>NC_138075.1:153071637-153499137 GCF_964212035.1 Myotis nattereri
CTGACTGCCCCAGGCACAGAGTTCTTAGAAGGAAGCAGCAACAAGAAGTATTTCCTCCACATATCAGTAGCATTATACCACCCCACCCCCAGCATCAGTAAGGGGTGGGGGTCAGAGGTTGCCAATGTCTCCCACTCTGTGCTTCCTGGACTTTCATTTGTACTCCATACGGCTTTCTTCATGTTTGCTGTTTAAAAGTGTCTGTTTCCCCTACTGAACAGGGAAAACTGCAAATGTAAGGGCTTTGTCTTATTACCTTTGTGTGTCCAGCCCAAGCATGCTGATTGCTATTTAGTGTTTAGAGGACACCTGTTCTTTGGTAGGGAAGGGAGGGAGAATTGGGTACATGGCAAAATATAATTTTTATCGATGGAATGAATACACGTGTGCTCTGGATGAAATTCAAGCAGCCAGAATCCAAGAAGAGAAAGAATTTATTAGGTGCAAATACTGAAAGAGAGAGATGAGGCACCCCAGTTTTTCCAGAGAAATCGGAAAAAATACAGGCTGAGCCATAATAGTCGAGGAGAGCTAGGGTCAGGTGGCTGGAGATCTGTCTGCCCTGTTTCAATCATCTGTCTCCCCTCTCTGTAGAGCACTGAGCAGGAGGAAATAAGAAGAATATAAAGCAGGAGAGGAGCATAAGAAAGGATTTCTTAGAGAGCTTCTGGGAGAAATTGGTAAGTTCTGCACTGGAGAGAGTAGCCAGCTAATTCCTGAGGGGCAGGAGAGTGGATTAAATAATAATTCACCATTTACTTCAAGTCTTGAATTCAGTGATTGTTTGCCTTAGATGAGACTGCCACACAGAACAGATATAGGAGTGATAATTCATAATCAATATATGACCAGACATTTACTGAGTACTTAGTATGTGCCAGGCACTGGTCTCAGAGCTTTAAAACCATGGACTCAGTTAGTCCAGTTCTTGTAATGCTCACTTCAGTGTGGGCTATTATTATTGCTACCCCATTTTACAGATGAATAGCAAGGTTAAACATCTTGCCCTAGGTCACACTTCCAGTGGATTGTGGTAGGTATCCCACAGGGTTCTCAAACAGGCATAGTGACAATAGGAGGAACACAAATGAAAGCTTGCCACAAATCATTTGACAGAGCTGGGTTCGAATCAACCTATCCACTTAGTGTAGTTGCTAAATGTATTCACTCAAAGTGTCTCACTCCTTACTGGTGAAAATAGTGAAATAAGTATTATATAGCTTCATAATCAAAATATTTCATTATAGTGCCCATTGGTAGCAGATTCAAACTTCTCTCTTGCCCAAGATCAAGTATCTACTAGCTCATTTGATTGCATTTTTTTTGTTTTTTTACTTCTCCAGAAAAATTTATTTGGGGTTCTTTGGGAACAACAAAGAATTGCAATTCATGATATAAGGTCTAATAGCAAACCACATGTAAATCTAGGGAAACTAAAGAGAGGAATTCTCTTTTTGGACTTGGAATGGGCTGTTGTAAACAGAGAGTCCATTGGGAAACTGAAAGTTTAAAGTATAGTGACTTTTCTTTTCCTTTTAAATTTCTCTTTACTGTTGAAAGTAGTACAGATGTTCCCTTTGCTGTTGTTTTTTTTTTTTCCTCATTGAACCCACAGTGGTCCCTCCCAGGCCTTCACCATACTGTTGTCCATGGACTATGCATATATGCATATAAATTCCCTAGTTAATCTCTTTACAACCCCCCACCCCTCCCCTCTCCTCTAAAATTTCTTATTATTTGGTCTCCCCTCTGTTGGTGTTTCGACTGGGAGAAATGCCTGTGTTGGTCCTGGAATTTATAGAATAGATAAGACTAGAGTGAGGGTTCTAGAAGGTCAGACGAAGGGTCCAGATACACCAGATATGGCTCTGGTTTCAGTCTTGTCTCGCCAGCCTCATCATGCAGCCATCCTGTGTTCACTTGCTTTAGCACCCTGGCTGCAGGTCCAGGCTGACACTCATTCCTTCTGAGTCTTTGTGCACAGCGCTCCCTTCACCTGGCTGCTTCATGTTTTCCTGTACTCACTCAGGCATCACCTCCTCAAAGCGGCTCTCCCTCATCAACCCGCCCTACAAAATTACCTTTGATCCCCAAGTTACACTCCGCTATTTCTTCATTTCCTTTTAACCTCTTATTTCAGTTTGAAGTTGTCATGTTCATTAATTTACTGGGTATGATTTGTCATCTTCCACTGAAATGTAAGCTCTGTGGAGGGAAGTCTCCCTGTCTTGTTTACTGCTTGGTTCCCAAGTCCAAGAATGATGTAACCTCAATAGATACATTTATACACAAATGGCTAGATGAACTGGTGGAGGTGGTCTTTGTTAAAATAAGTAGAGGAAATTGTGAACTGGTCAACCAACTTTCAAAAAAAAAAAAAAAAAAGCTCTGATTTGTAATGTTGGCCAGTTTCTGAGGTGCAAATGCTCTCTTTATGGCCAATTTCAATCTAGCTTTGCATACTCCCCAAATATATAATAGTCCATGCTTATAAGCTGCTTCAAGCAGGCTCTCAAGGACCATGATTTAAGTGGAAGGTAGCAGTAGTCCTAGAAACAATATGTGACTAAATTGCATTTTAACCAACCCCCTAGAGAGTGTATGCATCATTATGAGGAAAAGTCTATGGGAAAAGAAGTTTTTCACTAGGTCCTGATAACATGATACTTTTAGCATAACCAATGTTCAAAGGGGAACACTTTTGAAAACAAAGTGGGGTGCTAACTAGATAGGATACTGGAACATCCTTGCTGGCAAATGGGGACTTTCCTAAGCTGGTGACTTAGAGTCACCCACGCTGTGGGGAATAACCCATAAGCCTATCCTCCAGTAGCAGAAATCTAGAAGGGGACAACATTTTTCCCCTGGCTGGAGAGACGTTAGAGATAGAAGTCAAGAGTGGATCTGAATCACCACATGAGTGCTCTCAATGACGCATTAGTGCAAGACTAGTTTAGGTGTCGATAAAGCAGCAGTGGTGTGAATTCTGGCAGAGATGGATATACAGGCATGAACTCTAGTAACAAAAAGCCCTTTAAGTTGAGATGGATGTCAAGAACCAAGAAGAGGTCAGTAGAGGGGTCACGAGCAAGGCATGATGGCTTGTTTTATGTGGAATCGACATGAGTTGTCATGTGACAGTGGTCCACGGATATGTGAGGCTGTGTGAGGCAAATACATGAGGTGTCCCTACCATTCATTTGGGAAACTATATCCAAGGAGAAACACTGGAAATCCAGTTATTTTCTTTTTGTAGTTACGACTATTAAGCTAACAGATTTAGGCAAAGTGATGAGGGGAACTTGCCCAAGACCAGCAAGCTGGAGGGACTTAGGAGGTGATAAAGATACAGAATTTCCAAGAATAAAAACAGTGTAAAACACTTTTTTGTCTATCATTCTCTGTGTTAAATACTTTGTGTGGACATCCTCTAGTGTTCACCAGAACTCTAGGAGTGATGTATTACTCTTCTAACTTTTAATATTGTATCATTCTCATTTTACATTCTCATTCTCATTTTATAGCTGAGATGGTAAGATTCAGAAAGGGTGGGTAACATGGGTGGCTGTATGGCTGGTTAAAATGAAGCTTGGGTCCCCTTGGGAGCTGTGACACTAGTTCAGTAGATAGAATCATCCTGATACACCTGGGTTCATGGGCTTATTATAAAACCTGGATGCCCCAGGGGCCTTCTTTCCCCCCTGGGGAAACTATGTGATTTGTTCCCTGGTCTATGAAATTCCAGAGTTCTGTCAATCCTGAGAGCTTGCTTTCTCTTGGTCACCTCTGTTTCTGGCCACTACGGCTTCACAAGCTCTTCCTGTTTCATGAGAAGTCTATCAGGAGCCAAAGCCCAACTTCCTGATGAGGCCTCCTCATCTCCTCATAGCAAGCTGTATGAGGTTCTGGAAGAGCTAGAGTTACAGGTAAGATCTCCCCATTTCAGTGCCCCGTCCCTCCACTAAACCCGCCTCCTCTCCCTTCTCCAGGGAGCATAAATATTATCTTCTCCATGCCCCATTCTTGATAGGCAACAACCAGTAGGTATGAAAGTGGTAGAGATACTGTTTGGGTTCAAATACTGATTTTCCACCTACCAGCTGAGTGGCTGGTAGCTCCTCAGCCTCTTCACAGCCTCAGTTTCCTCATTTGTACATGAAGATAATAATGGCCTCTGTCTCTGAGGAATGACGAACGATATTACATACTAGTATAAAATGAGTAGAAGTGTCTGTCTCATACCAGTTGCTCAATAAATGTAAGCTATTATCATTAGCAAACAAGAAAGTATATTTTGTACCTTAAGCATGTCCTTGGGCTCTGATTCTAACTGCATAATATCCTTAAAAGAAGTTGCTGCCTGGTTGGCATGGTTCAGTGGTTGAGTGTAGACCTATAAACCAGGAGGTCATGGTTTGATCCTGGGTCAGTGCATGTGCCTGGGTTGCGGACTCAATCCCCAGTGTAGGGTGTGCAGGGATCCTCACCATTTGGTCAAACCTCTGCAATACTGATCAGTGATTCTCATTTTTGATGTTTCTGTCTCTCCCTCTCCCCTCCTCTCTGAAATCAATAAAAAATAAAAAGAAGTTGCCAAATAAAAATGTTCTTTTTGTATTGCAGCAACAAACCAAAAATAAGGCTTATTCTCTTTCCATGTAAAGCCCAGAGACAAATACTCCTGTTGTATAAATGTCACCATTCAGAAGGATTTAGGTCTGTTGGATAGCGCTTTTGGAAAGCTCTGTTGGACATACTCTGACGCTATGGGATTGTCACTTTAACTTGGTTCAAGAACCTAAGCAGCAATTTTCAACTTTTTTCATCTCATGGCACACATAATCACTAAAATTCTGCAGCACACCCAAAAATATATACTTTTTGCTGATCTGACAAAAATAGGTATAATTTTGATTCATTCACACCAGATGGAATTTTAAATTTGACAATCTAAGTGAAAAAAGGTCAGTGCTCCTGATTAAATAGTCAGGTATTGGATGTTTTAAAAATTCTTGCAGTACATCAGTTGAAAATCACTGGTCCAGAGAGAATCAGCCTTGAGTATGGAAAAACATCTCTTCTATGCATTTTCTTTTTTTAATATATTTTATTGATATTTTACAGAGAGGAAAGGAGAGGGATAGAGAGTTAGAAACATCGATGAGAGAAACATCGATCAGCTGCCTCCTGCACACCCCCCCCCATTGGGGATGTGCCCGCAACCAAGGTACATGCCCTTGACTGGAATCGAACCTGGGACCCTTTAGTCCGCAGGCCCACGCTCTATCCACTGAGCCAAACGGGTCAGGGCTCTTCTATGCATTTTCAGTCAAGAAGCCGGACATGCTCTGCAGATTTGATCCTTTCCACAACCCAAATGTAAGGCACCATTATTACCTCCAGCGAGGAAGGAGAGGCTCAAGGAGGCGAAAGAATTTGCTAAAGATTTCAAGGCTACAGAGCAATGAAAGAGCTGGCACTTCAGGCCACTTGCAGTGGATGCTGGCGCCTGGACTCCTGATGCAATGCCTCCTGTTGGCTAAATGCTGTAAGCAATGAGCAGGATGAGTATGTATGAAAGATCTAAGTCTCATTAGCAAATCCCAGAAAGTTGCATTGTTCTTTAGCGACATTTTGTTAAGAAGATATATTTCTTTCTTTTATTACTTGATGGGTTTTAAATACCCAACATAACTTAAACTGCAAAAGAATATTTGCATGAGGGAACCTTCTCTTCTATTTTCATAAATAATGGTCTTTGGGAAAGGACCAAATCTGTGCCTACCAGCAAGTCTCCAGAAAATAAGCTGGGGTTGCTGTGGGCACTGTAAGAACCATTTCAACTTGCTTGCATTAGAATGCATACCTATAATTTTAGCAGTTTTGGTGAGTTTACAGCTGTGTAACCTCAGTCCTCACCATTTGGTTGCACCTCTGCAATACCATCATTTCCCTCGACCCCCACACATTAGGTTTCATTGTCAAGAGAAAATCCTGGAAATCCCGCATTGCTGGACTCTTTTCTCACTGACCTATTCAGGCTTTTCAGAAATCTCTCTGCAGCACTGGAAACAGGAAGTTTCAGCAGGCAGTGGTACCAATGGCATTGTATTATGTGGGATGTCACCTATTGTTATGGGAACAAAGACATCCTGAAATAAGGACAAAGGCTTCAAATCTGCCAGAGTCCCAGACCCTTCAATAGCCTTGCATTGTGTCTGGGGAATGATTGAGTGAATTGGGTCACTCCAAGAATACACCTAAGCTTCTGAAACTCGGCTGTTATTAGGTTGCCAGAAAGGAGCTACACATGGCCTATGCAAATAGCATTTGTAGTAACTCTGTTCTATCTGCTCTGCATAAATGCAAAAGAGGAACTTTCTAAATAGATGTGGTCCCTACATCGGTATAAATAGACAGGAGAAAGCATTTGGGAAATGATTCATAACTCAGTCCCTCTACGATGAATGTGTTAGGAAAAAGCAAAATGTTTATTAATTAAAAGTGCTATTGAAGTTTCTCTTCTGAAATGCAGTGCATAAATCATGCAATTCTCAAATCTTTAAGACCTACATCTGTAAGAGTGAATCCATTTTATGTATTTTTTAAAAGAAATACTGTTGTCACAGACTAGCTGGCATGTCCAGAAGACAGGAAGTTGGCTGATGGCTCCCATTTAGCTCTAAGCCAGTGATGGCGAACCTATGACACGCGAACTCATTTTTTTTGGTTGATTTTTTTTTTTTTGTTAAGTGGAATTTAAATATATAAAATAAATATCAAAAATATAAGTCTTTGTTTTACTATGGTTGCAAATATCAAAAAATTTCTATATGTGACACGGCACCAGAGTTAAGTTAGGGTTTTTTCAAAATGCTGACACGCCGAGCTCAAAAGGTTCGCCATCACTGGTCTAAGCAACTTTCATGGATGGCTTCTCATCTCAAGGAGGGCCGAGTGTAGGACTTGGGATAATAAACTTGATTCTAAATAAAGTAAAGCTTATTCCCACTGAAACAGAATTGCATGTAGCAATGTTTTTCTTCATCTTAATAACAAAATCACTAAAGCATTAAAAAAATGTCATCTGAGATTATGGATACAATTAAGTTAATGAGATTATTATACATTCTCTTCCCTTTTTTTTCCTTTTGTATTGTATAGTCCACTGTACGCATCAGCTATATTTTACACACAAACACATTGCCCCCCCGAAATACACCTTTCCCCGTTGGCATCTGTGTCGTAGCTGTAGTAACAAGTATGGGATGATCTTTTGGAGTGATTGTGCCTGGATGGACAAAATGTTCAAGTGAGTTCATAGAGGAAATCTACCTCTAATTCTTTTTAGTTTTATTTTTAACTAGCACTATCAAATGTTCCTTCCCTTGATCTTCCCCTCTTCTTTAGATAAGACTTCCTTTTCTTTACTAACATAATTCTCTGCTTCTGTGCCCACACTTCCCGTTTCTTCAGTTGCCCTGTGAGAGCTCTTCTGTTTTTGTCTACAAACCCCTCCCACCAGAAGGATGTTTCCTGACAGCCTCCAGATTGATATAATCTCTGCACTGCTCAAGGCAGGAAAACGTTGGGGCTGAATAGAAAATTCCCTGTACTCTGTGGTGCCAACTTGCTCATCTCTGGGTGGGGATGCAGCACCACTTGACCTAGGCACCTCAAAATTCAGAAATCATGAGTCAAGGTATGTAGATGCCAGCTGTGATTGAGAGTCACTATGTAGCTTCATTCTAGAAATGCAGGAACCTCACCTGTTATTTTAGCTTTTAAAAAGGCAGACTGTCCAGATTATCAATCTGATTAAAAAAAGTAATGCCGTAACAATGCCCATTAACTTCTTGACAAATCAATGTGCTTCTGGTGTTGCAATCAAATGAAATAATGATTTAATTAGACGACCCCTACAAGAACTCCAAATTATTCCAAAAAATAGGGTATTATTTTTTTGCGTTATGAATTTAACACATAATAATGGAGAGTTTGTATGGTTGATATTGACCCTTTCTGAAAATAATCTGCAGTTTTTGTTTTTATGTGATTTCTACAACACACTGCTTGAAAAAATTCATAGGGCACCAGCCAGGAATCTTGGAGTTCCAAGAAGCAGAAATGCAGCTCAGACTGGATAAAACAAAAGAGAAACGTGAGCTCATGTGACTTGGATGTGCCAGAGTGACTCATCCTTAGGTCCAGCCAAATCCAGGAGATCAATAATATTATTGGAACTCTGTTTCCCCATTTTTATCTTACAATTCTGCTTCATATAATGCTGGATTTGTTTTAGACATGCTTTCTACATCTTGTAGAAAAGACAAACTCCTTACAGTTCCAGGATTCCAGAGAAATTGAGAGAGAGAGAGAGTTTGAGAGAGAGAGAGAGAGAGAGAGAGAGAGAGAGAGAGAGAGATTTCCAGATTAACAACATGGCTTGTCTTAGGGCTTATATTGGCACATTGAGGGTTGTATGCTGACTTGAGGACATATACATGTGTCTTGAATAGCCATCTTAGATCACAGGCTTTTTTTTAAGGCTGAGAGAAGCTGTCCTTGCTCAAACTGTAGTAAACAGGTGAGAAGCCACCTCATGCACACTGATCCTTGCTTCTGAAGATGAAGAAATGAAAGGCCAAAGAGCAGATGTGGTCACTGGCAGGACTTGATGCCTGATGCTGCACCACTCTCCCTGGCACTTTGGAGATCACAGACCTTAGTGTAAATCTTAGTTCTCCTCCTTGTTCATGAGAGATATTGTTTATTAAGGATTTTACAGTGGGTACTGCCATGTTAGGATGTTTTAGTCTTATCTAAAGTAGAAAGAGAGAAGCTGAGAAAATTGGCCGGAACCCAGAATATCTGACTTCTTGATCATCTGCGGTTGGTTCTCGAGGGAAGGAGAGAGGCTCTTTCATAATTTTTTTTTTTATTTCTACTTAGAACTTTGCACTTCGATCCAATGCACTCCTCTTGCTGAGCTGTGTTGGGATGTGCAAAGTCTGCTTGGCATCTCCTCCTAGACCCATTTTTTATTCTTGGTCTGTGGGTACAATGACCTAGCATTGAAAGGTTACCAGAAGAAGAGAAAAGAAGAACATTTGCCCAGTAGAGGTGGATTAGTATCCTCTGTCCAAAGGTTCAATCCCTATTATCATTCAGTCTCTAATTACATCTCTTTCTTAATCCTTCAATGTCATGATTTCTCCTCCTTGTGAGGCAGAAAAGCAGTGCGAGAGAGGACTAAGCTCTGGAGTTTGGATGCGGCCACTGACAGACCCTGACGCAGGCATGGCAAAGGATGCAGGAACTGAAGTGGGGAACAAGGACGGCAGAAAGCATCTGTGTCTCAAACATGAGTTAGCCCTGTTGGCTGTTTGCGAAAGCCATGTCTCAGCCGCTCTGGCTGGCTGAAAAAGCTGTCCAGTAGCCTGCATTTGGGGGTCACACTGTCCCTTCTGACTCATGGGTCAGAGTAAAAAGAAACTTGTAGAATCAGTTCCCAATGTACTGATGGATTATACTAAAAAAGCTTCCCAGATTTCAGTTATAAATGGTATGTAGGTTCCTAGGCCCCTCTTTATGACAGAATTCTAATACTTTGAATTCATAATGTTGAATATCAGACTAAAGTACTGTTGGGAATATACAGTATTTCCCTGGGGTATAAATTAAATACTAAGTACTTGATGTAAAATTAGATGGATGGTCTCATCTCTGTGGCTTTGTCCCTGTGGGATTATCCTGCACGGGTGTGCTCCAGTGGTGGTATTGTCTGGTGTGACACCTTCAGAGCTTATCTGCGTTGCATGTGCAAATGGCCAACATCTTCAGAGTCTGGTAGAAAGTCTTCCCAGGACCTTTGAAGGGCTCAATATAAATAGGGATCACAGGGAACAGTGGGGCAGAAAAATTGTAGGTATCTCAGTAAGCCAGTCAGAGAAAGACAAGTATTACATGATCTCACTCATATGTGGAATCTAATGAACAAAATAAACTGATAAACAAAGTAGATCCAGAGACACAGAAGCATGGAACAGAATGTTAAATCTCAGAGGAAAGGTGAGAATGGGTGGGTGGATAGGAAGAGGTCAACTAAAGAACTTGTATGCATACTACTATATACATAACCAATGGACACAGAAAATAGTGCAGTGAAGGCCTGGGGCAGGGGCTGAGACAGGCTAGAAGGGGTCAATGGGGAAAATTAGGGGACATCTGTAATATTTTTAACAATAAATATTTTTAAAAAATGTATAAGTATCTGGGTGTAGAGCTGAGGCAGAAATAGGAAGAACCTCCATCTTCTAGACAGGGATGGGCAAACTTTTTGACTCGAGGGCCACAATGGGTTCTTAAACTGGACCGGAGGGCTGGAACAAAAGCATGGATGGAGTGTTTGTGTGAACTAATATAAATTCAAAGTAAACATCATTACATAAAAGGGTACGGTCTTTTTTTTTTTTTTAGTTTTATTCATTTCAAATGGGCCGGATCCGGCCCGCAGGCCGTAGTTTGCCCACGGCTGTTCTAGAAGGTGGAATCCAAGTGAGCCACATGCACCATTAGCAAACTAGCTTGATTAAAACTCATGAGATTAAAAAATCAAAACATTGCTATAATTGTTTCAAACATCATATTATTTTTTCAAAGAAATAACATGTTATGAAAACAGGTAAACTTCCAACTATCTCTTCCTCCTTGCATTGCATTGTCCTAGTTATTCCCATGCATGGACCTTCATTTTGAGAACAGACATAATGTGATGTCACACGTTTTGGGAATTGGAAACAGAAGAAAACTCTCAGGTTGTTCAGTGCTGGGAGCATAGATAAGGGCCCAGAAGGTAGCTGTTTCTCAACAAGATTAATTCCTCATTAAAACCTTGAAATTATGTCAAAAAACTTTATTTCCCTCTTTGAGCATCTCCCAGTCTTTACCTTGTTAAAATGATTGTGGGAGAAGAAGGCTGAGCTGGGAAAGTTGCCAAGCTACTGAGGGTGGTTGGCAGAGGCCCCTGGGCCGGCCGTGCACTGGCCCTCACTTTCTACCCACATCTATAAAGTGGTCGTGTGAGCAATGACAGCAGAGGTGATTATAAGCTTCAGTGCCTTTGGCACACAAACTGTAAAATTACTGGGTAATAAAGGTACCAGAAACCTATTAAAGTGATTTTCCTCACTGAGATTTCTTGCAATCAGTGGGACCCAACCAGTCACTCAGAGCATGTCCCGGAACCCCACTGTGTTATTGTGGCCAGCATGCCAGGCCACCTGCCTCCATCTCCGAACATCATAAAGGAAGTGTGTTCACAGGACAGAATGTATTCCCACCCCCCCCTCAACCAGCCCCCTCCAATTTGGTACAATTCATTTCTGTGGGTCAAGGCACATTGCTATCTCGTGTTGTCAAGGACCTTGTGTTTGCAGTATGTTCATGGATCTATTTATCAATATACAGGTATTGATATTGGCAGAAGAGGAGGACCAACAGGAACTAACCAATTCCAACCTCGTGGTTTCTTTCAGGTCCTTCAACTGCCAATGCAGAGGCTGTATTTTACATCCTAAGAGCCTAGGAAACCACAAGCCAACAAAACCTGCTTTCCTCCTGCAGTTATATTTTCTGTAGACAGATTTCCCTGGCTTGGGGCACACCATGACATTAAGTGGTGAAAAGAAGTGGAGGTTGGCATTGGCCTCCAGAGGCCAGGCACTGTTGATCGTTGACCAGAATGTTTCCAGTTCATGGAAATAGTGATGCCATCCTAGGAAGTATAAGCCAGGTATTAAAATACTGGTTTAAATTTTTAGAAATATGAAGAATATGTTAGATCAAAGTAAACTCTACACTGATATATTCATCTATTGTCCAAGATCTAAAAAATGTCACACAATAACTTGCTTTTTTTAAAATATAAAGACTTGTAAAGAAAAACATATCACCAAGATAACTTCTGTTGACATTTTTAACAATGAGAAATAAATGACCTTCACAGGGGACATTAAAGAAGAATGGGCAGCTATAAAATAAAATAAACTCTTCTCTTTATTTAATTTTCTGTAGCCAAAAGAAATAATAGCTATTTTGTCTTTATGTTGATTATCTTTCCAGAAAAATAAATGCCATGTCAGTGTGTGTGCGCACGCACACTGGTGCACATATGCATATACACACTCCATGTATTTTAAATCAGCGATGCCTGATTACTATCACCCATCCTAGAACACCTAGTTCTTGGCCCAGCCCATGCATGTCCTGCCTAGGGTTCATTAACTATGGGCCCAATAATTCATAAGTTGCACTTTGGTTTTGGGCTCCTATTATTCACATATTTGCAGTTTAGTAGAATTCTGACTTTAGCCCTGATTCCTTTGTGGTATTTAATGAGTATACAGTCAGACTCATGATAAAAATACGAAACTATCAAGCTGAGACTAAAGCAGTTATGTATAAAAGCACATCTAAGAGAAAACCAAAGCAAACAACAACTTAAAAAAGGATTTCTAAGTACATATTTACATCTTTTAATACTTAAATTATTTCCGTGATAAACTGTAAACTTGACTATAACTGGATTCTGTATGCAGCTTATGTATTGTTTACATATAGAAAAGATCTATCACAGAGACATTGTAAATCTATGAATGCAATTTATACATTTATTGGCTTATAGTCACTCAGGATGATGCAAAGATAAGACATCTGAACTCTCAAGGATTTTAGAAGTAGAGAAAGAACGCTGGCAGAAAACTAAAAACCATACACTATAACTATGGAAGATTCTTAGCTAGCCATGAGGACTTTTTGTAGCCGGTATGTTTTTAAATAAATATAAAAAACCCTGCTTCCTTCAAAATGACTTTACAAGATAGGGTTGCAGGTAGTATGTGAAGTTGCTGGATGGGAGGAAGCTGTGAGGAGGAGAAAGGGAGTCAGAGAGAGTAGAAGGTGTACTTCTAAAAACTTAGTGTGGATAAATTCTGTTCATGGGGGGTTGCTTATCCTTAGGCTTCAGGGTCCTGGTGACAACTGTGCCTGCTAGATCCTAAAGTGAATTCCAGGAAGAATTATATTCACTCTGATTATAATTTGATTAACTCATTGAAAAAGTTTTAGAAACATACTTCCTTCTTGGGGCAGAAAAGATGTATTTGCTTGGTCCTGGAGAGGAAGACTTTTCCCACGAGATGAGCGCCATGGGACCCACAATCCAGAGGAATTAAAGACATCTAAAACAGCCCAGGAAGGATGCCACAACTCAAAGGGAGGCAACAATGAGACTGAGGTGGGAATAGGGCCCTTGGGTGCTGCATTTGCTGTGGGGTTCTGGGCAAAAAAGCAGATGTGGAGGTGTTCAGCTATGGACACCCTTCAATGGCCACTGAGAAAATCTGGTTACACCACCAAGCTTGTTTGCTTATTTATTTACTTATTTTTCCATACAAATATTTATTCTGTCCCTGCCTAGGGGTTGAGACACTGGGGTTTGGAAGGGGTTGGGGCATGGGCCTTGACAAACAGCTCCTGGGTGGGGGCAGGTCTCGGATGGGAAGTGTTGAGATTCCAGGGCCGTGGGGGCTGGCTTAGTTCCTGGAGGTCCAGTGGGCTAAGGGCAACAAGTTCCCACACAACTGGGCCAAGGCCAGGCTGGACTTGGGTCCCGGTGGCTGTGGGAGCACCAGCTGATTGCTCTTGCCCTCCCCAGCAACCTCCATCCCCCAGGAAGGAAGGCAGCATCAGTGTCTTGCTCCTGGTGGGGGAAGACAACCATGCAAGTCATCAGGTTTAAATTAAAAATAATAAAAATTGCAACACACACACACACACACACACACACACACACACACACACACACACACCCCTTGTCCAAACAAATCCATGACAAGCCTGCCTGGCCCACTGGACACTCTGGCAGGTGAGGGGTAAGAACAGGTGGTCAGCCTACAAGGGTAACTGCTGGGGACTCAAGCAGGGCCTGGACAGGTGGTCCCAGCCTCCACTGTCAGCCGCAGCAGTCTCTAGAAAACAGCAACCTGGGGCAGAGGCAGGAGGGCACAAGAGGTTACACAGGGGCTGGGACTCCAGGTAGGTTTAGAGCTGGGACCTGGGTGCCACACAGCTCCTCCTGTGCTCTCTGTGTCTGTATCTTGATGATGTGGACAGGATTAGTTCTCGAGATTTATTGCACTGTTTTGGAAGCAGCCTGAGGCTAGAAGATGTGCCAGAGGCAGTGGGAGGCAGGAGATAGGAGGGCAGGGGCAGGCGGTGGTCACCACTTGGTCTTGGCATCTTCTTAAATGAGATTCCCAAGGGAGCACTTGTAGGGGAGGCCCAGGAGGTGTGGGAAGAGCACAGATGTGTCCACCGCAGTGCTATGGATGAACTTCAAGGCCAGCAGGTTGCTGCTCTCCAGGCTGTGTCCAATGAGGATAGTATCAGCATTGAACATACTCAGCAAGATGGTCTGGACATCCTGGAGGTACTGGAGCGAGATGCTTATGTCGGCAAGGTCAGCCTCAGTCACTTCCGAAAACCTTGTGTTGTTGTCGACAATCTCATTGTCCAGCTTGATGGAGGTGCCTTAACCAACCTGCATGTCAGTGTCTACCACGGTGATGCATGCCAGCTCCAGCCATATGTGGTGTAGAACATTTCACAGTCAAGGGTATAGACTCTGGGTTGAGCATCGTCTGGAAGTTCTTTATCAAAAGTCTTCATGAACCCCTCAAGATTTTCCTTTCGGCCATCTTGAAGGTGTTGCTTGGCAACCTGGCAGCCAGTGGAGCCAATGGTGACCGAGCAGCACATGTACTGAGTCTCCCAGCCACCAGTCCCTAAATGTTACCAGTGAGTAATATTCTTCATTGCGCACTCAGTGGCCTGAGGGGCACACGAGATACTCAGTGCCACAGCAGCAGCAGACCCTGCAGGAGGAGTCTTTGGGCAGCTTCTCCTCAGCAGTGCAGATGACAGTGCCCCCTGGCTGCTTGGGAATTCAGGAAGGGGTAGCTGTTCTCCTTAAGCTGGTCCTTGGTGAGCAGGCATTTTTTGAGGTGGTGGTACAGGGTGGCCTTTTTCAGATCCTCCACATCTGGGTTGTTCAAGCAGTTGAGTGAGAAGCTGGTCTTGGTAGCTAACTTGTCCCTGAGCACCACCTCATGGGACACAACCCTCTGGCCACTGGTTTTCCTGAGTCCAGGCACAGTGCTGGGGAGCAGGCCCCGCAGCTTCTTGCGAGTATTCACAGCCGTGTTCAGGTGGATGTTCCTGCTGGGCCTGCAGTCATTGGCTACCTTTTCTCCATCCAAGTGCCTTCTTGGTGGCTTCCTGGTTGGAGGAGCAGAACTTGAGGCACTCCTCAATGAACAGGTTGAGATATCTTTGGCAGATGACTGTGGGGCTTTCGCCCCTGAAATCTTTGGGGATAATAGGCTTCTTTAAACTCTGTAAAGATGGGCTGTGTGCTATGCAGTTAGGAGGAACAGTGCTGGTGGTCTTGGATGCCATGCCTGACAGCATGTGCATTTTCAGGAGCTGGCTGCTGCTGTCCAGGAGGGTTCTCTTGGCACCTGCAGCCAGGCAGGGACTTGGGGTGTGGGAAATCCTTCTGTTCTCACTGGGAACTGAGATGTGGATGGAGAACGGCTTCTTGGTCAGCTGCTGGTGGAGGACATTGGCCAGTAGCTGGCTGACTCCCTCTGAGCCTGCTGCACCCTCAGGTGATACACCTCCTGGGTGGTGGGAGCCAATGGCATAGAGGCAGGGGCACCAGGGTTGGGGCTGGGCAGGATGTACTTAGCTCTGCCCTCAGAACTTGCAGATGCCCTGGAGAAAACCAGCTCAGCACTTTGGCCCTCAGGCTCACGCTGCCCCACGTATCCTGGGTGCCAGCATGGCCCTGCTCTCCTGGCCTCTGGTGTCTAAGAGCTCAGGCTATGCACTCACCCCTGATATAGGCACAGGGAAAGCAGAAATACCTGACCCTCATTGGATTGAGATGCTAATCCAATCCCACCTGATCTAATATTCTCTGGACTGGCTTCCAGAATCCCAGGGCTCCCTTAGGACTCCTTGCCTTATTTGATGAGATGAAAGATCCTCCTCTTTTCCCAGGGGACAGAGTGGTCAGACCAAATTGCTTCTTGTCCTCCACCTTCTCTTCTTTGGGGGCTCCACCCCAGGAGACACTCCCAGTCCCACCTTACAGGTGAGGAAACAGACACAATGCCTCCCAGCCAAGGACTGTGGGCGCGAGCCCAGCCCTGAACCCACTTCCCATGCTTCACTGGGGGTGAGTTCTCCCATCAAGCTTATTTATTCCTCTCTGTTCCATGTTCTCTTGGCTGTCAGTAAGAGGAAGGATGAGCTGGTTTCCTGCCCCTGCATCCCCACTCTAGTTGTGAGAGGGAGCTGTCCTGGACTCCCCTTGTGCACAAGCATTGGATGCACAGAAAACCTGATGCCAGTATAGAGAGGTCCTAGCTATGCTCCCCAGGGAACTTTGGTGTTTCCAAATCTGCTGAGAGTCCGGGCCTTGGTGGTGATTGTATGGGCAACACCGTTGTTCTGCTCCCAGGGGCTGCTTGGGAGTGGACTTCAATCAGACACCACAGCTTTCTAGCGCTGTGGTTCTGGGCCTCCTGAACTCCAGTTTCTTACTTGGACAATAGAGATAATAATTCTGATACCTCATAGAGCTGTTGTTTTCCCAATTTATGTTTCACATGTATACACCAAGTGCTCAATAAATGTTCATTATCATCCTCACCATCATTATTTCACAGATGATTACCAGCTTGGTGTGAGTCTTATCATTACTGCTTACCAGCTGTGCTACTTCTTTTTAATTTCAATTTTATTTTTATTAATTTCAGAGAGAAAGGGAGAGGGAGATAGAGATAGAAACATTAATAATGAGAAAGAATCATTGATCGCCTACCACCTACATGCCTCACACTGGGGACTGAGCCTGCAACCAAAGGATGTGTCCTGACCGGGAATCAAACTGTGACCTCCTGGTTCACAAATCAATGCTTGACCACTGACTCACACTGGCCTGGCTGGTTTATTTATTTTTTTTAAATTAAATTTATTGGATTGACTTTAGTTAATAACATTATGTAAGTTTCAGGTGTACAATTCTATAATGCATCAGCATCCAAAGTCTAGTTCCTTCCATCACCATATGTTTGACCCTCTTTACTCTCTTATCCTCCTCTATCCCCTTTCCCTTCAGGTAATTGGTGGGTTACTTCTTGCTGTGATTTGGAGATTTCTGTTTGTTACAGAGTAGGAAAATTTTTAGGCCTGCTTAATTACCTAGCCACCTCAGCAGCTTGACAGCCTGTGCAAAGTTTCTAGGAACTAAGCTCACACACCTGAACAACGGCCTACAAAGAACAGACAGGTCACAATTAAGAATAGTCCTGACCTTTAAGTTACCCAGAAATGAATAACAGGAGGAGGATGAACAGCTTGGCTAAAACTACGCAATGAGCTTTTGTAGCTTGGCTTTGCTTGCTGTGGGAACCTGAACACGGATGTAGTTGTCCCCTTTAAATATTGGGCTCTGCAGATGGTCGGGGCCGCTTCTCTCTTGGGCTTCCTGAGTGGAGGCGCGGACACTGGCCAGTCAATAGAGGCTCTAAATTTTAATCAGTCTGGAGTTCTGGTCATTCTGTTGCTCGCACTCCACCACACTGTTCTTTGAAAGAGAAATAATGTCCTTGTAGACTTTTGGGAGGATTCCTGTGTGTAATATGAAGTGTCTGGCAGGAGAATTTGTGACAGTTACATGGTAGATACTCTATAAAGGTTAGATTTGACCATTTTGCCAAGAAATGAGACCCAAGGCATTCTACTTTCACTAGAATGTTCCTTTGGAAGCGGAGCCAGCCCAGCTCATGCCTCTTCCCTTTCTTATATTTTGTGATGTGAAGATGACCCCACATCACTGCCTTTGGGTGGTTCCTGTAGCCTCTCCTGACCCTTCCTGCTCATTGCTGTCACCATTGGCTGGCTGTGAGGTCCCAGAGTGCCTTGTGGCTGAGATGACATGATTTGTGCATCCATCTCCGCTACCCTCTGCCCACAGGGTGGGTGTGCAGTCAGAGAAAGTGCAGCTGACAGGCTGTGAAGTCTCAGGATTAAATTGAACGTGTATAATAGGAAACAGCGAGTAAAGCATCTGTTTCCTAGTGTTGCCTTCATATGTGTGAGTCACACATTCCATGACCTTCGAAACACCCAACTTTGCAAATTCGACTGTAATGTATAATTTTCTCCTAACATGCAATAAAGCATAAATGAAAATGTAACTGACCTCTTCACATCATTAATGCTCTTATAAAAAAGAATAAAGTAATTTATAAAGCTGTTAAAATATGATCCAGCCAGAGCACTTGCTGAAACCCATAAATCCCTGTCACTTGTTTCTGTGTGTACATGAGGTGAGCCACTGCCAAACTGGAGAGCCCACTATTTAACTTCTCATAAAGCTCTGTGTTCTCTCACAGCTAGCATACTATTTTAATTTTATAGTATAGGAATGTGATTATTTTATAACTAGGGGCCCAGTGCACGAAATTCGTGCACTGGGTGTGGGGGAGGGGGGAGGAGAGTGTCCCTCAGCCCAGCCTGCCCCCTCTCACATACTGGGAGCCCTCAGGCGTTGACCCCCATCACCTTCTGATCGCCTGATCGGCCCCTTGCCCAGGCCTGACGCCTCCGCCAGAGGTGTCAGGCTTGGACAGGGGACCCCCATCTCCCCCCAATCACTGGCTCTGCCCCCCGCCCAGGCCTGAGGCCTCTGGCCCAGGAATCATGCCTGGGCAGGGGACCCCCATCTCCCTCTGATCACTTGCTCCACCCCCCGCCCAAGCCTGACGCCTCTGACCCAGGCTTCAAGCCTGGGCAAGGGGACCATCATATCCCCCCAATCCCCAGCTCCACCCCCCACCCAGGCCTGATGCCTCAGCCAGAGGAATTGACCCTCATCACCCTCCGATCACCAATCACTGGATCGGCCCCTTGACCAGGCCTGAGGCCTCCGGCAGAGGTGTCAGGCCTGGGCAGGGGACCCCCAGCTCCCCGCGGTTGCAGGCTCCGCCCCTGCCCAGGCCTAATGCCTCTGGCCTAGGCGTCCAGCCCAGGCAGCGGGGACCTGCAGTGGCAGCAGGGGGGCCGCGATCGTGGGCTTCGCTTTAGGCCCAGGCAAGGGACCCCTAGTTCCTGGGACTGCCAGCTTCGACCGTGCCCAGCTCCCATTGCTGGCTCCACCCCTACTTCCTGCTATCACTGGCCAGGGCGGCAAAGGCTCCTGATTCTCCGATCATGGCTGGGGGGCAGGGCAAAGGCGGCCCCAGGGCTGCCTTTGCCCTGCCCCCCAGCTCTTAGCTCCCCCCTGGGTTTCAGATCACTGTCAGTGGCAGGGGCTTCTTCCTGCTTTCCCTTTTGCCTCCCTGCATTGTGCCTACATATGCAAATTAGCCGCCATCTTGTTGGCAGTTAACTGCTAATCTTAGTTGGCAGTTAATTTGCATATAGCCCTGATTAGCCAATGAAAACGGTATCGCCGTACGCCAATTACCATTTTTCTCTTTTATTAGTGTAGATAAATTCAATCCTCAAGTATAGTCAGTGGTTTCAATGTCTCCAGACTACACCAGGGGGTAAGGACTTAGGGTTCAGCAGTCTGATGTGTGCTGTATAGGTCAGGCTGTGCACACCTCCAGGACTTCCAGGGAATAGCGCCCTCTGAAGTTGTGCTGTGGTCCTGCGCTCCTCAGCATTTACATTCTGGGGGGATTGGCGTAGACATACTGCTATACACTGAATGTTTGTGTTCCTCAAAATTCATGTGTTGATGATGGTATTAGGAAGTGGGGACCTTTGGGAGGTGATGAGATCATGACAGTGGAGCCCTCATGAATGGGACCAGTGTCCTTATGAAAGAGACCCAGAGAGCTCCTTCACCCTTCCCAAAATGTAAGGACACAGTGAGAAGACATGGTCTACAAACTAGGAACAGGGGCCTCACCAGACACTGAATCTGTCAGCATCTTGGTCCCAGATTTCCAGCCTCCAGAACTGTGAGAAACACATGCCTGTTGTTGATGAATCTCCCAGTCTGTGGTTTTGTTAGAGCTATATGTCTGAGACAGAAATGAACATGTGAGTGAACAGCAGAATTCAGGTGGGTGCTGCAGAGAAAGCTAATAGAGAGTTTAGAGTGGAGAGTGAGGAGGCTCCTTTAGTTTGAAAAATCAAGATTTATCTAAAGAGGTGACATCTTACATGACAACTGGAAACTGGGAAGAGCTAGGCAATGGAAGGTGTGCAAAGAGGAAAGTGACAAGGATGATGCAGGATCACACTCACGCTATGGGGAATGGGTTATGGGAAGTGAGAGAAAAGTAGGGAGCTCAGTGGGAGTTCATGGGTGTGGTCCAGGCAAGGCCTGACTGTGATGTGGAAGAGGAAGGGAACAGTGCAGGCCAGACTCAGGATAAATTTGGAGGTGGAGCCCCTAAATGGTGCCCAATTTCCTTCAGGCTCTGTCATCACACGAATGGCTTCCTACATATCATCTTTTTTGCATGGTCTGGAAGTAGGTGAGGATGGCCTTATTTTATAACCAAGATGGTTGAGGTTCGAATGGGTTAAGTAACTTAGCAAATGTCACAAATCTTGCAAATACAGCAGTAGAAAAGGAACCCAGCTCTTTCTGAATGTGAAACTCAAGCTCTTTCTCCTGGGCCACTTCTCTTCATTGCCATTTCGGTGCCAAGACTTGAGAGTGGCACTTAGCTTTCTCTTTCATTTCCTAAGAAACATTAAGAAGGGAATCTCAGCTTCCCTTGGGGACATGGATACTGAGCTGGGTTCATTCTCTGTCAAACTGTGTGTTTTTCACAATCTGATTTCAATACAGCAAATGCACATTAATATGACAGCGAAGTGGCAATGACTGTGTGCTGACACCTGGTGTGGAAAGTGACCAGCTGAAACCTTACAAGCTATTTTCATGGATGTTGCCCTTCAGCCCTAATCTGTTTGCTTTGTAGGTGAAAGGACATAGATCCCATTTGACTATAAGATTTTGTTAAACTTTACGTCTTTACTTTTTCTAGTTGGATAAAAACTAATATTGGTGCTTTTCCCCCCAGTTATAAATTGTACAGTAAAATATGAACTCTTGTTTACAAGGTATACTTCCACCCTTATAATTACTTCCCTGGAATTTCCATCACTAATCATTTAACAGCCTGTTATCCTTCTCAAAACTGAGGTCTCCTTTGTTAGCCAAAGGTTTAGATTATTTAAGTGAAGAGCATATTGTTCTAGAAATCATCAGTTCTCTCTGTATGTGGTCTGCAAACAGTTCCTCTTAATTTGGAAAAGGCCTCATGTAGATATGGGACATGCACATTTCAAAACAACTCATGCATTCCTTACATATTTTGAATATTAACCCCTATCAACAAACAACAAGTGCTGGCAAGGATGTGAAGAAAAGGGAACCCTTGTGTACTGTTGGTGGGAATATAAATTGATGTAGCCACTATGAAAAACAGTATGGAGGTTCCTCAAAAAATTGAAAATAGGATATAAAAATTCCACTTTAGGGTATTTATTTGAAGAAACTCAAAATAGTAATTTGAAAAGATATATGCATTCCCCACAGCATTATTTATAATAGCCAAGATATGGAAGCAATCTAAGTGTCCATTTTTAGACAAATGGATAAAGAAGATGTGGTACATATATACAACTAGAGGCCCAGTGCATGAAATTCATGCACTTGGAGGGTGGGGGGATCCTTCCAGCCTGGTCTGTGCCCTCTCAAAGTGCGGGAACCCCACGATCGATCACCTCAAAAGGTAGGCCCCGCATACCCATCTGGGGTTACTTGATGGATTGCCCCAAAGAGGTAGGCCAGAGCTGGGGGTCCCATCTCTGTGGCATGTGCAAGGCTGGGGGAACCCCGGCGGAAGCCATGGGGAGCAGCTGCCAGGCCCCGCCTCTGCTGTGTGTGCAGCCATCTTGTGATAGCTTGAGGGCATCAGTGTGATGGTGTGGGGACCACCCAAGCTTTTATTAGTAAGATGGAATATGATCTATACTAATAAAAGGGTAATATGCTAATTAGACCAGGTTGACCAGCCATCTTCTGGATGTCTGACTTCCTTCTGGACAAAACCATAGTGGTGGGGGCCAAGGCAGAGAGGGCATTTGGGGGCGAGATCAGGCCAGCAGGGGAGGGCCATTGGGGGCGAGATCAGGCTGGCAAGGAAGGGAAGTTGGGGGAGAGATCAGGTTGGCAGGGGAGGGCAGTTACAGGTGATCAGGTAGGCAGGCAGAGGTAGTTAGGGGCAATCAAGCAGTCAGGCAGAGGCAGTTAGGGGCGATAAGGCAGACAGGCAGGTGAGTCGTTAGGAGCTAGTGGTCCCAGATTGCGAGAATAAAGTCCGGCTGCTGCTTAAATTTGCAGTCAGAAATCCCCCAAGGAGTCTCTGATTGGAGAGGGTGCAGGCTGGGCTGAGGGAAATCCCCTCCACACCCCCGTGCACAAATTTTGTGCACTGTGCCACTAGTTCAGTCATAAAAAGAATAAAATCTTGCCATTTGTGAAAACATGGATAAACCCAGAGGGTATTATGCTCAGTGAAATAAGTCAGACAGAGAAAGACAAACGCCATGTGATTTTACTTATCTGGAGAATCTAAAAAACAAACAAAATAGAAACACAAAGGACAAATTGGTGGTTGCCAGATGGAGGATTGGGTGGATAGGCAAAAAATGGTGAACGGGATTAAGAAGTACAAATTACCTGTAATAAAACCAGTCATGGGGATGTAAAGTACAGCGTAGGGAATATAGTCAATAATTTTGTAATACTATGCATAGTGCTAGATGGGTATTAGACTTGTTGGGGGTGATCACTTTGTAAGCTATATACTAGTAAATATCTAATCACTATGCTCTACACCTGGAATTAATATCTTTTGTCAACTGTAATTAATAATAAGTAAAAAACACACAACTCATGCATTTACACTGATCAGTACAAATTTCTTTTTCCTCCAGTCTTAAAACAAAAACAAAAGACCACATTCTTTGTCTACAAACATAGATACTCACCAGTATCATAGCATCCATCCACGCTGATTGTTCATTCACTCAACAGGTGTTTATTGACACTCTGGTGTCAGAAACTGTTCTAGAAACTGAAAATATAGAAATGAAGTGCATTTCAGGTCTTAAAGAATTAACTTAGAGAACTAGTCAGAATAGGCTAAATGTGCACTTTTTAAATTTATTTATTTGTTTATTTTAAATATGCCTTTTATTGATATTTAGAGACACATCAGTGAGAGAGGAACATCATTGATCAGCTGCCTCTTACATGTCCCCCACTGGGGATCAAGCCCAAAATCCAGACATTTATCTTGACCAGGAATTGAACTGGGTCCTCTTGGTTCCAGGGTCAATGCTCCACTGCTGAGCCACATCGGCCAGGTCTAACCGTACACTTTTAAAGAACATGGAAACAATCACAAGCTCTGAGAAAACACCTAGAGGCTCCCCAGCTAGTTTCAGTGAAGTCTATCTAACTACTGAGTGTTTGGGACCCTAGGGCTTATGTCTTCATATCGAAAGTCTTCTCAACTGGGGGATTCTGTGTGTTTACTCATGCATTTATTCATATTCCTCAATGACGAAGGTGAGCTCCCTATGGTGTAAAAACTTGTTTGTAAATCATGTAATGAGTGACAGTCGTAAATGCCACGTCATTGCTGTGGTAACGATCTAGGCATTAGGGCAAACAAATAATTGCATAGGCTTTCTCTGAAGCAGAGAACACCAGGATGTCTACCCAAGGAGAAAGTGAGGTGGAGCTTAGAGAGTCTGGTTGAGTTGATGGTTCTAGGGAGAAAAATAGCTATGAGATGTGTCCCAGGGGTGATTTTAGCTTGAAATACCACGTGGAATTGACCTACACCAACTATACGGAACAGGTGATGGTCAAAGGGTGTCCTTCAGGTAAAATAATCAGCTGGCAAAGTCTTCCACTTACAAAGATAGAATACTATTGTGTTGCTTATAGTCTGCCTAAGAGCAATATTTTTTTTTTTTTTTTTTTTACCAAGAACAACCATAATGGCTTTTCCCGCATCTGATCTGAGTGGTTACAGCAGCTAAAAAGCCATTTGAAAAGCTCATCTGCTAAATGCAAACCTGTGAAAACAATTCCTTCCATAAAGAGAAACCAGAAAGAGCACTTGTCACAGATGAGGTCCTGTTGTGATAGACCAGGACATAGCTTGCTGTTGTCTTCTCTGTACTGTATTCTTTCCTCTCTGACTTATTTTTACTTTCTGTTTGAATTGGGTTGGCTCTATTTTGCCCTAAACACTCTCTTTACTCACTCACTGATAGGGCTGCAAGAGTGAAAGTCCATTCTGCCCACATCCCACAGAACTCAAAGCGGAGTGTTGTCAATAGTCGCTTGACGTCAAGGCTGACTTTTAAATATGCCAGAAAGGCTTTCTTTGGAGAGAGGTCTAGACCGTCACAATCCCGTTTTAGAGAGCCGGTGCTGGCTGCTGGAATTCAAAGCCCACAAAATGCATTTCTAAACTTTTAATACACCACAGAGATGGGCGAGGGGACCTCAGATACTGACATTCATTTTTTTTTTGTTAATCAGCACATTTAACGTACCATTCATATCTTCTTTTCTTCATCTTCCATCCCCTCTCCCCCCCTTTTTTTACAGCCCACTGATCTTGGAGAACTCATTTAAAAATCCTTTGTTTCTTTCTTGGTTGAACATTATAGATATAGTGTGTGGGGATGAGCTGTGCCTCATATTTTAATGGAATATTTTATTTGAAAGTCTGTGTCTACACATTTAAGTTAGAATCCACGGGAACCACTAAATATGCCTCTGGAATCTGCATAACTGACTGATAACACCTCTCCCAGCTCCTACTTTCTGACACAAAGTGACTTTTGAAACACTCCCCTTTTCCCTTTCTATTTAATGTACTCCAGTCCACTTCTTCTTCTTTTTTTTTTTTCACTTTTTATAGTCCGTCATGGAGTATTTGTTTACCAAATGTTACTTTTCTTGGATGGAATCTATTTTTGAGAAGTGCAAAAGCAAACAACTGTGCAAAGCTGTCAGGCTTCATTTTATTTATGCATGAATAACACAAATAACTGGAAAATGACCTAGCCTGTTTTTCTCAGATTCAGATAGAAAAACTGCTTCCGGGCAATGTTTATGCCAAACTATTCATGCCAAGTTTCCAGTTTCGGTGCCAGCTGGGTTTTGCAGCCAAGTTGTAAACCTTTGGTAAACATGGTTTATAATGAAAGTGCGGACAGGACCTGGATAGGGCCGCAAGTGGGACTGCTGTAAGTTTACTCTAGAATAAAATTCTAACAGGAACAGGAGGGGAAAGAGGCTGGCTCGAACTGTTCTCACCATAATGTGGAAAATATACAAATCTTGATATTTGATTACTAAAATCCCATTAGGCCCATTTAGGCGTTTTATGTATTTCCTTTGCCATCACTGCCGAGCAGCTCCATGCTCAATTTGAAGTGACTGCTTATTGTTACGTGGTGGCTCTTCCAGAGCCTCTGCTCCCCTTTTAGCCTCCTACTCAGGGAGGGGGTGCGGGGGCTGGGGGGGGGGCTGAAAATTTCAAGACACAGGTGGCTGTGTTCACTGTCATCCATCACGATGCATAGGAAAGAATCAAACATTTTATTGTAAAATTGGTTCACCAATATCCATTCAAGTCAGTACTCTCTTTCCTAACATGATGTTTCCAGCGAGTTCTTTGTAAAACATGAAGGAGGTCACTTCTTCCCCTGTTTATAACCATAGTTTCTCATTTCCTTGAAGTGATACCCCACGTCTACTGGGACCCACAAGATGCAGCGGACACTGCTTCTTCTATGTATAAACTCATTACCTTCCTCCATTCCCTCTTGTAGAACAAATTCTGGCCCCCCAAATGTTCACTTAACTTCCAAGGTGATGGTGTTACAAGGTGGCACCTCTGGGAGGTGATGAGGGTGGAGCCCCCCAAAATGGGACCAGTGCCCTTATACTAGAGACCCCAGAGAGTCCTCTCACCCCTTCCTCAAATGCAGCGAAAAAACACTCTCCATGAAGCAGGTACATCCACACCGGACATGAAATCTGCCAGCGCCTTGATCTTGGACTTCCAGGCTCCAGAGCTCTAAGAAATGAATGCCTGATGTTTATAAGCTTTGTTGTAGCAGCACGGACAGACCAGGAGACCTTCATTCAAGCTCTCAAACTCAATCAAGTGAGACTAATACCTTCCTGTTCCTGGAGCATCCCGAGCCCACTCCTTCAGGATGCCCCTCTGTGGGGAGAGGAGCCCTGCTTTGTCTCTCATGTGGCTGGTTCCTTCTTGCTGCTCAGGTCTCAAGAAAAATAGTCCCCTAAAACGCAATCTGAATCAGCTCCCACCTGCCCGGCTGTCCTCCCATCTCCATCTCTTACATCATTGGGCATTTTTCTCCATAATGTATCTGAGATTACTTGCTTGCTTAGTTAACTGATTAGAGAGTAAATTTGATTAAAATGTAAATTTTGTAAGAGCCTGGAGAGTTTATATTGTCTCCAAGTTGCATTCCCACTACCAGGCACACAGGGTACCCAATACATATTTATTGAGTGAGGTAAATGTTTATTAAGCCAACATCTCCGGTTGGGGGTATAGTAGCAAAGAAGATACAGTGATGGCTCACAGAGCAGCCTGGGTGATGTCCTCCTGGTAAATCTGGTCACAGGTAACCAGCTGGGTCAGGCTGTGCCCATGAAGCCCAAGGCCCAGAGCACTCAGGAGCAGACTTCTGTGGGCCATCTCTCCAGGTGATAAGGGATAAGTGGGTGTCCACAGAGGACAGAGGATGAGGGAGCCTGATTCCTTGCTTGTGGTGTTTGTTATGACAAACATGCAAACCTGTGATCCCAGGCAGACCACATGAGTTGGCCAAGGTGAGAGCTAGGCACTTGGTTAATGTGGTGCTGCATTGAGGTAGCTCTTACTTTTCAGAAGGGGCCAGGAGTCTCGTCTTCCATAAAAAGTGAGATTGTTCTGGCTTCTGGAGAACTTGGAAAAAGTCATTTGCTTTGAGGCACTTTAATTGCCAAAAAGAAAACTTTAATAAGTTCTTTGTTCTTATAAGTAGGATGAAGTCCATTGCCTCATGTGGGGTTGATTTCCGTGGATGATCCTGATAAACTAGAGCCCAAGGGTAGGGTGTAGAGGCCTCCATATATTGAAAGACCCAAAGCACAGTGAGGGCCAATGATGGTGAATGACAGAGATTTATATGAAACTAGAGGCCTATTGCATGAAAAGATTCTTGCAATAGGTTTTCCCTTCCCTTGGCTGCTGGCACCGGCTTTCCTCTGGCACCCAGGACCCAGGCCTTCGCTCTGGCTGGAGCCGCCTTCAGTCTTCGCTCTGCTGCTTTGCACCTACATATGCAAATTAACTGCCATCTTTGTTGGCAGTTAATTTGCATATCTTGCTGATTAGCCAATGGGGGGCATAGTGAAGGTACAGTCAATTACCATGTTTGCTTATTATTAGGTAGGACTAGAGGCCCTGTGCACAAAAATTTGTGCACTCGGCGGGGAAGGAGGTCCCTCAGCCTGGCCTGTGCACTCTCGCAGTCTGGGACCCCTTGGGAGATAACGACCTGCTGGCTTAGGCCTGCTCCCGAGTGGCAGAGGGCAGGCCCAATCCCTAGGTGCAGCCCCTGGTCGGGCTCAGAGCAGGGCCGATTGGGTAGTTGGAGCACCGCCCCCTGTCATGCACAGAGCAGGGCAGATTGGGAGGTTGCGATGCCACCCTCAGTCATGCTCAGGGTAGGGCCTATTGGGGGGTTGGGGTGCCTTCCCCTGTCATGAACAGAGCAGGCCCGATAGGGAGGTTGTGGCCCCGCCCCCTGTCACACACAGAGCCGCAGGGCGATCAGGGGGTTTGCGCGCTGCCCCCTGTCACACTGATCCCGGTGCCGGGAGGCCTCGCGGCTCCGCTGATCCTGGTGCTGGGAGGCATATTACCCTTTTACTATATAGGATAGAGGCCTGGTGCATGGGTGGGGGCCAGCTGGTTTGTCCTGAAGGGTGTCCTGGATCAGAGTGGGGGTCCCTACTGGGGTGCCTGGCCAGCCTGGATGAGGGGATGATGGCTGTTTGCAGCTGGTCACACACCCTTCAGGGTGGGGGTCCCCACTGGGGTGCCTGGCCAGTCTGGGTGAGGGGCTGAGGGCTGTTTTCAGACTGGCGGGTGACTGAAGCTCCCAACTGCTCCTTTTTTTCTTTTTTTTTATTCTGGGCCAGCTTTAGCTCTGGCTCCAGCTCTGAGGCCTCTGCTGCTGAAAGCAGGTATCTGGTTTGTTTGTGTTCTATAATCGAAACACTGTATCAACTCCAGCTCTGAGATCCCGGCGGGCTGAAAGCAGGTTTCTGGGGTTTTGTTTAGCTTCTATATTTGTAACTATGTTTCAAACTGCAAGCTCAGAGAGTGGCAAGGCAGGCGGGGAACGTTGCTTTCCTCCATCACTGAAGCAAGCAAGCCTCATGTTAGTTTCAAGCTGCCTGGCTGCCGGTCTCCATCTTGGCTGGCAGTTAATTTGCATATCTCACTGATTAGCCAATGGGAAGGGTAGCGGAGGTACGCTAATTACCATGTTTATTAGATAGGATAGGTGCGGATCAAAAATCAGTGAATAGAATCATAACTATAAACACATCTCTGCAGAGCACAGCTGAGTCTAACTTCTCCCTTTGAAGTTGAGTTCAACCTCCTCTGAAGTCATTACTTACCTGCCCAGCTTCATCCAGACTGCTGCTCACCTGTTCTTCACACATGCCTGCTCTGGAACAGGCCTTTTCTATACGTTGCTCATCACCACGCCTGCTCCTCCTCCTTCCCCACCTTCTCAGGGAGAAGCTCCTGGTCACCCAAAACTGTCTTTCACAGCTGCAAATGCAGTGGTGACAGCTCGGACATCCTGAACGTGTGTCTGGCCTGTTTTCTGTCTTTGAAATAAGGGGAAAAAATCTCGAAACACCTCAGTTTTTATTTGGAATTCATATTACCGTTGACAGTCAATCAGTGAATATCCTCAATGAATTGCTTCTTCCCAGTTAATTCCCTTCTTGTTCTCATACGCAGGCACACACATCTGTCTATAATCTCTTGGCACATGTGTAACAATTATTTAGTGAACACTTGCTATGTCCCCAGCACTTCCTGTGTTACCCCATTTAATGCTGACCACCATCCTGCGAGGTGGCTCTGTTGTTAACCTGACTTTGCAGGTGAGGAACCCGAGGCTTCGAGGAGCCAGGTCTCCCAGGAGCATGATTCTCCAACATCAGAGGTAGGATTTAAATCTCGGCAGCCAGGCTCAGTGCTTTGGATGTTCATCTTTCTCCAGTTTTCAACATTTGATCAAACGGGAAAACATAACAGGTCAGCTTACAGCAAAAATACTTCTATAAAAATAGTCCACACTCCAATAAGCATTGGGTCTGAGGACTGCAGCCTCTTTCCTGCCTGCCTGGGGCTCTGCATGGGCTCCTCTGGGCTGGAATGGGAGCTTCATGCACTACCCTCTCTGATGCCTCCCGGTCCCGGGTCCTGCCACCTGCCCCTCCTACCCATTACCCCTGGCTCCTGCTTGTCTAGCCCTGCTGCCCCTCCAGCAGCTGGACAGTGGCTGAGGCCCTCTTGGCTGCCACCAGCCCCTTGCACATCTGCGCCCTGTTGTACCCAGTTCAGGAGAGCTGCAGGTGTCCCACACTGCCACATGTCACCCTCACCGCACCTAGGAGCCAGGTCTGTCACCCTCAGCAGATCCAGGGGGAAACGCATCATCACAATTGGTTTCTTTTCCATGAAGAGGCAGGTTTGCTCTTTGGTTTTTGGCCTGATTGATTCTGTGGTCATTTTAACTAGAGGACATTCTCTCCTGTGAAACACTAGTCCTCCTGTTCCGCTGAGTGACTCTCCTGGTGGGAGGCGAAGCCCTGCCCTTTTGCATCCCATGGAAATTGGACCCTTTGTGTGCCTGTGCTGGGAGGGATCTCCATTGCTGATTAAAATAAAATGAAAGAAAATAAACAAAAAAGTAAAGAAAATAAAGTAAAATAAGATACAAATAGTAAAGGACTGATTTATTGAGCAAAACTTGCCCTGCTTTGACTAGCACTGCTGTTAAAATCAGAGCTGACTCTCTGAGGAGCCCAAGAGGGGACAAACCCCCTTTAACTACGGCCGGATTTGTGTTCCCTATGATGTGTCTGAAGGTTTGGGTTTGTGTATCAGATGACAGATTCCGGAAGACACTGCCTGGGGTCCAAGCTGGACATTGGACAGAATGGCCACCTGAACAGGAAGAAGGGCAGTTCCTGTCTGCATAGTGAGGGACTCGGTAAGGTGAGTCACCATGACTCCAGCTCTAGACTTCCAGGAAGTTAATCAGAAAGTATTTGAGTTGAGGAAGCATTCTGTGGGGACCCTAACACTGGCCCTTGGCACAGAGGTGTTGATGCACACAAGACAATGTTTTGTTAAACCTCCACTCATGACGATCTCTATACAAAATTTAGTGTCTCCACACTGTCCTCCAACCTTTCAGCCAAAACAATTCCATTTTTTAACTATGAAATGGTTAAAAATATCAGAGCACACTTTCTCTGGCTTTTCTTGTTGACATTGTAAAAACAAAAGTATTGCAACCACAGTGGAAGTTGGGCGGTGCTGTCAAGAAGAATGAATGTGAAGATAGAACAAGTCTTCAGGAGTGCAGATAACAGACGCCGTTAGTCTGTGAAGGAGATTTTGTTGTCCATGTTTTAACCAGGAGTGGTTACTCTGTTTCTCATAAGATGATTCTGCTCCGTTGTCCTAGGCGGCAGCCCTTGGGGGAGCTTTGATGTGCTCATCCAGTAACAAGTTAACATCAAAAGGAGCCGTCATTCTGGCGACAGCGGCACAGACACTGTTTCACATGCCCTTTGCTAAGAGTCTCGGAGTTTGAAGTCTCTGGGGCCAATTTAAAAGCGAGCTCTGAGGAAAGAAGAAGGAAAGTTCTCTGAAAACAGTAGTGAAAGCTAATCACTAATAAAACAAAACGTTCCCATTCATCTGGAAAGATCCCATACATCAAATGCAAGTTCCATAAAAAAGACAGTTTGGTGAACTGATTTCTTTTCATTTGACTTTGAAAAGAGTTCATGGCAATAAAAAGACCAAGGGCTAGCTTGAAAGCTTCAGACCCTAAAGATAGAGCTGACGATGCGTGGACAAGTGGGCTGCGTGTAATAAGCATGTTTGAATAAACAGAGTCAATGCGTGCCAAGGAATTTTAAATACCAAAGAAAAAAGAACATAAAAGAGAAAATAATAAATCCAAGGCCCCAATTCCAACATCCTGTAAAATCCACTGTATTTAGCATGTACCCAGCATGGACTGTTTGAATGCAATTGGCAGCCATCTTTCACCCCTTGGTTTCCAGAGCTGTTCTCGGCCCACTTCCTCTCCATGCTTTGCCTGAGCCTCAGAGAGCCCCAGGGGCACTCTGCCCTGGCCTGGCACTTTGAACCACCGTGAAACCTTCCTCTTGCAGCCCCAAAATGCAGGCACACTGAAAGTGTTGTCTCACATAAAAATCTGGAGGTAGGTGATGCAGACCCAGGGCAGCTCAGTTCCATGAAGTCCTGAGACTTCCAGGCTCTGCCATCCCAAGGGTGTAGCCTGCATCCTCGTGGTGCAAAAAGGTGACTAGAGCAGCAGTAATCACATCTATGTTCCAATCAGCAGGATAAGGGGAAATACAAAAAGAAAGTGGAAAAGACATTTTAAGAAACACTCCTGGAAGCTGCTACATGACACTTCTGTTCACATTTAACTTCAAGTTGGAGAACTTATTCTGGGCAGTCATTTGTCAAGATAAAGTTCAGAGGTTCTATTTCTATGGGTCAATAAGAGGACAGATATTTAAGGACAATGTCAATCTCTATAGGGAAGAGAACAATTGATGTTGAGAAAGTGCTAGGCCTATGGACGAAAATAATTAAAAAAAAAAAAGGAAAACAATTTGTTTGAGTTGGTGTATAAGATTCCAGACAGAACAGAACGCCGTGGGCAGTCCCCGGACCCATGAGGCTGACCTTTTGGAAGCTGTGTTTTGAGTTGCAGAATGGAAGTTGTTAGAGGTTAAGAGACTAGGCATCTGATAGAAATGATCCAGGAAAAAGTAAGTGTAGGAGCAGCCTTTTCTCATATTTGCTACAGGTTCTTGGAATTTTGGATTCATCTCTCTTGGTATCCAGCTTAAAGCTCTGGAGAAACTTGAATCACTCATCAGTCATCTCTGAGACAGATGTATAGCATGTGGTAAATACTGTCAGCTTCTAGAAATCAGAAGCAGATATTGGTAGTTAAACACATGATTTAAGCCGGCAACCTGCTCTCTAGCCAGTGGTCAAAGCTGCTGTTTAAGGTATTGCCATAACAATGAACCTGGAGTCAAACATTCAGTTGATTTCTATATACTCCAAAGAAAATGGTAAAGAAATGTATCTAGACTCGCACGTACAGAGTATCACTTTTATTCATTGATTGAATCACCGGGACGTCCCCATCTCTTCATAGTACAGAGTTGACTGGAGGTTTCCGTGAATATCTGAGTCACAGAACTGTGCAGATGGATATGTGGTTTCCATCTGACAATTGATTCGTGCGATGTTTAATTCATTGCAGTACTTAAAATTTTTTATTGAATTTATTGGTGTGACAGTGATTAAGAAAATTATACAGGTTTCAGGTGTACAATTCTATAATATATCATCTGTATATTGTATTGTATGTCACCACCCAAAGTCAAGCCTCCTTCCATCAACATTTATCCCCACTTTACCTTCTTCTACCTCCCCAACCCCTTTCCCTCTGGTAATCACCATACTGTTGTCTGTGACTATGAAGTTTTTATTTTTATTTTTGCTTAATTCCTGCACCTTTTTCACCCAGCTCCCCAACTACCCTCCCCTCTGATAACTGTCAATCTGTTCTCTATCTACGAGTCTGTTCCATTTTGTTACCTTATTTTATTCATTAGATTCTACATATAAGTGAAATCAAATGGTACATGTCTTTCCCTGAATGGTTTATTCCACTTACTACAGTACTCTCCAGTTCCTTCCAAGCTGTTATAAAATTTCCTCATTTTTTACAGCCGAGTTTTAAACAGTGCGTAGTTAGGATGAAGTTTTGAACCTTAACTGCAGAAGAGCCTCTCCTCATCTAGCAGCTGTCTATGACCATGTGCTCTGCTCTGCATCCTTGAATAATACCAAACTTCAAGCAAACTTGGGAAAAGGTTTCTCCTGTACTTACTTCCAGGATGTGTGCTAAGCCTGTACAGTCATTGTAGTTCCTGTCTCAGATGAAAAAGGTCCCTACAGCCTGGAAATGCAGTCAGCTAAAATGGACTGCTTACCTTCCCACGGCTGCAGACCACGTGGTGGAGTTTCTGTTTGTTTCATTTGAACTGGTTCTACTTTGAAAACACCAATTGCAGACTTAAAAAAGGCATGCCGTGTTGGTAAATTAGTTTAGTGAGTACAAATCCCTTCATCCTTTCCTGCCTCTCTTCCTTTTACTCATCATTAAACATCACAGTCAGAAAAGGAGTAAAGCCATACATTATGGACTAGATCTCAGATGAGATATAGACAGAACAGGCAGATAGTTATTATATGTTGAATTACATATTTCTTCCAATTCTAAAGAAGTTATGTAATCTTTTAGAGGAAGGGAAATAGAGCATCCAGTAAATTTTCTTTACTTTAAATTTCTTTAGTGTTTAAGCTATTATGTAAGTCTCCTTTTTTTCTCCATTAACTTCTCCCCAGCCTCTCTCACTGCCCCTCCCCGCCCAGCATAGAAGCATCGAACAGACCACTCAGTAAATTTTATTTTACTTAATTAGGAAAAATATATATATAAATTTCTGATTTCTTAGTCTTTGGTTCTACCACCTTTAAAGAGATCAAAGTCTTTTTAATTTTAATTTTTTTTTTTCAATTCCATCTTATTTAAAAAATTGTTGGCAGCATTATAGATGTCCCCCATTTTCCCCTGCTTTGCCCCCTCCACCCAGCTCCCACCCCACCTCAGGCCTTCACCACACTGTTGTCTGTGTCCATGGGCTATGCATATATACATATGTTCTTTGGTTAAGCTCTTCCCATCTCCACCACCTCTGAGATCTGTCAGTCTGTTCCATGCATCTATTTTGTCAGTTTATTTTGTTCATTAGATTCCACATATAAGTGACATCATGTGATACTTGTCTTTCTCTGACTGGTTTATTTCACTTAGCATAATATCTCCAAATCCCTCCATGCCGTCTCACAAGGGTAAGAGATCCTTCTTTCTTACAGCTGCACAGTATTCCATTGTGTAAATGTAACACAGCTTTGTTATCCATTCACCTACTGATGGCACTTAGGCTTTTCCAGGTCTTAGCAATTGTAAATTGTTCTGCTATGAACATAGGGGAACATATATTCTTTCTGATTGATGTTTTGGGTTTCTTAGGTTATATTCCTAGGAGTGGGATCACTGGGTCAAATGGCAGTTCCATATTGAATTTTTTGAAGAAACACCATACTGTTTCCCACAGTGGCTGCACCAGTCTGCATTCCCATCATCATTGCACTAGGGTTCTCTTTTCTCCACATCCTCGCCAGCACTTGTCATTTGTTGATTTGTTGATGATAGCCATTCTGGCAGGTGTGAGGTGGTATCTCATTGTCATTTTAATTTGCATTTCTCTGATGATCAGTGACTTTGAGCATGTTTTCATATGTCTCTTGGCCATCTGATGTCCTCTTTGGAGAAGTATCTATTCAGGTCCTTTCCCATTTCTAAATTGGGATTGTTTATTTTCCTTTTGTTGAGTTGTATGCATTTTTTTTACATGTTTTGGAAATTAATCCCTTATCAGATGTATTATTGGTGAATATGTTCTCTCATCCAGTGGGCTCCCTTTTCATTTTGATGGTTTCTTTTGCTGTGCAGAAGAATTTTAGTTTGATGTAGTCCCATTTGTTTATTTTTCCTTTGTTTCACTTTGAAACCATATTCTCCCTCTTAAAAATAAAATAAGTTCTTTCACATTTCTAACAATAGAGTTTAAATAAAATCTACTGACTTGAAAGTGGATCTAGATTAAGGGTTGAATTTGTAATATAAAGGGAACTCCTTACCAGTTCACTTACTAACAAATGTATTTATTAAGCACCTGTGTGCCAGCAAAGGGAGAGATCAATTAGAACAAAAGTAGGTGAAATTCCTGTTATGATAGAGTTTACTATCTAGAAGGGAACAAGACATTAATCTAAGAATTATAAAGGCAAATGTACTGATGCTCCATGCTGATGTGGCGGGGGTGGGGGGACAAGGGCAGAAATCTCTGTTCTTTCCGCTCAATTTTGATGTGAACCTGAAACTGCTGTAAAAGTTAACATCTTAAAAAAATACAAAACAAACAAATGAAACTGATATAAAACTAAAATCATGAAAAAGCTACCATGGAGAGTTACCTAATGTCATAAGATGGTCTTTCTGGTGATCTAATTTTTTTCCTGCGGAAGCGATGATTTAAGTGAAGAATTGGTGTTGACCAGGCAAACAAATCAATGTCCAGACAGAGGTTGGGGAGCGAGCAGAGTGTGGCATGTGCGAGGACAGTGAGCTAAGGCAGACGGTACCACCAGGTTAGGCTGAAGATGCTTGGAAAGGGTTTTTAGAGTGGTGGGAAATTATTTGAGGTTTTAAAAGCAGGGGAATGATGCAATAACATTGGCTTCTTTCCAACATTTTCTCCCCACTGTATTTTGTTTACTGAGGCAGACTTTGCCATGAAATGCACAAATCAGTGAATATTTACCTGTGTAACTGTAACTTCACCCCCCAAAATCAGAACATAGACTTCCATCACTCAGGGACCACCTGTCTCTTCCTAGTCAATGCCATTCCACCCCTCCACAGCTAAAAACCCTTCTGACTCCCACTGCCATAGAGGCGTTTGTGTATAGACCAACTAGTCCTGGCTGCAGCCTGATGAATTTCAGACAGTGTGCGGAGCCAGAGAAACCAGACTCAGTCCGGACATCTTGTGATTGTTGAAAGAGTTGTGGCTTCATTATGAAATGTGGAGTGGAGAGAGACAGAGGGTGTGGAGGTAAGTGTGAGGAAAGACCTTGATAGTCATGACAGGTGAAGCAGGGTGGGCGGGGTGCCTGTGGGCTGTGAGGGCGCCCCTGCAGCAGACTCCTGAGTGTGCATCCTCATTCCATTGCACTCCAGCTCGGAGGTCCAGAGGGAGGGACTGGAGATCCAGTGCCCAAGGTTCCCTGCCTGGAAAGTGGGGGTGTTAACAACAGCACCCTTCTCTTGGTCTGATGTGAAGCAAAAATCAGATAGTTGATGTAAAATGTTTGGACAGTGTTTGGCCCATGGCAAATGCTATCCAAGTAGAACTCTTGTTATGTCCAGGGAGATTGGTAGGTAATACCTTTAACAATGAATGTTCCAAGCACACACTCTATAATACCATTCCCTACTGTTATCAAAAGGAAATACACTTGTGACATAAACGTGTAGGGAATTTTGCCATGAAGATTTCAGGAAATTATATTTTGAGTAAGACATACACCTTAGAACAAAATATCTTAAATGCTGAAAGGCACTTCGGCAGTTAAGGAACAGTTCAGTGAATTTAGTCTGTATTTTGAATCTCTATTAAACAACTTGGTGTGTAAATTTTTTTTTTTAATATAGTAGTGGTCACTTTTGTAATTGCTGGTGCGGCTGCCTGGAGTATAAAATTAAACACCTTTTTACAGAAAAATACTCCAGCCGATTTTTCTCTCTAATAATAGAGGGTGGTTTTTAAAAGACCTCAGGCACACAAAATACTAACTCTTTTTAAGTCTTTAGGATGGGGATCTTCAGAAAGAGTGAACCGAACACAAAATAAAAGAAGCTTTTTTCCTTTTTTTTTTTTTTTAAACATATAAGCAAACAGTACATATATGGACTCTGCAGGCTGGTGGGATTTCTTTATGATTAGATGACTGGTTCCTATTTCTGGATTCCCTCTTTCCCTGTATCCATTTCTATTTCGTACAAAAGAAAAAGGGTGAGCTGCCTCCCAGGGCAGAACATTTGATTTGCACAGAGAAATCTGCAATCTAGGCCATGGCGGACAGGGCTCTTTCATCCCTCCCCACGGTGTCTCACGGAGCATTTGGCTACCTCTGCTGCTCCTCCTGAAGCCAGCTCCTCAGTGTGTGCCCCCTGGGTGACACTGAGCCCCATGGTTTGGGAGAGCCCACTGTTTTTGCACTGAACCTTGAGTGTGGCCCCACATGAGCCTTTCTGCCTTTGCTTTTTAACTCTTCAGTAAGTGTGAGGTGATGCTTTCACAAATCCTAGAGGGACTGGTGATGGAGTCTGGAACAAGCCCATGAAATCTGGGTGGCAAGGAAAGATGCATGAGATAGACAGCAAAGGAAAAAGCCTCACGCTACTCCTGTAGACTTGAAAGTAACTGTGCTTATACCTGGGGGTACAGGACAAAAGGGCAAACATAGGCTTTCACAAAAGGAGAGGATGAAAATAAGCTCTATCACGGCACCCAGGCATTCAAGTCCCCTTTTTTGGCCTGAGTGTAACCTCATGTTATGGTCTACAGATCAGGGAGGGATGCACTTCAGGAGAAAGTACCTAACAAAGTGCATTAGTTCAGCGGGTGGTGATGCCTGTCCCCACAGCATCCACTAGGCTCCTGGCCCCTCACACCATTCCTGCTCCTGCTCAAAGACTGGCTACCCTTCCTGGCTGCGGACCAGCCTCTTCTGCTTGGCAGCTCCTTTTCCCCTCAGCTCCTAGAGTCTCTTTCCCTGAGATTCTACTTAGCTGGATCATTGAGCTTATTAGATGCATGTAATGGACTGAATTGTGACCCCCCTTATTTGGTAAATGCCCCCTCATGTGACTATATTTGGAGATGGAGCCTTTCATTAGTTAATTAAGGTTAAATGAGATCATTAAGCCTAGGAACTTAATCCATTTCCACTGATGTTCTTTTTAAAAAATATATTTTTATTGATTTCAGAGAGAAAGAAAGAAGGAGAGAGAGACAGAAACATCAATGATGAGAGAGAATCATTGATCACTGCTTCCTGCATGCCCCATAATGAGGATCAAGCCTGCAAACTGGGCATGTGCACTGAGCAAGAATTGAACCATGACCTCCTGGTTGATAGGTCAACACTCAACCACTGAGCCATACTGAGCCATACTGGCTGGGCTCCACTGATGTTCTTATAATAACAGGAAGAGACACCAGAGATCTCTCTATCTCTCTGCCATGTGAAGACATAGCTAGAAGGTGGCCATCTGTAAGCCAGAAAGAGGGGTGTCATCAGGAACCAACCCTGCTGGACTTTGATCTTGAACTTCCAGCCTCCAGAGCTGTGAAACAATAAATGTCAGTTGATTTTCTTTGAGCTTACTAGTACAACACATTCCCCATTTTCACATGATCTCAGGCCACAGAGGGCTTGCCAGACTTTCTACTATACCATAACCAGGGTCCCTTTATCCCAAGCTTTTGTAACATCTTCCCCCTTTTCTTCAAGCTGTCACAGACAGCTGCCTCAAATCCTTAGACTCCCACGAATCCCTACTCGAGGCCCTTTGTTATCTCTCATGTTGAGGCTCTTCAGGATTTTACTAAAACACTTCTCAGGGCTTGTAACTTCTACTTGCCACCATCCCAAAGCCAATTCCCATGTTTTAGGCCTTTGTTATGGCAGCACTCTGCTCCCAGATACCCGCATTTGTTCCTGTCTATGTAGGCATTACAAATCACCTTGACACTTAATGGCTTAGAACAGGAACAATAATTTATTTTGTTCCTGATCTGCAGTTTGCAAAGGACTGGCTGGACAGGCTTGTCTACTCCACAGAATATGGTCTGGGGCTATGGTGCACCAACATGGCCGGCAGATTGGTGCGGGATTTTGGCTGGGAGCTAAATTGTGGCTGAGGGCTGAGGCCTGTGGTCACTTTCCTTATAGATCTCTCCTAGGGTTACCTGGACTTTCTCCCAAGAGAAAGATGGTCATTTCTCAGGGTCTGGACTTAGTTCCCTTCCACCATATTCTATTGGTCAGGCAGCTGCAGAGCCCAGATTCAAAAGAGGTAGGCATGCACCCCAATTCTTGATGAAAGAATTTCATCCCAATTCTTAGGAATTCTGGGCTATGTTTTAGAGCCAACATCATCTTTAAAAATGCAAAAAATTATAAAAGTTATATTTATTAAATTTGTGAGCATGCCATGGTCAAGAATAGAAAAATTGTTAAATATTTTGTAAATACAAGTCACTTTAGATCATATTATTCCTCTCAAAGTAGAGAGCATACATAAAAAAACTTGAAAATTAAATCCACTCACCCCCATGTTTCTAATTCTGTGACAGAGATGAAACATCGATGATCAATTGATTGCCTCCCATACATGCCCCAACCAGGGCTGGGGATTAAGCCTACAACCAAGGTATATGCCCTTGACTGGAACTGAACCTGGGACTCTTCAGTCCGTAGGACCTCTGCTCTCTCTGTCCACAGAACCAAACTGGCTAGCTGTTAAATATGCTTTAAAAGAATATTCAAGTACTATACAAAAGCAGTGAGCTGTACAATTATAAATAATAAAATCATAGAAATATGAACATTTGGTTTGTAGAAGGCCAATGTTTTCATGGAATTTTAATAACTTGTTGAGATATAGTAGCCAGTCCTGTTTAGCATACTTAAAGTTAGGACAAAAATTGCAGGTGGTCTTAGCTTAGAGGATCCATGAGGGGGTCTATCTGTGCCCCTTTGAAATCATGAGTAATAAGCAACATCCTAACAGTTATCAAGCCTAAAGAACGTAGTGCCTTGTTTTATGCACAGAGCAGACCTCTGAGCATCAACAATTCATGAATGAGGAAGCTCTCCAGTTCTCTGGTCTGATTTCAGGAGTTGGACAGAGGTCGCCCTAGGAGAAAAACCTCCAGTCACCCTAAAAAGTGTTTATCTTCCCTTTTCAGTTTCCTACTACAAGCAAGTGGAGGGAATTATAAACTTCTCACACAAAGTAATCAGAAGTGTAGATGAATGTTTATTTATTAAATCAAATTTTTGGGAATTGTCTAGCTTGTTCTGGCTTTGGAGTTCTAAAATCAGAGATAAAGGAGCATCTGCCCAATGGTCAGTGGCCTGGTAACAGTGTCCCGTCGCCTTGTTAAACTGCCCTCTCAGCCAGGAGGCTTCTGCTGTTCAGGAGATTAGTTCTGCCTCTTTTGTAAAAATCCAGTGTCCTGTGCTGCTGCAGGTAGAGTTTGAGATAAACTTGAGCTGTGGTCTCGGAGCGAAGGAAGGTGAATGGCTGTTAGGAAGGGATTCCAGGTGGAGTCTTGGTGCCTCTACCATCTTCAGGGAACAAAGATGGGACAGTGGGGTGGGATGAGCAATGGGTTCCTCCTCACCTTCTGTGGTAAGGGCCTGGGGACAGAGGCCTGAGCAATCAGGCACACTCATAAGTTATTTTCATTTCAATCTCACAAAACATTTCTCTGCTAGAGTGCTTTACTAATTATGATCTACTCATCACTGACTTTATTTATTTATTTATTTTAAAAATATATTTCTATTGATTTCAGAGAAAGAGAGAGGGAGGGAGAGATAGAAACATCAATAATGAGAGAGAAACATTGATCGGCTGCCTCCCGCATGTCCCCCACTGGGTATCGAGCCCTCAAGCTGGGCATGTGCCCTTGACCAGAATCAAACCTGGGACCCTTCAGTGTGCAGGTCGATGCTCTAGCCACTGACCCAAACCAGCTAGGACTTACCACTTACTTTAAAAATGTCATCTGAATGTGTGTCAAAAGTATTTACTGGAACATGGATAATCTTCATGTATTTCCTCCTGCTCTGTTTAACATTTATCAATAGCCATTCAGCACTTCCATGCAAATTCAGTGAACTCTGCGTAACATCTCAATAGGTTTCTTAATCTTTCTTTTATGATAAACTGGTGCACACAACTTTGACCTGCACCAAATTTTGGAATCCAAATGAAGCCGTTTCCTTGTCCTCTGAGGGGCCCCCGTCACCAGAGCACTTGGTAAGACCAATGACTTTGAACTTGGTCTTTTAATCTTTCTTTTCCTTTTTTCCAGCTTTATTAGGGAATAATTGAGAAACAGAAATGTTTATATATAAGGTATACAACTTGATGTCTTCATATGTCTATACATAATGCTGTGGTATATTATTCAGTCTTACTAAACTGCCACTTGTGACAATGTGGATGGACCTAGAGGGTGTGTGAACTATGCTGGGCACTGATGAACAATGACTGTGGGTCTTCCTGGTGTGAGGGATGTAACTTGGTCTTTAGTTCATATATTTCTCCAGCTCACACTCTGCTTCTGGACCAGATGGGTTGGGGCAGGAGGTTTATAACTTCAACTTATTTTGAAGGCAATGGGTTTAGTCAAAGCTTATAAAGTGTATAAGTTGTACCTTTCCTTCCTAAGGCCATTACAATGGAATCCCATTTAAAATTTCTGTAGGTATACTTTATTTCTGGGCCAAATAGCCATCAGGATATTAGCAGTAGTGTGTTTTAGTTCAAGAAAAATGTTATGCCAAAGGATAAAAAAATTTCCCCAGTCTTCAGTCTTCGCTCCGTGCCTGCGAATCCAAATCAACCACCATCTTTGTTGGGTTATTTTGCATAGTTGTTCTGATTGGCTGGTGGGTGTAGCAGAGTGACACCAATTTGCATGTTTCTTTTTTATTAGTGTAGATTACATCTTCTTTATCTATTTGAACATTGATGGACACTAAGGTTGTTTTCATATCTTGGTTATTGCAAATAATGCTGCAGTGAACATGGGGTGCAGATATCTCTTTGAGATCCCAATTTCATTTCCTTTGGGTGTATATCAGAAGTGAGATTTCTGAATCATATGGGGGTGTGGAGGTAGAGAAATTCCATTTATGTAAGATAAGTAAGTCTAGTGGTCTAATGTGTAGCATGGTAGCTATAATTAATAATACTGCATTGAATACTGGAAATTTGTTGAGAGTAGATTTTAGATGCTCTCATCACACACACAAATGTTAACCATATGAAATGATATGTTAATCTGCTTGATAGTAGTAATATGTATATAGTAGTAATATGTATATAAAGTAATCATGTTTTATACCTCAAATATACACCATTTAAACATAAATAAATAAATAAATAAATAAATAACCAAATACATGATAATTGAAAAGTATCAGGTTGAGCCAGTGCCATTGGGGACAGACCATATTACTTAAGCTTTTCTCTTTGACACAGTTTAAGTCACACATGGCATGGTTGCCATTTCAAGAAGTGAATTCCCACCCAGTCAGTGTGGCTCAGTGGCTGAGCATCAACCTATGAACCAGGAGGTCATGGTTCAATTCCTTGTCAGGGCACATGCCCAAGTTGTGGGCTTGGTCCCCAGTGTGGAACATGCTAGAGGCAGCCAATCAATGGTTCTTTCTCAACATTGGTGTTTCTATCTCTCTCTCCCTCTCCCTTCCTCTTTGAAATCCATAAAAATATATTCTTAAAAAGAAGAGAGTGCTACTAGATTTACCTTCCCAGGAGAACTTCTGAAAGTACACCTTCCACTTCTAAACAAACCTCACAAGGTGAAGGGCATTCCATCGTAAAGCTATTTGTGCTCCAGAGCCACTTCTGCACCAAAGACCAGGTAAGAGTGTACAATTTCATGGGTAACTAAATGTGAGGGGCAGAACTGAGGAATAAAACCTCATCCGGGCAGTGCCACCTGATGCAAATGTATGTTCATCTTTCTGAGAAGTAAATATGCTGCTTGGTTCATATGAGGCTGTTCTTCTCAAATACAAGGGTCACAACATTTTATTAAAATACATACTCTCCAGGGAGACAGTTTAAGAAAACACATACTGAGGCATATGTGTGGGGTTGAGCTCTATGTTAATAAGCTACTTCTGCAAATGATTTGAACTGTATAATTAAGCTATAGGGAAGATACCAAAACAGCAAAATATTTGTACTCTTAAATGTAGTCTAATTGTGAAATTATACTCCTTTTTCACTTTTTGCATCATTTTCAGGCATTTGTTGATATTTTGCCCATAAGAAAAAAGAAACTTAAAATGAATAATAAAACATAAATAAATTGTAAAGAGCTTGTCTGTGATCCTCTCCTAAGCCAAGAATGCCAGAACTAAAATCTTACCAGCATCTAAATCTGATGAGTAATGTTGCTGATCTTTTTTTTTTTAAATAAAAAAAGCATAAGTAATCATTGCAGTCCAAATTTATAAATGTAAACAAATAAGCAAGGTCATCATTATTATCTTTGCAGCACTAATCTCTTTTAGCGAAGACATTAGATATTTAGATTCTCAGGGACCTCTTTCATTAAGAATTTCATTCATTCTACTTTTAGAAAGAGGAATTTTTGGGGAATATGTAATTAGGTATCTTGGGTCATAACAAAAACCAAAAACACTATTTGTAAGCCTTGTTTCCAACACTGTAATCTCCCTTTTCTTCTTCTTACCTTCAGCCACACACAACAACAAACAGGAAAGGAAAGGCAAATAGGAGTGAGGGAAAAATCCACATTAAAATATTGTTTCACTGCATGTGGACCCTCCTATGAAGGGAAGGTTCCAGCACAGTGTTCTGACTGCAGACAGATGGAACCAGGCCTACGTTATTGGGTGTGTGTATGCATATGAATTTGCGTGACCCCTGAAGGAAACATGGGGTTGTGTTTGTCATTGGTTCTCTCTAGAGAGGTGATTTGCATTTTCATAATGCAGTGCACCCCTGGGAAGGAAGTCTGAGATGCTGGGCTCCTCCTTCGGGCACCAGTCTTCTGTTCTGACCTTGTCCATTGTGGGAGACTGCCTAGACTCATGTGGCAGTCATCTCCTCCTGTGTGAACCTGAGGTCACCTGGAACTCTGTGGAACATTCCATCCTAGGGCTGAAACGTGCAGCGCATCCATTTATGCCACAACGACTTAATAGCTGGCATTTGGCGAGATTCCATCTGGTTTCCTTTTTTTAAAGTGAACTTTAATTTTATCATTGTTGGTTTTATTTCCATATGACACCAGACTTAAGATTTCTTTAATAATGTGCTGCTGAAGATTTAAACTCCTTTTAAGAGGACATCTTTGGCTTTTGTGACTAAGCAAATCCTTCCTCTGGAGAGAGGATTAAAAAAAATCAAAATGTGCAACTGACATTTCTTTTTTAATACTGTTTTTATTTTTTGTCTTTAAATCAAATATTAGCTCCTGAATTTTAAGAGAGAAATAGTTGTGTTTCCCTAAAATTGTTTCTAGGGGGAGATTTTGCAGTTTCTTTCTTCCTCCAAAAATCTAAGAATTTTTCCTGCTCCAGAGTAGTCATGAGACAGGAACAAATGAAACAATGAATGTACTGCCTCCAATTTCCTCCCAGACCTAGGCACCCCCCCTCACCTCTGTCCATCTATGTACTCATGGAATGTTATTGAAGATTGCTCAGAAAGAAGAGTATTTAAATGTCCAGGGTTATTAAGAAGTGGCTATTATTTGGCTTCCTTTGGAGCAGAAGGTACTTGCTGCACCTCACATAGCCAGACCTGGTTTGATTCTTCAGTCGTGCAAGCCTGGTTCAGGACCAGGGCATCCTGACTCCTACTCTCCCTGGATGCTTAACTGGAAGCTAATTGGGGCCCTGCCTTCTGCTGGCTTTACCATTGAGTTAAACTTCTGAGAACATTTCTAAGCATCTCCATCACATACGTCAACATTTTAACTTATGGCAGAAATTGTTATGACTGGCCCTGGATCTTATTTTTAATGAATTTGAATCAATGATTTTAAAAAGCATGCATGGAACACTTTAATGAGAGATCAATCCATGTCTTATTGAATTACTACAATAGCAGCAACAAGCAGATGCTCTGAGTGTTCCTGTTAGAAAATTGAGACACGTGGAGTTTAAGGGTCTTCACAGAAAGTCCAAACACACGTTCACATCAGTCCTTATCCAAGACTCATTGCCTCGCCACAGCAACTCTCAGCCTCTAGCAATGGGTGCTGCTTTAGGTGACTCCCCACAATACAGAACTTCAAACCTGTACTTTTTGCATGCTCAGATCTTACAGAGAAGTCTGATGACTTTTACATACATTTTATAGAACATCAATTCAATCAGAAAGGGGGACGATGAGAGATAATCTTTCACCAGGATTCACAACTCTACTGTTGTTGGTGAATATAATTTCTTTCTTTCTTTAATTGGACTGTTAATTTTTCTTTAATATTCTCTGAGAATTATAGCCAGTTTTTATGATGGATGAATCTCAGGTTCTGAAGGAGCTTCTGGCGGCTGAAATGGTGCCAACTGTGGGTTCGAATTGTCTCAGTTTGAACCCTTGCCCTGACGTCACTTTCCTACAATATATGAGTCTCATATTTCTTGTTGCTCACATGGTTCTAATGATATCTCTCTTGGGACCACAACATCTGTCTATGAGACAAAGCTTCCTCCGGAGACAACAGGTAGGAAGTAGTCAGCAGGGTTCTAGCACAGAGTAATACCCTAGTTACTCCTGGGAAGCTCTAGATAGAAATTTGGGGGGTGGGCTCTCAAGAATAATGTATGGAAGGGAGTGAGGAGGCAGGGATGGGCTGAGGGAGATGCTGAGCTCAGGCAACAGAGGTCTCTGCTAATAATCCCCACAGAGCTGAGACCCCACAGAGCCTAGTGAATGAAGGCAAGGTGCCTGGGCCTTTGCCACCTCTTTGGAAGAACAATGGGATTTCAACTGTCCCCAGAGAGGGATATGAACCTTAGGTAAGATGACTCCTTGGGTGACAGAGCAGTTCCTGGGGAGGAGCAGTTCCTGATCAGTAGTGAGCCACACTCTTGAGAGCAGGAAGTGAGTGTTTGCATCCTGCAGGGGTGTCTGGCCAGCACAACCCATCACCCATTACCAAAGGTATCGCCCAGGTGGGAATTAGTATGCTTATTATTCATTACCATTGTCATTGTTACACAGAAGCAATGGCCAGCAGGCATGCCCCTAGCCAGAGTCACGCCTGACTCGCTGCAGCATAGAAAACAGAGTCATCTCATTTTAGAACAAGGATTGACCTAATGCACGATCATCATTGAAATTTAAGAAATTGAAATTCTGAGTGAAGCTAGGAAGTATTTTCAACTGCATATCTAAAATGCTAATGGGGTCATAATGGAATCTACTGGCTTAAATTGGCCCTTATTTCCTGAATTTCACAACCTACAACCTGGATCTGGAAACAATTTTGGAAATGATATTTGACTTTTCATGTTTAGAAACAGTATTTGTACAAAAATATCACGAATTAAGTATTTTTATCAAAGGCACTTTGAAATTCAGAAAGACTTCAGACATGTATCTCTTTTGAATTGAAATTCGATCAATATTGAGAAGATAAAAGTGAATGACACAACCAAAGAAAATACAGTGATGACATCATAAAAAGGGCTTTGCAGAGGGTTAAATCCCACAAAGTGCCTATTGTTGATAATAATGCCTGAAGCACGAATGTATCTAGGACCTTGTAGTTCAGATCATCATTCAAACTTCAACAAGGGAAGGATATGAAACTGAAGTATGTTGTCTAAACGATGTCAGAACTAAGTAGACAGACCAGAGGTCTAAGATAAACAGACATAGTTGATACAGACCAAATCCCCACAGCCCTGCTGAAAAATCGTCATGTTACCTGAAAAACCAGGAAAATCTTCCCTTTTCTGACTTAGTTAGTATGAGTCAGCTATAGCCATCCTTACCTTTCATGGCTATGAAGTATGATGAACAAATAATACTGATGGTAGCCTGTGTATTTTGAACTGTTGGACTGTGATCTCAAGTCTCTCTGAGTTTTTAAAAAAATATATATTTTTTATTGATTTCAGAGATGAAGGGAGAGGGAGAAAGAGATAAAAACATCAATGATGAGATAGAATCATTGATCGGTTGCCTCTTGCATGTCCTACACAGGGATCAAGCCTGAAATGCAGGCATGTGCCCTGGGGGAATCAAACCCTGACCTCAACCACTGAGCCACGCCAGCTGGTTCTGAGTTTATGTCGTCTTAGAAGATATTGCACTTCCATCCACAGCTTAGAACATTGATGTTAGGAAAATGGTGGAGGGAGATATGCACATAAGTAATGAGACTCTAAACTTTCTGCATTTGGCAGACTACTGAGGAAGTCATTTTATAAAAAATATAGCAATCAGATAAGCTCAGCAGCCCCCACCAGAGGCTTTGGTAAGTGCACAGGCATTTGAGACTGACTGCAGCCCCGCTCTGGCTGCCGTTGGCACGTGGCCTGTATTTCTGCCGCACTTACACAAGTACAGAGAGTTCTCAGAGTGGCTGAAGCCCCCCTCCCGTCTGGACCAGCTGGCCCATCTCAGGTCACCAGGTTACTGCTGGCAGCCGGTGACTGAGTAGTTTTCAAGCCACAGATTCTTTTCAGTTGACTTCAAGAACTCTGCTCCACGTGCATTAGAAATGTCACTTATCCACTTTAAAACACTTCAGTCTTGACATATTGGAAGGATTGGATTTTTTTCTTGTTGCTTTAATTGAGTCCCAAGTGATTGGATATGCCTCTTAGATATTTCAGTCTTAAGCTGAGCTGTTCAAAGACAAAATCATACAATTTGCTTTTTCTTTTTTCATTTTTTTTTTACTACTGTTTTGAGCGATCAAATAAAAAAGAGTATTCAACTTTCTGGCCTATTGTTTACTGAATAGATTTACTGGTAAATATATATATACTAGAGGCCTGGTGCATGAAATTCATGGACAGGGGATGAGGATGTCCCTCAGCCCGGCCTGCACCCTCTCCAATCTGGGACCTCTTGGGGGATGTCCGACTGCTGGTTTAGGCCTTATCCCTCCACCATATGTCTGTTATATTTACTGGTGTCAAAGTGACCACAGGCATTTTGAGTATCTGACTGAGAAGTCATGTTGGAGATATTTTATGTGGGGCCAACCATTTCTATGAACTCTGGTGTCTGAATGGTTTCCAGAAAACCCGCTTTGCTTACCAGGTATTGAGCATACAGTTGTAAAGCCAGAGGTCTTACTGCCACAGAAATATGTTCTGTGGTGCTCATCATGCAAAATTTGTGAGAAGGTAGAAACTAATTTGACATCCACAGAGCCAGAAGCTAGCTAATCTGTGGAAAATTATTCAAAACCAAACGGATCATGTATGCATGAAACTTGGCCTTTACCAAATTTGTAACCATTCTAATAATTTACATGGCATCTCCAACAGCAAATTATAAAGAGAAAGAAACTTTCACAGTATTAATAATAAACAAATTTTGTTTGCTATGCTAGAGGAAAGAGTAAATTATTTCCTTTTTCTTTTTAATTAAATTTACTAGGGGGGCATCCTATCTAATAAAGAGGGAATATGATAATTGATCCTCACACCATTGCAAAGATGGTGGCGCCCAGAGCCAATAAGGAGGGAATATGCTAATTGACTGTCACGCCCTCAAAGATGGCGACATCCACAGCCACAAGATGGAGGTGCCCAGTCCCCTCAGCTTGCCGGGGCAGCAGGTACACTTGCCTCCAGAGTCCCCCAGTCCCCTTAGCCCAGGGGTGGGCAGACTTTTTGACTCAAGGGCCACAATGGGTTCTTAAACTGGACCGGAGGGCCGGAACAAAAGCATGGATGGAGTGTTTGTGTGAACTAATCAAAATTCAAAGTAAACATCATTACATAAAAGGGTACGGTCTTTTTTTTTTTTTAGTTTTATTCATTTTAAACGGGCCGGATCCGGCCCGCGGGCCGTAGTTTGCCCACGGCTGCCTTAGCCCCTCAGCCGCCGAGGGCCAGCCAGAGGCACAGGCAAGCTTCAGATGGTGGCTACCCAGCTGCCCAGGGCTGCCCGAGTCTCAGGTAACCAGGGCCAGCTGAGGCTTGTGCTGCCGGCAATGGCAGCAGCAGAGGTGTGATGGGGGCATCGCCTTCCCCTGATCGCTGGGTCGTCTCCCACCCCTGAGGGCTTCTGACTTGTGAGAGGGGGAAGGCCAGGCTGAAGGCCTCCCCCCGCCCCCCCCCACACTCCAGTGCATGAATTTGCATGCACCGGGCCTCTAGTTGGTTAATAAAATTACATATGTTTCAAGAGTACAATTCTTGAAGTACATCATCTATATATTGTACATCATCTATATATTGTATTGCATGCCCCCACCATCCAAAGTCAAAGTTTTCATTACCATATATTTGGGATAAATTATTTATTTTCTTTAGAGAAAAATATTTATAATTCATTAGTACATGAAGTAGTGATCAAACCTAAAAAGGTATAAAAAGCAGAACTGGAAACATGTGTCAGGCAGTTCAAAAATAAAAATTTCATATTTTTTCTGGAGTTCTGGGATTCATTTAGTTTGGTGAATTAAGAAAAATTTTCATGATACTTCAATTATTCTAAATATTCTTTTTTGTACCTGATTTTGTATTCATAAACTCAATTCAGATGATTCAGGGTCTCCAGTTAAATGTTCCATCATTCACATTTATCACCTCTCATCCCTTGTCCCAAACAATACACTATTTCCCCATTCCTATGGTGGTTTGTGAGTGTATTGAGCAGGAACAAGGCCTTAGGTGAAGTCTTCCTGGCTTGACCACAGGGAACAACTAGGTCAACTCCACTGTGAGCTGCTCTCTGGGTCTCCCTGGGAACAAATGTCAATAGCCTGTGTTTTCAGATGTCTCTAAACTTCTCTGAACTTGTCAGGAGTCACTTTCACTCACTGCCAAAAGAGGAGCATTCAGGAATTTGGCATCTAATGGATGTGCAGTCTCCCCTGAACTTCCCCCACATACTGAGGTGAGAACCTTCCTCCTGCTTTCCCTGCGTGGAAGGACCCGATCTTGAGAATAACTCCATGACCTACGCTTGTAGACCTGCTCCTTAACACATGCAGGCAAGGCTGTGTCATTTAGAAATCCTGCTTCCCACAAATCCTGCCTCTAAGAGTGGTCTTGTTGGTGTGTCCAGAAACACTGATTTGTAAAGCAAAAAAGCACCTTCTGTTTAAATTAGTGTTCATTAGGTGCCCAGCAGAAAATGAGTTCTCAGAAGCTTGCTTTTCCTCACTGTGTCCCCACTGCCCAGGACCACGTTGGTCCAAAGCCATTGCTTGGTAATATTTCTTTAATGAAAGATTGACATCTGTCATGAAGAATTTCCACCAATAGGTATAAGAGTTTCCACCCTATTTAGGACTCTTGTCTACAACATTTGGTTTATCTTGAATACCCCTGTGATGTGGGAAAACCCACTACCTCCAAAAATGATGTTTCACTTCCATTATAGGCGAATTTAATTATTAAAAACTAGAGGCCCAGTGCATGAAATTCATGCACTGGTAGGGTTCCTAGAGGCTGCTGGCTGCCTGCTGCTGGCTCAGGCCTCCTTCCCTTCCTCGGGCCAGCACCACCCCCTGGTCAAACTCCTGAACTAACTCCCAGTCCAGGGGACAATTTGCATACTATGCTTTTATTATATAGGACTAGAGGCCCAGTGAATGAAATTCATGCACTCGGGGGGGGGGTCCCCTCAGCCCAGTCACCCTCTCACAATCCATGACCACTGGCTCCTAACTGCTCACCTGCTCCTAACTGCCTGCCTGCCTTATCACCCCTAACTGCCCTTCCCTGATGGCCTGGTCACCCCCAACTGCCCTCCCTGCCAGCCTGATTGCCCCTCACTGCCCCCTTCTGCCGATCTGGTCACCCCTAACTGTACCCCCTGCTAGACTGGTTGCCCCACACAGCTCGCTGTTCAGTCATTTGGTCGTCCCTCACTAACCCCTTGCCAGCCTGGTTGCCCCAAGCAGCCTGTTTGGTTGTCTGCTTGGTTGTTTTGGTTGCAATGGTCACTTAGACTTTTATATATATAGATGTTTCCTTCTGTTGGCATTAAAATCTCACTGCAACTTAGTTATGTCCAAACTTCCCTCCTCCCTGCACTATCAAGAATATAGCCCTATGTCCTAGCTGATTTGGCTCAGTGGATAGAGTGTCAGCCTGTGTACAGAAGGATCCTGGGTTTGATTCCAGTTAAGGGCACATGCTTGGGTTGCAGGCTTGATCCCCAGTAGGGGGTATGCATGAGGCAGCCAATCGATGATTCTCTTTCATCATTGATGTTTCTATCTCTCTCTCCCTCTCCCTTTCTCTCTAAAATTAATAATAATAATAATAATAATAGTAATAATAATAGGAATATAGACCCACTGTCCTGTTCACAAAACAGGACCTAAAATATCTGAGGAGAGCTCTCCTTCACCAGCTAGATTGATCTTAGATTAAGTGTCACAACTGCATTTTGAAATCTGCCTCTGCTCTCACGCTTGCTGACATATGCTCCCATTCATCAAAACCTCTTGTAAAATGGTTCAATGTGAACTGAGTATTTTAGGGCTACTGCTTTGCTTGTTCTGGGCCCTGTGCTCGTCCTGATGACACTTGAGCCTGGAAGCTTCATCTCCCTGTTTGGCTTGCTGTCAATCATGGCCATAGGTCTTCTGTCACTATGCAGTTCACTTTTTTCAAGAGGCAGTGAATCTACATTTTCCTTGGTTACATTTCATTTGATTAATCTCTAGATGCTCACAAGTTTTGCATCTTTTTATTATCTGATGGCACCATTTCTCCACTCCCTCTTGTGTGTTGGGCAACCTGATCTCTCCTGACATTCTTCTCCGAGGGGCCCATTTCATCTCCATGCTCTTCTAAACACAAACTGTTACTTCATTCATTCATTCATTCATTCATTCATTCATTCAGCATTCATTCAGTTAAGTGCTTATCATGTGCCAGGCACTCAGCCACTTTTTTGCCAGCAATTAAAATTAAGCTTCTACTGGTCTGTTTTAGACTTAACATTGATCCACAAATCAAGTCCTCTGTTGTATAGAGCCAACTAGTTTTACACCTACCTCAGTGAAGTATAAATCTGCCTACATTTCTCCATCTTTGCCCAAATTCAAGTAGAGTGTCTACAGTGGGGATACTTAGTGTGTGATGCTCAGGCCAGTCTTTTGTGAACTCTTTGTTATTGTTCTGTGACAAGCCAAGCACAGAAACATGGAGGCACAGCTTTTAGAAAGTTAAGTAGCAATTTGACAGAGTAGTTATATCAGTGAATCTAATAATAAAAATCTTGGCTTGCATTCTGCATGCTTTTTTCTAATTTTATTTTTCTAGTAATTCATTTTTATTGTGATTTACCAAATTACCAGATCAGATTTTTTTAAAGAAAAGTAAGCAAACAAAACCGGAGCTAGTCGTTTGTCACTTAGTTTGAGAGCGCCTAGTACAGAGCACCCCTCCAGTGCTTTGAAACAGCCTTGGCAATTCATGTCACCTATGGGCCTTTTAGTGTTTTTAGCTATGCTTGTCCATATTGTTCTCTCTCTAGCACCCACTGCCTGATGTGTGGCTGGTGTTTCTTAAACACTGTGAATGAAAGAATTACTGTGAAGTCAAGCTGGTATGGCACACAGGGTTAGAAAACGTGCTCTATGATCCACTTCCTTCCTTTGCATTTTGATATAACACATTTCTATCTTGAAAAGGGAATGGTGCTGGGACATAGGGTGAAGTTTCTTCAGTAGATAGTAATGAGCATTAGAATCATTTTACTTGCTTAGTCCATCCCTGTTTCTGCCTCCTTACTCTCACATCTCAACAGCAAAATGACAAAAACAATTAGTGGCCATTCACCATGAAGCAATCCACACCTCAGTTATTAGGCAAATTTTGCATGTGGTATATCATAGCCATAAGTGTTTGCTGGTAATGCTCTGACTCTATACATGTTTGCATAATAAGCACCGACTGTATACATGTATAGATAAAGCACTAGCTGTGTACATGTATACATAGTAAGCACTGACTGCATGCATGCACATATAAAACACCAACTGTATACATGCTGTATATTAAGTATCAATTGTATACTGCAAAATGCCAGTCTGTGCTCTCTGCAGGGGCTGACTGGCACTATCTTTTCCCTTTGCTCCGTTTCTTCCATCTGACTTCTCACTCGGCCCATGGTGGCATGCCTGGAAGGTTGCATCTTTCTTACATTTTTCAGGTTGAAACTGCAAGGGTGTGTATTTGCACATATTACAATGAATAAATTAACCACAAAAATAGCACTTTAAACATATTCACAGTTTGCCTAAGTAAACGGATTTCAACAACATTATCATGGAATGTAGTATGTCTTTTAATTATGGTGGTTGAAGCCCATTAGAAACCACTTTTACTAATAAAACAAAGAAGAGAGTTGTGGCAATATTTAAAATCATGTATTCAAAAACACGTTCACTCAAAATACATACAATTACATAGAAGTAGAGTTTCCTTTAAATTCTAGAACTGCCCACTTAAATTTCTACTTCTGTTCTTTAAACAACGTATTACCCTAGTCTGAACTACAGTGGAGACTAGCAGTCACCATGTTGAATAACTATGATCCAGGATTATTTACTATTTGTTTGCTTTAAGGGAGATTTTTCTATGCTTGTTTAAGATATTGATGATTGTCAGCAAGTGATAATGTGAGTGAATGTTTCAAAAAATGTTTGTATTTCCATCTTGTACATGATGGACTTGTCTCAGGAGACAGATCTAGTCAGGGCCTTGGGTGAATTGGATGGCGTGGTCCTCTCCACGATGGAGACCTCATCACTGCTGGTGTGTGCTATTGCCAGCTCATAGGGAAAGAGAAAATAGACTGATTTTAGCTGGTTTTTAATTGTTTATAATTGCCCATAGACAACATATCACTTACTCAAGCCATGTGATTCCCTCCAATTCTCTGTAACCTTGGTCTGCCTTTGGGATCAAGACATTTGGTCTTAAAAGTGTAAGCACGAGTAACAAACTTTGTGATGCTTATTGGCAGTTTTATAAGCTAGACAAAAACATCAGCTTGCCCTTAACTTTGCATTTTGTGTCAGATCTTGGCTGGGGTTAAAAGGTTTAAGTAAATTTTATATCTTCCCATAATTTCATTAGGGTGAAGAGATGATATTTTTTGGACTTTTCTAATGACCAACAAAATGTGACATATTTATGCATAGAGCTTCTCGCCCCTGCACTTATTTAATATGACTTTTAATCCTCAGAATGGTTTTCATTATCATCTATCTAGGATTTCATGTCTTCAGTAGTTCTGCCTGGCTGTGGAAGGAGAATATAAATGGTAAATTGAAGATTGTTTTTGAAATTGAGTCAATAAATGTTCAACATTTGATTGTGGCTAAGACTTTGAAAAATTTAAGTTTATGTTGAAAATATATGGGTGTTCTTAGTTTTAGCACTTTTTTTTTTTTTGCCTGGATCATAGCAGAAGGATATTATCTGTGTTTTAACCATAGCATTTTTGTTAGTAACAAATTTAAATACAAGTAGTCCTTGTGCTCCCTGGCTTCTACTGAGACAGGATTTAGGACATTGTGGTCCTACAGGTGTCCTCAGGCTTCATTAAGAACTTCCCCTTTCCCCTACCACCTAATTGACCTTTTCCTTAGCAGTGTGCGCTCTATCCCTCTCTGGTGTGAGCAGCCTTGGGGACCAGCTTCCTATGGCTCCACTTACCCATGCTCATAAGACCCCACAGTGCTTTCTACTGAGTAGGTGACAGTAACTGTGTTCTAGTTACATACAACTTACTGGTTCCTCTGTAGGAAACTTGGATTTCATGCCAGGTCTCATTTTAGTAAGTTCGTTTTGCTCTTGATGGAACCTAATACAAATTGTAGGTGCAGACACACAAAAGCTGCTTCCTCCCCGCCCTTCCCCGCCCCCCCCTCCCCCGCCACCCCTCTTCCCTATAAGAATGTTTGTCATCTGGAAATGAAATGAAATGTCAGTGAGGCAGAGGCAGCCTTCCTGGAGAAAAAGGGCCTGGCTGTGTCAGGGGACAAAATCTGTGACTCAACATCCAGCATGCCTCTAGATGGGCAACATTTGGGGTTGGGTCAAGTGAGGCCATATTCTAGGCATCAGCTCCTCCTGGTCTTAAAAACTTAATGAAAGTAAACTAATTTCAAGGAGATTGAAATAATTGATCAAAGAAATTAAAAAGGTGCCTTTTCATCTTAACTCCACTTAGAATATACAGAGCTATAGAAAGGTACAATAAAAAAAAATAAAGCTTTTAGAAAAATATCTAATTCGGCTTTTTTTTAAAAAAAATACTAGACAACATGTTTGATATTTGTCATGTGTCACCTCTTCCAGGTGTAGTTTTACAAGGCTATTAATCACAGCATGCTTTGACATTGGGGGACAAGGAATTGGAATTAAAATAGAAATGCTAAGGTCAATCAATAGTTTCAAATGATAAAACGCCTTTTTCAAATGGGATTTTTATTCTAGACCTATTTCTGACTGTGCGTGGCATTGCCATGCGGTTTGCTGGGAGCTCAAATTATACTAAGAAAAAGGCACAGAGCAAATCAGAGATAAAGGAACCCACTTCCTCCTAAGACACAAGGTACATCGCACATCGCCTGCTTGCTCTAGTCCTGCCAGGGAAACACCAGGAGACCTGAACTGCAGCCACCATGTCTGCTGGCATTCCTGCCGTTTTCACTCTGGGTAGCTTATTGCTTAAGGTAAAACGAGGGGGCCATTTCCAAAGGATCACAAGAAGCAGTTCCTCTTTCAGTGAAAGGAAGAAAGCTCTAAAAGTTTCATTTACGTTTTCCTTTATGAATATCAGCACAAAACAAAATGGTAACAAAATCAAAATGTAGGAAGAACAACAACAAAAAAGCCGGTGGAGAGAACTGTCTTTGGTGTCCTGGGTCAGACCTTAAGGGTCCCAATCACTCCTTCAGTAAATGAAAAAAAGAATTCCATGGAAACAAACACTAATAAAGCCATCTGCATAATTGCACCACTACCCAGCAGTTGCAGCCTGGTGAGCAATGTGCATTTGATGTCTGTGGCTTTCTCAAAGAACAAGGAAATCCTGTTCTGCTAAAAAACTTTCCAGTAGCCATAGTTCTAAGAAATTAAATAGCACTGACTATATCAATTCTGTATTATTAGTAAAGATCTAAGCTAAATTAAAAAAAAAGCAAAACAAGAAACAATCTTTCAAGCATGATGGAAACTTTTTTAAAAAAAATATATTTTATTGATTTTTTTACAGAGAGGAAGGGAGAGGGATAGAGAGTTAGAAACATCGATGAGAGAGAAACATCGATCAGCTGCCTCCTGCACACCTCCTACTGGAGATGTGCCCGCAACCAAGGTACATGCCCTTGACCTGAATCGAGCCTGGGACCTTTCAGTCTGCAGGCTGATGCTCTATCCACTGAGCCAAACCTGTTAGGGCATGATGGAAACTTTTAATCTCATTTATCATTTGATTCTCAAATTCTAAAATTTGGCCATTATTTTTAAAAACTTGGGTCAAAGTTTTTGGCCCATAAATATATTTATTTGTAGTCATATCAATTCATTTTTGTCAAAACATATTTAATCCATTCCTGAGAACCAGTTCGCCAGCTAAAAAGATGGACAGTACTGTTATGTGTTGAAAAGAACATATTAGAAAACTGAATAAATGATTTGAGTGTAGCAATCCTAGTTAATTTTCTTTGAAAATGGCTGCCTTCTTATCTATGGGAGTAAGGACATGGTACTTCCATTTTATGATAAAATTAATTAAATTTTATCTTTCTTATCTAGTTATAAAAGTCACAGATTTCTGCAGCCCAAAGTTCTTTCACTGTAAACCCTACATTTTCAGTTAATAGAAAAGCTTATCAAGTCAGTTCCCCGGGTGTTCAGTCAGAGCCACTACCCATATAACCACATCTGCCTTGATTTAGGTTTTGCTAATGAGCATATTTTTCACTCATATAATTTAAGTTATTTTAAAATGTGAATCTGATTTAGAAAAATGACTTCTGGACATTCCTTTAAACAATATCACATTTCTGAGCGTGAAACTCTCTCATTGAACTTTTTTTCAACTGTGACTTGCTAACTGACCTATATTTTTGTGGGACTTTCAGTTGTTTGTGTTTATTTAATCAATCTTTCTATTGTTCTTTTCTTAAAGGGGTATTTTTCCAGAGAAGTGTCTAAGGACCACCAATTAAAAAGAAAAGTGTCATGGTGTAGCAGGATGAGATTGGAGGAGAGCTGCTGTTTTGCCGATGAGGTGATAGGAAATGATGACAGAATAGGTGACAGAATAGGTGGCATGAGGTCAGGAAACTAAAGCCCACAAAGCTGGTCACAATGTGAAGATAAGACAGAGATCATTTTTAGCTGAAGGGACCTGGCATTTGTTATGTGGTGGAATAATATTTTTTGAGATATCAACTAGTACTTTTTTTCTTTGTTCCCTCATCCATCTTCACAGAAGACCATGGCTGCCCCTGTGTCCATTGCCCACATTGAGGGACAAGAATAGGAGGAAGCAAAGGGACATAGATAAAAGCATCAAATTGCATAGACTTTGGGTTCTCAAGTCCTAGATGTCAGAAAGAGATTGTGCCAGGTGCCCCAGAGGGAAACTGGCATAGAGGACCTCTCACAGAAGATGTCAGAAGGGATGTTGTGAGTCCCAGGAGGGAAGAAGGACGGGCCCTGGAGGGCTGTGATTAAGGGTCTTCTCTACAGACCTGCCAGCTGGCTGCTTGCTTTCCTCTTGCATCGTCTGTGACCCTGGAAGTCTTATCAGGAATGAGTTGGGGTCTGGGCTCCAGAGTCCATGGAAAGTTTCCCCTTTGGCAAGATGGCTAGTTCATTGTTCATGGCATAGAGTCCAATTAGTCATTCTTTTCTAACCCACCCAGAGTGGAACTTTATGAAGAATAGTAATTATTGATGAATAATTTTTAATTACTTCAAGCATATTTAAAATATATTTTATTGATTTTTTACAGAGAAGAAGGGAGAGGGACAGAGAGTTAGAAACATTGATGAGAGAGAAACATCGATCAGCTGCCTCCTGCACACCCCCTACTGGGGATGTGCCCGCAACCACAGTACATGCCCTTGACTGGAATCGAACCTGGGACCCTTCAGTCTGCAGGGCGATGCTCTATCCACTGAGCTATTTCAAGCATATTTAAAAAGGCATGTCTTCCCCCACTTTTCATATCCCATTTTCTTAGCTTTCGCTCTTCTTCCGAATTTATATATTTTCTTGGAAGAAAACTGTAAGAGGCTCCTGGCACTTTTGATCTTTATGCTTTTATCATCTATCTTTAAGGGGAAGAATAGCTTATAATTTATCATAAAGAAGGCAGGTCAGCCCTCCTAAGGGGCTGTCATGCTGCTGGACATCTCAGATGCTCTCCCCACCACCTGACTTAGTCATAGAGCAGCATCATAGCCTCACTGTATTCACTTGGTGATAAGTGCTGAAGGCTGCAGCCTGCAGGCCTGTGATGCTTCTTTTGCAATAACAAGTTACAATAAGGGACACTTTTACTTCCTGCATCTTGCAGTTTGATTAGAATTTGCTTAAATAATCTCTGAAATGTGCTCTTGTACTTCATCAGCCTCATCCTGAATTAGATCTCTGATGAAAGTTTACATTCATTCTCTGGCTTCCTTTACTACTCTCTTCTTATCCCTGACCACTTGGGTTTTCCTCACGAACCTTTCCTTACTTCCTATTAAGTCTTTCCCTCAGGGATTCCACTATCCTATGGATTTGACTATCTCCCACATCATTATATCAAGTGTAGTGGTTACTTCAAATAGCATTTGCCTAATAGTAGGCTAGACATCTTTGTCTCTCTAAGCCAGTGCTCTCTCCTGATGCATGGATAAATATATAGATTGATGATGGATAGGTAAATGAATGGGTACATAGATACATGAATATGTGGCGGAATGGATAGATAGATAAATAGGTTGATGCATGTATGTATTAATGGATAGATGGATAAATGGATGCATAGATGAAGGGATGGATAAATGGCTGGCTGGACAGATAGAGATATCATGCCTTCTCCTGATCATATATTATATTTAACAATTAACCTTGCTGGGAGTTTCTGTTCCTATGATTCCACAGAGGACTCTCTCCTCAGGTCAACAATGTCCTCCATGTTGCTAAATTTAATGTTTACTTCTCTGGAATTGCTTTATTTGCACTTTCAGGGGTATTTGACATAGCTGACCATACATTTCCTCATGGGACACTTCATTATTTCCTGATTTTTCGTCTATATTACTGGCTACTTCTTCTCAGCTTATTTTGCTGGTCCTTCCTCAACTTATCAAACTCTAAATGTCAGGAAGATAGATTCTTGATCCCCTTTTCTTTTCTAACAAGTTTCTCTTCCCAGGTTATAAAATTCAGATATATGGCTCTGAAAAACATTCAGATATATGGCTCTGAAAAATGAATTGTTTTTATTTCTAGTCAAGACTCTCATGAGCTCCAGACCCGCGGATTCACTGCATATTTGAGGTCTCCACTAGGCTCTCTAATAGACTGCACAAGTTTAATATGGACAAAAGACAAACTCTCAGCTAAAGAAGTAACTAAACAAGCAGAATAATGGTTCTTCTCTAGTCCTCTTTCTTCTAGTGAGCAGCCCACCATCACTCTAACTCCAAACTTACAAGCCCTTTTTAATTCCCCAGTTCCCTTCACTCTCCAAATCTGGCTGATAGCCATTTGCTTGATTCTTCTCAATCTCCCCACCTTTCTCCATTTCTACCACTAGCATCCCAGTCGCATTCTTACCATCCTATAAAACCTTTGCTAACACTTAGCATAGTGCCCCAAATTGAATAAGTGTGAAATAGCTGTTGTCCAAATAAATATAAATATATTAGTAAATAAATTATTGAATTAGCATTCATTAAACTTGAGGAAGCCTCTAAATACTTTCCCTAAACCAATGTTCTACATAAAATAATGTTTTATAAAATATTTTCCCTGCAATTTTAGAAGCACTTTCCAGTGACCATTATAGCACAAGATATGCACTTTTAAAAATAAATGAAACATTAGGGGATATTCTTTAGCAATTTTACACAATTCTGTTTTTCAGAGAGCAGTAGCTGATACTTTATCATGCATTGCCAAAGGAAGTGGTTTTCTTACAATAATTAAAAAAACAACAAGCTTTCACTCTAAATAACTATCATAATTTTGTGGTAGAAAATGGAAACTAGAAATATTTTTATGTCTGTTTACTAAATACTATACATTTTTGTGTGTTATGAATTATATCAAACATCCAAGATAGCATATGACATTAGGGAAACATAAGAATTATTCATATTTAGCTTAAGAGAGATGATTCTCTCCCCTGACCCTGATCACCATTTACAACACACAATTTTTCATACATAGCTCATTTTAATAAAAGTATAGACTGTAAACACCAGTGGTTCTCTTTAATTACTATCCTATATTTTGAATGAGTTCCTATTAAGAAAAAGCCTTTTTTTTTTTCCTGCTAAAATATTTACAACCTTTGGTTAAACTTAAACCATTAAGTGAGGGAGATAATAATAGCTTTAATTTTAGTCTCAGGAAAAACAATGAGTGATTACACCTACCGTGGCTAGTAATTGGCCAGTTGGGTTTTGGAGCTGAACTTCTATTTCCTCCTGGCTTTCCTAACTCACAGTTTTTATTTTTCTGTCAGTGAATGTTAGCAGAAATACACACTGAGATTTTTCATGTGAATGGTGGGTTTTGAGCCTCTCTACACAGTCCTGCTTTATGTTGTGGAGAGAAGCTTGGGAAACGTCCTCTCCTGATCTAGTTAGAGATGCGGGAGACACTGGGAGAAGGCGTTCTGGCCATGGAGCCCTGGGCTTCCTGCGTCTGAAACATGCAAACCTGTGGTCAACCACAAAGAACAATAGAGAGGAGGCCAGGAACCGTTTTTGGTCTGGTTTTTGTAAAAGTGGAGATCTTTTTCATGTTTCAAGGAAATTCTGCCTAGAAAACCAGAAGCAGCTAAATGAATCCTTAAGAACCACATCAGGGGATAGAAACTGTTTTGCTGGGTCACAGAGTCACTTCTCTTTCAGCTCCCAAGTTTAGAAGAGCTAATGGCTGGTAGGAACCTCCTGTCACCTGGTATAAGGACAGGAGACTGTGATAAACAGGACGATGCCAAATGGAGACCAGCAGTGGACTGAATAAAAACCTACTACAAAATTTTGTGGTACCTGTTTCCCAAAGCTTGGAGCTGGAAGGAACTATCACCATAGGAGGTGGATGGCTCAGACCAGCTTTGGGTGAAACTTTTTCCCTGAAACCAAGCTACTCTGTCAAGGCCTCAGGCTGATCACCTTCAGACAATTGAGAAAAGGAAATGTCTGTTCCTTTTCTTTATCTATTTACCCTAATTAATTTTCCATGCTAGCTGTCTTGGATCCTTGACAATGGCTTTCAGGGTTGGTTATTTTATGGACCAAGTCTGCCCCATGCAAATAAAAACTCACTCTGTGATTTTATGAGATTAGCATGTGATGGCGGGAGTCTGAGGCCCTGCTCACGACGACCCAAAATACAGCCAGGACAGGGACTGGTTCATCGTGGACTAAGCACAGAACTTGATTTTAATTGTTCTTTCTTTTTCAGACCCAGAGGAAAAAGCTATTCATTATTTTCTCTTTTTCTGAATCATAATTTCTTTGTTTAAGTCTTACTTAAAATTTGGTGTTTCTTATAGACTTTCTTGGGAATTTCTTGGGAGGCAGTTCGGTGAGGACAGTTAACAGGTTACTTAGACACACTATAGAAATGTGTACAATTTAGTTCATAGCAATCATAAGAATGTCCTTATATATACACAGCCACAGAACATGCACAGATCACTCAAAAGTAAAGGAATACTATTAATCAGCAAATATGCAGAAAACTGCTCAAAGTCCTTGTCTTAATCAGGGTTCTCCAGAGAAACAGACCAAAGAAGGTGGATGTGTATGGGTGTGTGGGTGTGTGCATATGAATAGCTAGCTAGCTAAATAAGTGGACACATTCATTAGAAGGAACCATTCCTGTGATTATGGAGGTGGACAAACCCCAAGATCTGAAGTTGAATCTGGAGACTCAGGAGAACTGGTGGTGTAGTTCTAGCTCAAAGGCCATCAGGTTCCAGCTCCAAGAAGAATTCATTTCAGTTCAAGACCAAATGTAGGGAAAAGCCCATGTCCCATTTCAAAGGCTGTCAGGCAGAAGACATTCCTTCTTACTCAGGAGAGGATTAGCGTCTTGTGCTTTTCAGGGCTTGAGGGATTGGATGAGGCCCACCCACATTAAGTAGAGCAATCTGCTTGACTCAGCCTACTGATTTAAATATTAAACTCATCCAAAAAACACCCTCACAGAAACATGGGGACTCATGTTTGATCAAATATCTGGGCACTTGTGGCTCAGTCAATTTGAGACATTAAATTAACCAAAACAGTTGCTCAAAAGACTCATATTTTAAAAACCACTGATTTTTTAACCTTTATATTTTACAGTTGAAAAAAATAAGTGCTCAGGTATATAGCTGGTATAAATATCCTATATAATAGAGTTAATATGCAAATTGTCATCATGCCATCACACCGTCATGACTCAGACACTAAATACTGGGGAGAGAGGAATGGGGACCAGACAGGCTCAAAGGAGCTCGAGAGAGGGAAATGGGGACCAGCCAGGCTGTGGCCTGGGAGAGGGACAAGCCACATGCTCCACAACACCGGGCGCCAGCCAGCCTTGCGGCCCTGCCCAGGAGAAGGACAAGCCACACATCCTGTGGTCCCAAGCTTCAGCGGCTGGGGCTGCATCCCAGGAGAGGGACAAGTCATCCACCCCACAGTCCTGGGCACCAGCATCTGGGGCTATGGCCTGGGAGAGGGACAAGCTGCCCTCCCTTCACCTGCAGCCCAGGAGAGGGGCAACCCGCATGTCTCACGGTCCCCATGGTCTTGAGCGCCAGTGGCTGCACCTGTGGCCTGGGAGAAGGACAAGCCATCTGTCCCATGGTCCTGGGCACCTGCGGCTGTGCCCCGGGCGAAGCCGCCTACCCACAATCCTGGGGATCGGGCCTAAACCGCAGTCGGATATCCCTCTCACAATCCAGGACCACTGGCTCCTAACTGCTCACTTGCCTGCCTGCCTGATCACCCCCAACTGCCCCCCCCCGTCAGCCTGGTCACCCTAACTGCCCCTCCAACCAGCATGGTAGCCCCTTATTGCAACCCTGCCAGCCTGGTTGCCCCCAAATTCTCCCCCCTCCTGGCCTGGTCACCACTCACTGGCTCCCCTGCCAGCCTAGTCGCCCCCAACTGCCCCCCTGCTGGCCTGGTCACCCCCAACTGCACCCCCTGCTGGTCTGGTCACCCCTCACTGACCCACTCTGCCAACCTGGTTGTCCCTCACTGCCACCCTGCTGTCCTGGTCACCCCATGCAGCCTGCTGCTCAGTTGTTTGGTCATCCCTCAGTAACCCCCCTGCTGGCCTGGTCACCCCATGCATCCTGTTGGGTCATCTGTTCAGTCGTTTCAGATGTGACAGTCCCTGGCAATATATGTATTAGGGGCCCAGTGCATGAATTCATGCACCTTGAAAGGAACTGTGGGCCGTGAGGCTGTGGTGGGCATAGGGGCAGGTCTCAGCCAATCCTCCATGCCCCTGCCCAGCCCCTCCTGCCATGGGCCCTGGTCTTGTCTGCCAATAACCCCATTCCCACCACCACAGCGCCGGCCCCGCTCGCACCCACTGAAGGCGCGGAGAGATTGGGGCCAGCACCAGCAGCGGGTATGAGTGCGGCCAGCATCATTAGCAGGTGTGAGTAGCAGCTTCTTCCCTGATTGCCCCTCAGGAGCAGGAGGAGGTGGAGAAGCCCTGAGGGGTGATCAGGGCTGGTAGCCTCTGCTTTCACCCACTGATGGCACTGAGCAATCGGGGCCAGCGCCAGGTGCTAGCAGTGGGTGCAAGTGGTGGTTCTAGTGCCAGCAGCGGGTGTAAGTGGGGCCAGTGCCCACAACAGGTGTGAGCGCCAGGTGGGACCACAGCATGTGGGAGCAAAGAATTTTCAGTAACCACCAGAGGCTTGCCCCAATGACAGTGACCAGTGCCCCACCTCAGTCTGGTGCCCCCACTCACCTGCTGGACCATCCCATTGGGATCAACGCTCACCATCTTCCACGTGAGCCCCCTGTTGGTCAGTGCACGTCATAGCCACCAGTTATTCAGTTGTTCTGGTTGTTCTGCTATTGCATATTAGCCTTTTATTATATAGGGTAGATTATTTCATTTAGCTACTATTTTTGGACTCTTTTTTTTGTAACTGATGTACTATGCAATGGGCCTTGCACACCAAAGAAGAACTAGCTCTGTAGATCTTTGCTTTGTATTATTAACCCATGTGTTGGGCCTTTACACATAAGTGTATGTCAGAATATAAAGTTTTTATTAGGAACATAGGGTAATTCATTACTCAAAATGTTTATTTGCCTAAATGGAGAATATAATAAAAGTATTACAAGCTAAAAAAATTATGTTGCATATGTTAAATCAATTTTTTTTGTGTGTGTGTAATTGGCTGAGCTTTGATATTCTCCTGGATATACTCTTGTTAAAATTGCAATATCTAGTAGTGCAAATCTCTTCATTCTAACTCTCATGAGCTGTCCTTAGGAAAAGATAGAAAAATAGGTCTACAATGAATGAAGAGTCTTCTGACAAGTCAAAAAGTCCACCACTTGGGAAAGAAAACAAATCAGAAAATTTAATCCTGAAATCAAAGTTATTTTTCTTTAAAAAAATATATATATATGTATAATATATATATATATATATATATATATATATATATATATATATATATATATATATATATAATATATATACTAGAGGCCCGGTGCACGAAATTCGTGCACTGGGTGTATGTGTGGGGGGAGTGTCCCTCAGCCCAGCCTGCCCCCACTCACATACTGGGAGCCCTCAGGCGTTGACCCCCATCACCCTCCAATCGCAGGATCGGCCCCTCGCCCAGGCCTGACGCGGGACCCTCAGAGGCGTCAGGCCTGGGCAGGGGACCCTCATTTCCCCCCATCACTGGTTCTGCCCCCAGCCGAGGCCTGATGCCGCAGCCAGAGGCGTAGACCCCCATCACCCTCTGATCACCTGATCGGCCCCTTGCCCAGGCCTGACGCCTCTGCCAGAGGTGTCAGGCTTGGACAGGGGACCTCCATCTCCCCCCAATCACTGGCTCTGGCCCCCGCCCAGGCCTGAGGCCTCTGGCCTAGGAATCATGCCTGGGCAGGGGACCCCCATCTCCCTCTGATCGCTTGCTCCACCCCCCACCCAAGCCTGACGCCTCTGACCCAGGCTTCAGGCTTGGGCAAGGGGACCATCATATCCCCCCAATCCCCGGCTCAGCCCCCCACCCAGGCCTGATGCCTCGGCCAGAGGAGTTGACCCTCATCACCCTCCGATCACCAATCACCGGATCAGCCCCTTGACCAGGCCTGAGGCCTCCGGCAGAGGTGTCAGGCCTGGGCAGGGGACCCCCAGCTCCCCGTGGTTGCAGGCTCCGCCCCTGCCCAGGCCTAACACCTCTGGCTGAGGCGTCCGGCCAGGGCAGCGGGGACCCACAGCTGCAGCGGCCCCGTGATCGTGGGCTCCGCTTTAGGCCCAGGCAAGGGACCCCTAGCTCCCGGGACTGCCAGCTTCGACCGTGTCCAGTTCCCATCGCTGGCTCCACCCCTACTTCCTGCGATCACTGGCCAGGGCGGCAAAGGTGCCTGATTCTCCGATCATGGCTGGGGGGCAGGGCAAAGGCGGCCCCAGGGCCGCCTTTGCCCTGCCCCCCAGCTCTTGGCTCCACCCAGGGTTTCCGATCACTGTCAGTAGCAGGGGGCTTCTTCCTGCTTTCCCTTTCGCCTCCCTGCATTGTGCCCACATATGGAAATTAACCGCCATCTTGTTGGCAGTTAACTGCCAATCTTAGTTGGCAGTTAACTGCCAATCATAGTTGGCAGTTAATTTGCATATAGCCCTGATTAGCCAATGAAAAGGGTATCGTCGTACGCCAATTACCATTTTTCTCTTTTATTAGTGTAGATATGTATATATATATATATATATATATACATATATATATATATATATGTATATAAATTTATTTTTGTGAATTTTTAGACACCATTCTACGCACAACTGCCATTGGCTGGTATCCATCTTGCTACCATGATACAGACCCAGTCTTTTGATGGCTCTTTCTTCTCCCCTTTTAAAGCATCACCCTCAGTTATAAAATCAGTCTGTGAAGGCAAGAGAGAGATAGGACATAAGCTAATAATATAGTAAGAATAGAAACTTCATGTCATTCATCTTGAAACCAAGGTGAATACATGGACCACTACCCTGTACCATTTTCTTGTTGGATGCTATTACCATAAGCACCTCTACCCATTTCCTTTTCTGGGTTCTTTTAGACACAATTCCTTTTCTTTTTCCCCCCCTAGTCATGTGATATTTATTCAAATGTCAAGCTCGCTATCTACTTTCTTATCCTTTATAATAAAAGATGGATATGCTAATTAGCCCAAATATGCTAATTAGTCACGACCAGTCAGGCGCTTAATAGTCACAACCAGTCAGGCTGGCCCTGGAGTGCCCCGGTGGAAGTGGCCACCAGTGAGGGTGCGTGCGACTGGTGGCACTGCCCAGCCCTGAAGCTGCCCGGCCAGGGGTCGTAAGCAAGCAACTGCGCCACCTGGCCTAGGAGTGAGGAGTGGCCCCCAGGGGAAGTAGCCAAGGGCGGGGGCACGAGCAGGCAAGTTGTGCCCTGCCCAGAGGCCGCCCAGCTGAAAGTGTCACTGGAGACTTTGGTTAAATTCAATAGCTAAAATCACTATGCTCTGTGAGGGCTGACATCCTCAAACACTCAGGACCCTCAATTGTACAAATCAATCGGAAACAATTGCATAATGCTTTGACCTAATTGTACACACTTTAGTATCATTTACAAATTATTCTACATCCTTCAAGTAAATTCAGCAGCTGACTGAGGAGAGCCGTGAAGCTCCCAGCCCTGGGTCTGCTATCTTGAGTTTGTGGTTTCCAAGGAAACAGCCAGAACAAATGATAAACCCTCCTCAAAGGGCTCATCCAGCGCCTGTCTAAGCGGTGGCAATGGAGGCTTGGTTTAAATCAAGCCTTTCCAGCAGTGAATGATGCCAGCCCTCCCTGGATCAGGCAGGTTCCTGTGGAGTGAAATCTCCACGCAATACAAAGGGGGCCCCAGTTTCGTCCCTGGCGATCTCATGCATGTTAGCTCTGGGCAGCTGGGAAGGTAGGGAAAAGGGATCATGCAGGGCAGCTCTGGCGAACAAGCAGAAGGAAACCATGTCTGCCAGACACTCCCCTGCCACCCCCTTCAACGTGTAAGAAGAATCAAATAAACCAATACAAACAGGGTCCCGGATTGGAGAGGGTGCAGGCTGGGCTGAACCAACATTTAAATTCCTGCTTCAACAATATTTACCTTCTGATATCTGCATGAAAAGCGATGGAATTATTGAAATCTGAAGTTCACATGAAAGGTGTTTTCACCCCCGTTATTGACTCTGTTACCCATATTCTACCCATCACGGTACTTCTGACAAAAATCAGTTCTTCTCATGACAACTGTGACGAGTTTTGTGGCGGTTTGTCTATGCCTACATTTCTTGAGTATGCTCTCCTTTCATAATATCTAACTTGAATAAGTATAAATTTTTCAGTTTCCATCTAAAGGTATTAAGTGCGGCTTCAAGTTCTAGTTTACCTACTTATCGGATGACTTACATTTTTCTGAGTCTGATGGGACAAATGTGTGGGTAATATAGTACCTGTTTTTCAGGCTAATGTGAGGATTAGAAGATATAACACATATAACATTCCCATAACAATGTTTGACATCACAAGTAGTCTGACTTTGTGAATAAGAACTCTGCTGCATGTGACTTTGGTTGTGAAATCAACCCATCGATAAGAATACACTAACCCCTTATCACGTCTTTCACTAACATCTCTGGTTTGTGAGTAAGAGATGACTCAGTTTCAATAGCTAGCATGCGCACAAGGATTTAGGTATGTCTACTACATCTTCAGAATGGAAATTGTCCTCTTCCTGAACTATATTCAGAACATCTTATTGCTAGCTTTATTTCCGATTCTTTGTTTTCTTTGGTCTTCAGACCCTTCAGTGTTTCACTGTGATTACTACCAGAGCATTTGCAACGACATTTTATTACAACTAAACCAGGTTGTCTTCTGCCATTTGCTTTTGTGGAATTAGATGATTTATTCTGAAATCAAACATATGGAGTTTTTGTGCATCTTTACCACCAATTCATTTTGTTTTCCACTGAGAAGTATTTTCTGAACTCTCACTTTGGGTGGGGTGTCGTTCTTGTGAACAAATGAAAGGCTGTCCTTAACCTTCAAGCAGCCCACAGGTCGCCAGAGCAATCACTACTATCTGCTGGGTACACGCCCTGTGCCAGGTGAAGGACAGCAATCTACATGTATTAACTCCTTTAATGCTCAGAACAACTCTAGGACATGTCCTGAAGGAGAATGAAGAAACTGTCTTGTAAGTGCACAGTTCTGCTTAAGGATAAGCAACCTCTCATTTGGTCATGCATCTGACCTCTTTACTCACCGCCTAGTTCCCACTCCATACTAATGGGGCATCTGTGGACACAGAGTTTAGTCTTAGACTCTGGGGGAAAATATACAAAATGTGTCCCTGCCTTCCATGGTTTGCAACTATTTGATAAGAGTGAATGTGTACATGCATCTAAAAACATGTTTATAATTATCTGCTGCAGTCTATGCTAATTCTTAGTGAGGGAAGCAGCGGGGGGAGACAAAAAGTGCTATAATGGTTCAGAGGAGAGTGAGCCAGTGGGTGGGAGGAGCAGCATCCTGGAAAAGAGCTTCAGGAGGCAGGATGTGAGTTGCCCTTGAAAGGAAGGCAAGATTCTGGTACCCTGAGGTCAGTCCACTTTTTATCCACACCTGAGCCCCATGAATACATTCAGAATCTTCTACCTGTCTCACTCTCATCTCCTTCAAGGTCCCCCAATTGTGCCACCCCTGCCACATCAACTGACTTGGAGATTACAGGACAATCTTATGAGTGCATAATTTATTTCAAATTGCCTGTCTCTTATATTATCAGGTATACTTTTATAGCTGCAAATTAAGTCATGGCTATGGCCAATCATCCTCAATTAAAAGCACAGGGAAAGTTCAGTTATTTAAATAACATAAGAAGAGGTTGGAGGGCACTCCTTGGAACACAGTTGGTAAATTTGCTTAGGTTTTTACGAAAGTCAGTGCACCTTAAACCTATGAATGAATGATATCACCCTGGGAAAGAGTAAAAGTATTTGGAAAGTCATATCTATCATGAGATGTGCATAGGAAAACTTGCAAGCATTCGCGAGCCTAGGAAGTAGTATGGTTGTGATGTGGATGAGAGCATAGCACTGAAAGGGAGGGTATCAGGATGGGAGAGAATGGGTGTGAGACAATGAAGACTTTGTTTAGGGACTGGAAAGCTTGGCTGAGGGAAGAAGTGGTGCTCATTAAAAAAGTGTGGCAGAATTGCTTCATGGAGTACACAGAGTGTTTTTCAGAGAGTCTTAGAAGTCAGGGAATCATAGTGGGAAAGAACAGTAACTCTCCCAAGATAGCAGATTAGTGGAGCACGTTAGCCTAGAACCCATTTTCTACACTCAATGCTGGATCAGGAGTCCAAAAGGCAGGAAGGTTGAAGAATGACTTAATAACAGTAAAATGCTTGCTGGGAGACTCTGGGGTCAGAACAAATGAAAACAGGCTGAAGTGGTCACATAGAGGATTTGGGTTAGAGGGAAGACCGCATATCCAGGCACGGAGTGAGTCATTGGGGACTTTTATAATCGCATCCAGTTCAGCCCATATTGGAGTCCCTTGTTTTCTGAAACCCTGTGGCACTTTCTGTACGTACCACTCTTTTGAGCACTTAATCACATATTAGATTTCGTCTGTCACTTGTTTAGTTTCTTTCTTCTGCCCTCACATAAAATTGGCTCACGCCCTGAGAGAGTTATTTAATATTTTTGGACAGCTCTCAGACCTAATCTTTTATTCTATTTTTACTAAACCTCTGTGAAGTTAGCAGAGCAGGTATTTTTATGCCCATCTCTCAGATAAAAGTGCACATATGGAGTGGAGCCAAAAGGAGAGCAAACAGAAAGAGAGGATTCAAGCAGATTCTGGTGGAAAAAATCCAGCACTCTCTCCCTTGGTCCATGCTGCTCTCATCTCATCCTGAGCGCACAGTAAACACTCACTAGGACATGAGCAGATCAGTAAAACAAGCTTCTTCCTTCATACGGATTTTACGAATGAAGACATAGTTTTTGGTTAACCTTATTAGTTTTTAATATTTCATTAGTGATATAAGAGCTAACACTTTTAAAAGTAGGCACACTTTCTTGAGGATATCTACCACTTTTTTTTCCAATTTTTATCTCTCTTTAAAGTTCAGAGAAGTGTAGTTAAATATATATAATGTAGAGAACAAAAAGGAGAACCTCATCTGGTCCTATAAAATTAGAACTGGAAACGTTCTGTCGAGTTAATATTGTTGCCAATGAATTATTGCTCCCAGTGGAATTTTAAAAAATTGCTTCTCCAGTACAATTTTAAGTACCTTAGTAAATTTGCCTGTACCTCTTCCCCAGAGCAATTGTTATTTAATATAATGGTGCCTACTCTCATGACACTCTTGGGCACAGGATATGAATGTCCTTTTTAAATTAAATTGCTGTACTTTCAGATATATACTCTAGTACGACCTTAAGTATTTCTTCTCCTCCAGGTCTATTTTCTTTCAGACTCACAGCCATTTCTGCACTAGTATGTCTTTGTGTTATTGTCATTTTTCATTTCTTTATCTCTCTTTTCTCAAAATCACATTTGACGTCTGTTTCTTGATTCTCAACACTATTGTCTATCTACTGTTGACATTTAGGTACTTAATACTTAATTCAAAAATTTGAGCAGGTTATTTTGATAGATATTCAATTTCTATATTTACTCATCACACCCAACTGTAACCACAATATTTTAATTGTTCTCTTATATTGGAAGTCTGTCCTAATTATCTTTCATTGATATTCCAATTAACAACAAATATACTTGAATTTATCACATCATTTTAAGGTGAATCTACACATTGCTAGTGACAGAGAAAAGGAAAAAAATAGTTCAAGTGATAAAAAAGAAAAACTCATCTGCAAAACTAATTTCTAGATTTCAAATTGTTTAAGAGGCAATATTAAATACAACCCAATTACTGTGTAATAGTAGACTCATGACATGGGTGGGTTCTAGTGAAATTGGATTTAATCTGGACTTGAATTATTTCTAGGCATAATTGGAAGACAGTGAGGTTTACCATCTTACAACTTGACTCCATTTCCACACACTTTGTGTGTGTGTGTGTGTGTGTGTGTGTGTATTTTGTTTTTTTGCTTTGTTTTGTTTTGGCTCATCTTCCTAACTCCATCATGTGCCCTTTATTCTCATCCTGAAGTTGGCTTTTGATCAGGTATCTGTGAAGAGAAACCCGTTAACTAATTCATACTAACTTTCATGTTGCCCATGAGGTGCATGCTATCATTCTTCTCAGAGACATAAATCAACAATGTGCTTGCAGAGCTATTTGGGGACTCAAACAAATGAAAACAGATTGAAAGTATAGAATTAAGTTTTTAGGTTACAGAGAATGTGCACTTCAAAGCAATGAATTAGAGTAATGTCATCATGGATATTCTAAACCTGAGGCCTCAGAGCTCACCAAAGTTCTGAGAGAGAGTAGCCTCCACCCAGATATGGAATCAGCACATCTATTTTTCAGGGTTCATTAGTGTACATCACAAAGCCATTTACCTACAGAGTTCACCTGAGGGCATGCTGGCACTGAGAATCCATGTGATGTGGTTTTATACCACAACTCACCCTCTTTCAGCTCCTTCTCTTTGGAGGGGTTCCTCCTTGTTGTTTGCAGCCTCCACTTGGCAATGTCTTTGGTATTTGTATTAGTCAGCTCAGCCCGTGTAACAAAATGCCGCAGACTGAGGGCTTAAACAACAGGCATTTATTTCTCAGAGTGGTAGAGGCTGAAAGTCCAAGATCAAGGTACTGGCAGATTCAGTATCTGCTGAGGTCCCTCTTCCTGATTCACAGACAATATTTTCTTGATGTGTCTTCAGGTGGTAAAAGGGGTGAGGAAGGTCTCTGGGGTCTCATTTATAAGAACATTAATTCCATCGGGAGGGCTCTACTCTCATGACTTCTTCACATTTCTAAGGCCCTCAAGTGAGAAATTAGGGCTTCAACATATGAATTTTGGGGGACACAAGCATTCAGCCCATCGAAGCATAATTCTTTTATTTGTGGTGGAGAACAAACTCTAACTACAAATGTATTGCCTGGTGCCTGGTGCTCACTCAGCTTTTGTCCCACGGAGCTACCTGCTGATGTCTGTGTATTAGTTGTGTCCTGAGGCCTCAGGGGCAGAAATAGAAGGTGTGACTCCTGTCCTCAGGGAGATTTCAGTCCTGGGAGGGGAGAAACACAGCTCGCATGGCTTCTATTCTGCAGGGCTAATAATCGAAGAAAAGTGTGGTTTGCTTTGTAGTGGAGAAAGGGTGTCTCATTCAGGAAGAGCCCATGGGGTCAGTAGGGAATTTCAGGGAAGTTCTTTGTTACATTGAAGAAGCTGAATGGATGGTACCTAGAAGGTCAGGAGGTGAGAAAGAAGGATGGGGGACCCAAGACATACCTTAAAGGAGGGGAAAAGCAAGCCTACTGTGTGCCCAGAACCAGCACTTTGTCTACTACTGTGTCAGGTATTGAGCTAGTTGTTTCTCAGCTCCAAGGTGGCCTCAGTCCACTGGTCATGTTGTTGGCCTGGGCCTCTGCAAACCCATTGCTACTTGCCCATGGTAGATACCACCTGCAAGGCATGTGAGAGGAGACACAGCTTGAACAGGACACGGGGCTTGCTTCTTGCTCTGCTTCCTATTGGCACCCACTAGCTTTCCTCTGAGATGCCACAGCACTCCTTCTGTGCCTGGGCAGTGGCAGTTCCTTTCTGCAAGAACAGCTAAAATCAGTTTGCAGTCTTTCTAACACTTGCTGGATTAGCTTCCTCAGTCTTTCTCAGAAACACCAGCCCCAGCCACCCCAGATCCCTCTTTAAATCCAGGGGCTTGGCCCTACTGAGACTTCTCCTTGTAGCTCAGGGACAGCAGCCATATTTAAGCAGTGGACCCTAGCCCTTACAAGCTGAGTTCCAGTTCCTCAGGGCCCTTTCACCAAGCATCTGAGATTTAATAACTTTCTTCTTCTCCCCGCAGCCCAAGCAGTGCTGGCTGCCACTCTAATTATTACCTCCTAATTCTGTGGTTGTCCTTTCCTTTCCAGTTACTTAGTTAACAACCTGATGCCTAATCAACAATTATTTACATTATTTTTCTGAGTTAAAATAACTTCTGTGTTTGTCTCCTTATTGATGCACACAAACAAATACGTTATTTATGGTAATATTCTTCTGAAAAAATTTCCCACTTGTTATTTACTATTGTTTTGTTTTATATGTTTGTGAATGTGTGTAAAAGTGATATGCATACATATTAATATTGATATGCATACATATTAATATTAACATTAATACTAATATCATGGATAAACCATTTTATTTAACCATCCTCCTGGTGATGACCCTGATGAAGTTAGTCTCAATACTCGGGCAACATTTATGCATTTCTGAGTGGGCTTTTAGAGATCAGTGTGCACTATCCAAGTTTGGCCAAATTGTGATTCTTATATTTCTCTGCTTTGGCATGGTCTGTCCTTTAAATCTAGCTTCTGTATGTAAAGAATTGTTTTGGCAACTAATTTGCAATCAGCCAATAATATAGGTCATGAAAAAAAAAGAATTAATTGACAGATTAGTAATGTTTTTAGTGTTCCAGTTTTGACAACATTACCTGAGATGGAGGGTTATTTTGTTTCATGGTTATGTTCCTCATCAGAAGTAATTTGTCAACACTTTTTTGAATGTGAGACAGAGGAGAAATGTGGGTAATTCATAGTATGAAGAAAAGTGACTTCTTATCAGTTTGACAATATAAAGTGTACCACCTAAATCAATTTCACTAACTTATTGTTTCACTTAAATCCATTATATACATTATTCTATTCCATTCTATTTATTTCCATAATCCATTCCATTTGTTTTCAGATGATTTATTTTATAAATATTTTTTAAAATACATTTTCCCAAATTCTAACTTTGTGCTTTATTTAAAAATTATAATCTAAAATGATTTAGGCATTATTGATTTCATTACCCTAGTAAATGAAATATTAATTAAGAAAGGAGAATGAATTGGTAAATTATCATAGATTATGAAAGGTAGATAAAGTTAGCCTCAAAATTAAAAATTTCATGTATTAGCAAGAAAGACTCTAATAGATTAAATACAAATAAAGATGGACTATTATATTCAGCATCCTGTCTTCTATATCACATAAAGAATGCTTATAAAAAAGAAAATATTGCAATTTCTTCTTTGGAAATTTTCTCTCTAGCAGTTTCTCAATTACATTTGAGTTGAGAATTTAAGTTGAGCAGAAATAAAAAATAAATAATGGTACAAAAGATTTGAAAAGTGTAAATAATTGTGTGAGAACTCTGAAATCAGAAGTTTTTTTATATTGAACTAGAGGCCCGGTGCATGAATATTCATGCACTGGAGGGCTGCTGCCCCCTTCACAGTCCAGGAGCCCTCAGAGGCAGGAGGAGAATGGCAATCAGGGGAAGGTGACACCCCATCACACCTCTGCTGCTGCCACTGCCGGCAGCACAAAGCCTCGTCCGGTCCTGGTTACCTGAGCCTCAGGCGGCCCTGGGCGCCTGGGCAGCAGCCATCTGAGGCTTGCTTGCACCTCACACTGGCCCTTGGTGGCTGGGGGGCTGAGGGAACTGGGGGTCTTCGGAGGCAGGCACGCAGAGCAGCCGGGCCTGCCTGGGGGTGGGCCCAGCCTTGCTGCATGCCTGCCACCCTGGCTGCACTGAGGTGACTGGGCACCACCATCTTGTGGCTGTGGGCACCGCCATCTTTGAGGGTGGGGTAGTCAATTAGCTTATTCCCTCTTTATTAGATAGGATTATTGGCTCAGTTAACACCTTTCGTACTGCATAGAAATCTCTAAGACATACGCCAGGGACCACATGTTTTTGGGCAAACTGCACGTTATTTAAATCATCATAACTGCAGATCATAATGCACTTTAGGTGTTGTTTTTCAATAATTATAACATTTTTATTTACAAAAACAATTAAACAATGAAAGTTCCTAGTACTCTTTTAATGTATGGTACTGCGTAAAACATTTTCCTCTATGAAGAGGAACCAAACAAAATTTACGTAAGTATCTAGATTCGCTCCTTTATCCATGGGCGGCACAAACTCTGCAGGCTCTCGTAGGAAGTTTTTTCTTTCCACTCGCTGGAATACACGTAGGTTCATGCTGCTTCATATCACCTGACACCCTTTTGGATCTTTACGAGGTGCTCTCCTTGCACCCCCAGGGGAAGGGCTGGGCAGAGTTGTCTCTGGTTCCGGAGAGCCTTCATTATTGTCATCCGTTATCCAGTCTCTCGCCACCAATAGCAGAAACTGTTTATACTTCATTTTTGCTTGTGGATTGAGGACGTTGTGCACTCTAAATGACTTGAAAAGTCCACAGTTTATAAGGTACAGCACTACTTTTTTTGTCCATTTCATCGTTTCCTTAGAATGGAACAACACGAAAGAAAGTGTATCAGTTTCGTAGGTTTCCTTCCTTTTTCTGAGAAAGGGCATTTCTAAAAGCGCCAGGAACTTGAAGACGAAGACTATTCGAATGACCAAAATACAATGTAACTGCAATGCTTTATGGGTTCGTGAAATTATATAGTTTTTCATAGATTGACCTGCACAGTTTCCACCAATGAGATCGCTTCATTCGATGTGGACAAGACAGTGTGTTGACAGCTAAGGTCCATAACAGATGGCGCGTGAAAAACGAGAAAACTCGTGAGCGGTACGACGAAAGGTGTTAATTACTCTGTATTTATACTCTGTTACATAGAATTCAAAACAAAAGCTGGAGGGCACATCTCTGCCCTCCTTACGTTGGCCTCCTTACATGTGCATTGTCCAATGAGCTCTTCCTAGACAGGACAGAGCAGGGGCTTAAAATGTGGTTACATGATGAGGCTTGCTCTCTTAAATATCTTATCATCACCATAAGAACAACATACTCTGACCATCCTCTGGGTCCAAAAACCATGAGAGAATTATAATAAAGACCCAAATTATACACCCACAGACTGAAGGTGACTACCCCCACAACACTCAGATCTATGAGACTGATTACAGTTTTAATCTATTTAGTTTTGGAGTCATTTGTTAGACAGAATTTATTGTACTAAAAGCTAACAGATACATATAGAAGTGAATTCTCTAAAACAGAGCCATCCCAACCAATGCTCATATCTGTAAGACCAAATGAGTTCTGGCATCATTTTTATAAAATACTAGAGGCCTGGTACACGAAATTCATGCATGAATAGGGTCCCCAGGCCTGGCTGGCAATCAGGGTTTATCGGGGCCTTCAGGCTGCCAGCTGGGACCTACCTTCCTCGGCTGCCGGATGCTGGCCAGGGCCTTCCTTTGTTCCATGCCACCCCCCTGGTGGTCAGCGCACATCATAGCGAGCGATTGACCTCCCAGTGAAACTCCAGAGGGGACACTTTGCATATTAGCCTTTTATATATGACTAGAGGCCCGGTGCACAAAAATTTATGCACTGGGGGGGGGGGGGAGTGTCCCTCAGCCCCACTTGTGCCCTCACACAGTCTGGGAACCCTTGGGAGATAATGACCTGCTGGCTTAGGCCCACTCCCGGGTGGCAGAGCGCAGGCCCAATCCCTAGGTGCAGTCCCTGGTCGTGCTCAGAGCATGGCCGATTGGGGAGTTGAGGCGCCGCCCCCTGTCATGCACAGAGCAGGGTGGATTGGGAGGTTGCCATGCCACCCTCAGTCACGCTCAGGGTAGGACCGATTGGGGGGTTGGGGCACCACCACCTGTCACACTCAAGGCAGGGTCAATGGGGAGGTTGTGGTGCCACTCCTGTCACATGCAGAGCCAGCCGATCAGGGGGTTGGGGTGCTGCCCCCTGTCATGCACAGAGCAGGGCCCATCAGGGGGGTTGGGGCTCCGTACCCTGTCACACACAGAGCAGGACCAATCAGGGGGTGGGGAGCTTCCCCCTGTCATGCACAGAGTAGGGCCTATAGGGGAGTTGGGGCACTGCCCCCTGTCACACACAGAGCAGGGTCAATCAGGGGGTTGGGGGCACTCCCCTCTGTCCCACTCAGGGCAGGGCTGGTGGGGAAGTTGCGGCTCCACCCCGTCACACACAGAGCAGGGCCCATGGGGAGGTTGTAGCCCCTCCCCCTGTCACACACAGAGCCACAGGGCGATCAGGGGGTTTGGGCACTGCCCCCTGTCATGCTGCTCCAGGGGCCAGGAGGCCTCGCGGCTCTGCTGATCCCAGTGCTGGGAGGCCTCGCGGCTCCACTTGACACTGGGGCAGTGAGGCCTCGTGGCTCCGCTGGTCCTGGGTTCAAGAGGCCTCGCGGCTCCGCTGATCCCAGTGCTGGGAGGCATATTACCCCTTTACTATATAGGATAGAGGCCTGGTGCACGGGTGGGGGCCGGCTGGGTTGCCCTGAAGGGTGTCCCGGATCAGGGTGGGGGTCCCACTTGGGTGCCTGGCCAGTCTGGATGAGGGGATGATGGCTGTTTGCAGCTGGTCACACCCCCTTCAGGGTGGGGGTCCCCACTGGGGTGCTTGGACAGCCTGGGTGAGGGTCTGAGGGCCGTTTTCAGGCTGGCAGGTGACTGAAGCTCCCAACCTCTCCTTTTTTCTTTTTATTTTTTATTCTGGGATTTATTTACCTTCTATAGCTGTCACTGGAGCTGAGAGCCAGCTCCAGCTCTGAGGCTGCAGCTGGCTGAAAGCAGATATCTGGGTTTGTTTACCTTCTATAATTAAAACATTGTTGCCATCACTGCTGCTCTAACCTCTCAGGCCGAAGCTGGCTGAAAGCAGGTTTCTGGAGCTTGTTTAGCTTCTATAATTGCAACATTGTTTCTTAGACTGCAGCTCAGAGGCCGGCAGCGGCAGGCGGGGAACGTTGGCTTCCTCTGTCACTGGAGCAAGCAAGCCTCCTGTTCGCTTCAGCTGCCTGGCTCCCGGCCGCCATCGTGGTTGGCAGTTAATTTGCATATTGCCCTGATTAGCCAATGGGAAGGGTAGCGAAGTTAAGGTTATTACCATGTTTCTCTATTATTAGATAGGATTAGTGTGAAATAGATGCATGTAGATATTATGTATCATGATAGAAATCATATAGAGTCATATTTATATTGGGAGAAAAAGTTAGGGATTGGAATGTTGGATGAGCAAACTGCAGATCTGAGTGACTGTCTTCCCAACACTGTGCAACAAATTTATTGATTCAGAACTGGAAAGTCAGGTTGATTCTTTCTCCAAAAATAGAGGTGACCCTGACCGGTTTGGCTCAGTGGATAGAGCGTTGGCCTGTGGAAAAAGAGTCCCAGATTCGATTCCAGTCAAGGGCATGTACCTTGTTTGCGGGCATGTCCCCAGTGTAGGGTGTGCAGGAGGTAGCTGATTGATGTTTCTTTCTCATTGGTGTTTCTAACTCTCTATCCCTCTCCCTTCCTCTCTGTAAAAAAGGGGTTGGGGCGCCTTCCCCTGTCACATATTAAAAAAAATAGAGGTCAATATAGCAGTCACTTAATCTATCTTTCTCTTTTCTTTTCTCTCTCTCCTTCAGAGAACATTACCCACAACAACATTTTGTGGTTGTATTTTATAAAAAAGTATTACAAAAGCATATTAGGTGGAATAAAAACATTCAGTCCATTTATTCATTTGGAGAATGAGTTGATCTAGCCAAACACACCATTTGCTTCATTTTATACTTAACCAAAAAGAAAATGTGAACCTAGCCACCCTGATTTAGGGCCTCTGTGAGTCAAATTACCTTTTCTAAATGAGAAGTGACTAAATATTTTAAAATTAAATTCTACATTTAGGAAACCTATTATATACATACTAGATGCCTGGTGCACAAAATTCGTGTGTGGGTGTGGTCCGTAAGCCTGGCCTGCAATCAGAGCCATCTTCCTCAGCTACCTGGAGCCAGCCCTGCGCTCTGCTGCTACCCACCCCCGGTTCCCCATTTGCCATCGGGTGATCGATGCCTGCCAGCTGGGGAAAGGGATAAGAGATGGTCAGTGCACCTCATAGTGACTGGCCCAGTGGTCGTTCTGGTTGTTCTGCCATTAGGGTCAATTTGCATATTACCCTTTTATTATATAGGATAGAGGCCTGGTGCATGAATGGGGGCCATCTGGCCTGCCCTGAAGGGAGCCCCCTATCAGAGTGGGGGTCCCTGCTGAAGGTGGGGCTGGCCTGGGCGAGGGGCTGCCGGCAGTTTGCAGGCTGGCCACGCCCCCAGTTTTGTCAGGAAGGATGTCGGGTTTATCTGGTTTAATTAGCATACTAACCTTTTATTAGTATAGATTTCAGTCCTAATTGTTTTGGAGTGGCCAAACAGTAAATAACATTTGCTTTGCTTTCAAGTTGCTTATGATTCTTATGGAGTAGGTTAGTTTATGTACATGAAAAAAGTCGGTACCAATACTTGGCTGAATATGGTATAACTTCAAATAGTTTTGTGTTTCTTACAAAAACAAAATAAAATACACAAACAACAATGAAACCTGAGACCTTGACAATCTTATAGGATAATGAGCCAGAAAATCTTTTGTTTTTCCTTTTTGAAGATTTATTTCTCTATTAAGGTATAACAACAAAAGCTTTAATTTTATTTATTTGAGATCAAGAAGTGTTTGCAAGAGATGTTTATTATATTATATATGCTTTAAAAATTAATAGACCTTAAAACAACAGTGAGATAGCATGACATACTTGTTAGAATGGCCAAAATCCAGGACACTGACAACACTGAGTGCTGACTCAGAGGTGGGGTAGCAGGAACTCTCACCCATGGCTGCTGGGAAGGCATCAGGGTGCAGCCACTCCAGAACACAGGCAGTTTGGTGGTTTATGACTAGAGTAAGTATTCTCTTACCACGTGGTGCAGCAGTTGAGCTCCTTGGTGTTTACCCACAGGAGTTAAAAACATGTCCACTCAAAACTTTCACATGATGCTTGTGGCAGCTTTATTTACAATTACCAAAACTTGGAAGCAACCAAGATGTTCTTGTGCTGGTGCTTTAATCCTGATCATAGCAGGAAAGCACCTATTGTTATTATATGCTTTTAACACATAAAATGAATTAATATTTTTTATAAATATACAATGATGCTAGGTACACTGATGCTATGCACACTCATGCATCCTATTTTTACTCTTTGGGCCCTAGCTGATTTGGTTCAATGGGTAGAGTGTCTGCCTGCAGACTGAAGGGTCCTGGGTTTGATTTTGGTCAAAGGCACATACCTTGGTTGCAGGCCAGATCTCTGGCCCTGGTCGGGGTACAAGCAGGAGGCAACCGGTCCATGTGTCTCTCTCACATTGATGTTTCTCCCCCTGTGTCTCTCTCCCTCCCTTCCTGTCTCTCTAAAAAATCAGTAGAAAAATATCCTAGGGTGAGGATTAACAAAACAAACACAAGAGTTTATACTTTGGGAGAAAAAAAAGATAAGTGAAAATATAACAACATATGTAGGGAAGTAGCAGAAAAAAGGATACTCTTTGCTAAACCCCTATCACATTTCTGATAGCAGCACTTGCCAACCTCATCCTGTTCTCCTTTGTCTCATCACCCTGACATCGCTAATATATTGACTCAACTCCTTCTATACACAGAATGAAGCTTATCCTAAGTGTTGCTGACTTCACTCATCTCTCTCAGATGCCAATTTTTCTATATTCCCATCACCTCAGTTCCTTGTCTTCTGTCTTATAGGGAATGATTCTTCTCCTTTCCACCTATACTTCCTCTAAGAACTTTGCATCATCCTCAGAATCCACCCATAAATTGCTTACTTTTTCATACTTTATTTTTTTCCTCCTTTATATCTTCTCTCTTCTTTAAAAGAGAAAACTTAACCTTCTCTTGATCTTACTAATCATTCAATATAACAAATTCCTTCAATGTCAAACTCCCCAATAGGATTGGCTATTCTTTCCTTGCTCTTCCTATCCACAATTTGTCCCTTGATATCTGATGTTTCCCCTATGGTGCTGCTAAAACCACTTATTGAATCTTACCTTCTCTTCCCCCAAACAAGTCAGCCCCATTGTCTTTGAACTTCTGAAGTACTTGACATTATTAGATACAACTTTATTTTCACATTCTTCTGGATAGCCTTCCTTCGTAAGGCTTCTGTCAAAATACTATTTTTCCCCTCTTCATTTTTATTACCTACTAAGGTTTTCTTTCTCTATACTTTTAATATAAGGTTTTGTAAAATTCTACTTCAATTTTCTCTCTTGACCTTGGGATAACTTTCAGGTAGAAGACTTTAGTTATATCTTCTCCAAAGATACATCTTCATCACAAATTTCCAGATTTGGGGTCTCTTGAGTTCAGGAAGCCAACTCTTTCTTTCTTATCATCACATTGAACATATGGTAGAAACTCAAAAAATATTTGCTAAGTTTTGTGAAAATGAACCTCCCATGATTCCCTTAGTCATTCTTATTTTGTAATTGGAGTCTCCTGTTAAAAGATAGCAAAATTCTTTCATTGTATCTTATTTTATATATTTTATTTTGTCTCTAAATCTTAAGCAATGAGCAATGTCTTCTGACCAATTAGGATATTAACAAAAGTTGGCAGCTGCCACTGTATTTGATATCTTGAATTCTATGACAAAAATGAAAAAAACCCAATTATTATTTTATTTTTTATTGACTTTATTGGAGTGACATTAGTTAATGAAATTATATAGTTTTCAGATGCACAGTTCTACAATACATCATCTGTATATTGTATTGTGTGTTCACCACCCCAAGTCAAGTCTCCTTCCATCATCATTTACCCACCCTTTACTCTCTTCTATCTCCCCTACTCCCCTTTTCCTCTGGTAATCTGTGTCTACGAGGAGTTTTTTTCTTAATCCCTTCACCTTTTTCACTAAGGTCACCCCAACCCTCTCCCTCTAAGTCTGTTTTCTGTATAGATGAGTCTGTTTCTATTTTGTTTATTTTGTTCATTAGATCCCACATATAAGTGAAATTATATGGTATTTGTCTTTCTCTGACTAGCTTATTTCACTTAGCATTATACTCTCCAGGTCCATCTATGCTGTTGCAAAAGGTAAGAATTCTTTCGTTATTATGGCTTGGTATTCCATTGTGTAAATGTAACACTTTTTTTTTTTAACAACTCATCCACTTATGGGCACTTGGGCTACTTCCAAATCTTGGCTATCGTAAATAATGCTGCAATAAACATAGGATTGCATATATTCTTTCCAATTGTGTTTCAGGTTTCTTCAATTATATTCCTAAAAGTGAAATTGCTGGGTCAAAAATAAACTAAAAATAGATTAAACACTGCCCTGACCAGTTTTTCTTAGTAGTTAGAGTGTCAGGCTGTGGACCAAAGGGTCTTGGGTTCGATTATTAGTTAAGGGCCCATACCTTGATTGCAGGTTCCCCAGCCCCAGTAGGGGCATGTGTGGGAGGTAATCAATCAATGTGTCTCTCTCACATAAATGTTTCTCTCTCTCTCTCTCCCCCTCCTTCTTTCTTTCCATTGTCTTTAGAAATCAATGGAAAAAGATCCTCGGGTGAGGATTAAAGACTTCCGTGTAAGACTTGAAACCATAAAAATCCTAGAAGAAAGCATGCTAAATAAGATCTCAGACACTTCTCATAGCAATATTTTTTTCTGATATGTCTCTTCGGGCAAGGGAAACAAAAGAAACAATAAATAAATGGGACTACATCAAACTAAAGAGTTTTTGCATAGCAAAGGACACCATCAACAAAATGAAAAGACAACCCATTGAATGGGAGAACATATCCTCCAATGATACCTCTGATAAGGGGTTAATATCCAAAATATTAGAACTTATACAATTCAACATTAAAAAAACAAACAACTAAAACATGGGTCAAGGACCTGAATACACACTTCTCCAAAAAGGACATACAGATGACCAACAGAAATATGAAAACATGCTCAATGTCACTAATCATCAGAGAAATGCAAAATAAAACCACAGTGAGATATCACCTCATACTTGTCAGAATGGTTATCATCAATAACTCAACAAACAAGTGCTGGTGAGGATGTGGAGAAAAGGGAACCCTCATGCACTGTTGGTGGGAATGTAGATTGGCACAGCCACTGTGGAAAATAGTATGGTGTTTTCTCAAAAAATTAAAAATGGAACTACCTTCCAACACTATTATTATTAAAGCAAAAACAATGTGTCATCAACTTAACCATTTGTGTATGAAAGTATTGCTATGGTTGAGTAGGCATTTTATTTAACTTTTCCTATGTTCATCTTTGACTTTCTGAGAAGATACAGAGTCCTCTTCTAGTCACTGTGGAAGTAGTTAGGTTTGAGTAGGTATTGCATTTTAACAGTTATGTCTTTTAAAATTTTTGGCCTATTTTGTTTTATTGTTGGAGAATGTAAAAAGATTTGCAAAATGTAGTCATGACCTGGTTTCACACCAATGAATTTTGAAAAAAAAGCCCAGGGGTGCATGTTATGACTTAGCTACTTTGAAAGAAAGTGGCTGCATCTCTGTGGAAGCCATCAGCTCAGGCCTGGGCCATGTGCTCCCTTCCAGTAGTCCAGAGAGGTTACCAATACTGAATGCAGATGACCTCCCCAGGATCCTGAGTGCTGGCCTACTACCAAGGGAGTGATTCCAGGAAGCAGTGTATTACAGACATAAGGTATCAGTGAGAGGACCCTCTGGAGTCCCTACGTCCAAGTTACAAGCTGGTGGCCCATAGGTCAGTGTTTTTTGGCCTCATCTTGTTGGCCCAAACAGTGGTTTTCACATTGTTGGCCCAAGCAGTGTTTTAAATCTAGGCTTGATAGCAACATTTAAAATATTATGAGATTTCACATAAAACTATGGATTTATGGTTTCTGAATATCTGGCTAGAGTTGAAAAAGGTTAACTTTCTGCACTGGGCTGGTGTTCATCTTTCACCACCATCACTATAATGGAGGCAAATGAGCTCCATCCATCTTCCTGCATGTTAGCCACATGGTCTGTCCAGCTCCTGCTGGCAAGAAGGTTGAGGTCTTTGCTTACATTAGACCCTAGGAATCACTTGGGAGTTATCACAATACCTAGAGTAATGTCTTGCTCATCAGAAAGGATGGGTTTATTTTCAAGATGAAAAAAAACTCCACACAATTTGAATAAAATAATTGTAGCTAAGTTGGAAGAAATGACCACTATTTTCCATGACTTGAGACTCAAGAAAACATTCTTATGCCACAATATGTATCTACCATCATACTGCATTGGCTTGATAGTCCTTATAATCATATTAAACATAAAATGTCATCCCAGGGATATAAAGATGAATTAAGTGGAGTTTCTTTTTTTAATTTGTTCAGATTAAGAGGCAAAGAAAAAAATGCATGGTTTTAGAAATACAATTTAGCATTTTTTCCTGTTTCATTATTTGATTTATTCACTCTAAATATCCACTTGAATTTACTCTCAGTATCAAGATTATCTCCTGTATAACCAATATTACTTATAGTGTTTTTTCCCAATTATTTTAGACCATTTTCTCTTAAAGAGCTCTTACAAACAAACAAGAGAATAAAATGTTCTTAAAAGTCATTCAAGTTTCTAAATCTTAAAAAGTCATTAAACTTATTGATGTTTTCCTGATATTCAATAGCAAACATTTGAAAAATTACATTTGGAATATAAAGGCAATGTAATATTTCCCTAAACCATTTTAAGACACACACACACACACACACACACACACAGACAGACAATCAGCATAAATACACTTATTAGTCGAGGCTAAAATTGTCAAACACAAAGAAGTAGAGAGTAGAATGGTGGTTGCCAGGGGTTGGGAGACGTGAAGAAAATGGGAAGATGTTCAATGGGTATAAAGTTTCAGCTATGCAATATGAATAAGTTCTGGAGAGCTGCTGTACAACATAGAGCCTACAGTTAACACACTGTATTGTACATTTAAAAATGTGTAAAGAGAGTAGATTTCTTATTGTTATTCTCTCTTAGCTATAAAGTGGGAATAGTTCTACTTGTCTTACCAAGTTGTAGTGAGGTTTAAATATCATGTAGTACATTAATGATTTACACAGAGTAGGCACTGAAGAAAAATAGTCGTCTTTGCCTTTCTGGTTGTTTTTGTCAAGGTCATTTCTGAAAAGTAGGTAAGGGAACTTGATGAAATACAAACAAATACATTTAGAGATCTTCAAATTCTTTTTGGAATCCAGACATAAAGTGAGTGAAAGAACACATATATATAAACAAATGTTTTAAAAATCCATGGATCAGGTCAGTGTCATGGGGGACTGACTGGCTTTAGAAAGAGTATGGTCCAGGAGAGGAGAACCAAGTGGGACCAAGACAAGCATGGGGTGAGCCCAGGCTTGATTGCAGGTTCCTCGTGGGCAGAAGCTGGGTTTTCTTTCCAGAATCTGGTTCTCTGAAGGTGTTCCATGAAAAATGAATGAGTGAAAAAACTGAAGAGTAGCTGGGGAGCAGAGGACAGAGGGAAAATGGACATAACAACTCCAGAATAAAAAGTATCTTTCTTTATAATTTTTATAAGATGGAGTTTGGTTGTCTTTAGAAAGATTGGAAAGTTCGTGATGGAAAACTGTGAAGTTCTCCTTAAACTGATTGCTGAACTCTTTACAAATATCCTCCAAGGTAACCCTTTCTATATTTTAACTCCCTCTATGCTCTGATTTATACAAATGGACAGTGATGGATGGAGAAGCTGAGCAGCTGTGAGGGGCTCTACTCTCACAGTCCTCTCGTTTTCTAATAGAGCCCAGGGGTGATACTGTTTCAAGGTCTCCTGCCCCCTTTTCCCATTCTTCTGAGAGCTGTACAGTGCATATGGAAAATTCGGTACAGTCTTTGGTACTTCCTCCTGTTAGTTCCAAATTTTAGGTGAAAGAAATCTACTTTTCATCTATTTTACAAAGCTTGTTCTTTGAAAGCTGGCTGTATGCGATTGTCTCTTTCTTGAGCCTGCTTCATAAGAGCAAAGGTTCTGGTCCAGATTATGACTCTCCTTCTCAGGCTTAAGAGAACTGAAATCAAAGGCCTCTTGCTTTAGGCTCTCGGGAAAACACAACCCCAGCATGTGAGTTAGGACCCTCCTTCACAGCAGTTTGGGAAGAAAGAACATGGGCTTTGGGGACAGTTGGTCTGGGTTCATATTCTGGTTCAGCAGCTTTCAATGCTCTCGGCTATTTTAACTTCTGTGAAACATTTAGCTTTCCCTTCTAGAAAGTGAACCCTTCAAAGGAAGAGGCTTTATTTAGCCTTAAATCTTTAGACATTCAATAAACACTATGTATAGATGAGGATGAGAGGTCCATTCTATGGGTCTAGGCCAGTGGTTCTCAACCTTCCTAATGCCGCGACCCTTTAATACAGTTCCTCATGTTGTAGTGACCCCCAACCATAAAATTATTTTTGTTGCTACTTCATAACTGTAATTTTGCTATTGTTATGAATCGTAATGTAAATATCTGATATGCAAGATGTATTTTCAGGGATCGCGACCCACAGGTTGAGAACAGCTCGGCTAGGCCAACCTGATACTTTTGGTAACCAGATGTATGTCAGGCACAGTGGGTGAGGGTATTTAGCACAGGCTCTTACTTCACCTTCTCAATAATATCTCCAGGTAAATGTGAGCATATGGTTCAAAATGAGGTTGATTTCAGAATAAAATAACTTACTCATGTGAAGGAAGTGATATTCAAGGTTGTCCATATCTTAGGGGGATTGGTATTTTATAAATGGTTGATCATGCCCATTGCTATGAACTTAATGTGTCTCCCTAACATCCTATGTTGAATCCTAATCCACAGTGTGATGGTATTAGGAGGTAGAGCCTTTGGGAGGTGATCATATTGAGAGGGGGAGCCCCCATGGATAGGATAAGCACCCTTATAAAAGAAACCTCAGAGAGCTCCCTCACCCCTTCCATCAGGTGAGATCATAATAATCAGGTAGCCATCTATGAACCAGAAGCAGCTCTCACCACACTGTAATCTTGGACTTTTACTCTCTAGAAATTGAAAAATAAATATCTGTTGATTACAAGCCACCCAGTCTGTGGTATTTTGTTATAGCAGCCCCAATGGACTAAGATACCACTCTATGGAAGTCTTTATGAGTAACCATATTAGAAGGTGGAAATGTCTAAACAGATCCCCAGGTTCTTGGAGGAGAATGGAAATGTTCACCATTTTGACCTAAACTAAAGCCTGCAGACTGAGGTAAGTTTAAACATCTGGCCTGAGTAGGTGAATTAAATGTAAAGAGAGAAGGTAGAAGCTGAATGGCTGATCACAAAATCATTAATTCACCTCCTTCCCACTTCCCTATGTGGCATAACATTTCAAAGCCTATTTCATAGGGAAGTTGTGCAGCTTTCCTTTTTATTTGTTAGAATGTATTTTCTCTTGTTATGTTGCAGGAATCACATGTATAGGTCTGCAGAATGTTTGCAATCAATTACTCATGTTATTTACAAATGTCTCAGCATCACTGTGGTGTGGAGTCACCCATTAATGGCATCTATTGCTTTACTGAGCCCAAAGTCATGAACCTCACTCCTGGCTTATTCTTTTGGCTTTCACATTTTCACTAAAGACTTCTGCTTTTTCTCTTTGATTTGGAAATGTTGATTTTACTTTCCCAAAAATGGCATGGACATCTCACTAATGATCTCATTTTAAATTGCTTACTATTTTGTCTTGTCTTCTGAAAGTTATGTCTTTCCCCTCCCACCAGGCAAGCGCCCACCCAACTCTTTGATACTTTTATAGCAAATGATACTTTTATAGCACTTGTGTTTTGGAACAAAAGCAGGCGTAGTAAATTTGCTTTACTCTTGTGGCAAATTACAATCTGAATTCCTTAAGTGGCATGTATTTCAAAAGCTACTTATTAATTATGATAGAGAGTGCACAGTTGAAGAAAGATGGGTATGGTACATCTTGTAATCAACATCGCAATGCAAATACTCATTGGTTATGAAACAAAAACCCCAAAGGTGAAACTTAAAGCACAACTACCTGGGCACCTTATTAGGATAATTATATTGTAGAATACATTTATCTCTAACATAGGTAATCATGTAATTATCACCTAAACTGATGCAATTATGATATATAATTATGTGTAGTGAGCATGGATAAGCCAGCTATTATTTGCATCAAAGTCAGAAAAATTTTTCTGAAGCCTTTTGAATGAATAAACTGCTTACCTTCACTTGGTCACAGAATAATCTGTTCATGTCACCATGAACTATCCTATCTAATAAAGAGGAGATATGCTAATTGACCCTCACCCCATTACAAAGATGGTGGCACCCACAGCCAATAAGGAGGGAATATGCTAATTGACTGCCCCACCCTCAAAGATGGTGGCGCCTAGAGTCAATAAGGAGGGAATATGCTAATTTCTAGCCCACCTCAAAGATGGCGGCACCCACAGCCAATAAGAAAGGAATATGCTAATTGAATGCCACATCCTCAAAGATGGCGGTGCCCACAGCCACAAGATGTCTGGCAGGGGAGGGCAGTTGTGGGCAACCAGGCCAGCAGGGAAAGGCAGTTGTTGGGGACCAGGCTGGCAGGTGAGGGCAGTTAAGGGTGACCAAGATGGCAGGGGAGGGCAGTTAGGGGCAATCAGGCCAGCAAAGGAGGGTATTGGGTGCAATCAGACCAGCAGGGGAGGGCAGTTGGAGGTGATTGGGCTGGCAGGGGAGCAGTTAGGCATCGATCAGGCTGGCCAGGGAGTAGTTAGGGGGTGATCAGGTTGGCAGGCAGAAGCAGTTAGGAGTAATCAGGCAGGCAGGCAGGTGAGTGGTTGAGAGCCAGCAGTCCCGGATTGGGAGAGAGATGTCAGACTGATGGTTTACGCCCGATCCCTGGAATCAGGCCTAAACCGGAAGTCAGACATCCCCAGAGGGGTCCCTCGTTGGAGAGGGTGCAGGCTGGGCTAAGGGACACCCCCCTAGTGCATGAATTTCATGCACCAGGACTCTAGTTCATTAATAAGTGTAACTTCTGCCTTCTTGGGAATGAGAGGTCTATGATGAAAGCATAGAGCTGGGCATTTATGGATGCCTCCTCATGTTTCCCTCTTAGTGAAGTTGGGTGCATTTGACAAGTCGGGGCTCCCCTGCAGGAAGCCTGCTTGCTGATTTTCATCCAGAATGCCTCCTTGACTTGCTGAATATTTTCTGAAAGTCATTTAACTCAGTGCCTGAGGACGGAAAATGGTCTTTATTCTCTAGATTATATTTGGTGTACATTATTATCCTGTTCTAGGCTCATTTTCATCTCTACAAACACATCATTGTTAACTTTGTTCATTCACTTCCCTACTCAATCTTTCGTGATGAAACCGCCAGCTCCACTTCTGAGAACACTGACACATAGAGAATCATGCCATCAGCTTATGGGAAAGGAAGGCAGGGACCTGCACAAACATCCAGGCTGGGACTTCAGGTCACAGGTGGTTGAAAGAAACAACTAAGAGTTATTCTGTGCCATCTCAGTGGGTGACTCATAGTCTAGGAGCCTGGAAGTTGAGGGACAATTCTGGAAAAATATAACAAAACATATGCTCCTGTTTAAAATATAGTATCTCCTAGATTTTAAAAATATGGTCATGGTCATTATGCTCAGAGAACAGTATGAAGGGATCCAGATCGAAAGGGCCAATATTGGCTTTTATTTGCAAATTGTTGAAGTGGTTGTAGTGGGGAATTAGCTTATTCAATTGGTCTTGGGATTTGGGTTAATTAAGGTACCCTAGTAGGGAAAACTAACAGGTAAACTCTCTGCTAACCTACACATGTGCAATCATAAATATGTATAAAATATGGCTTAATCCTTAAAACAAGACAGTAAGGATTTTTATTATTTCCCTTACAGATACTAGTAGACAAGTGGAAGATTGTATCATTAGCCCAGGATAACCTAGCTAATACCCAGGGCAGCTAGGAGGTAAATGCAGGTCAAACTCTGAATGTGATGCTCTTGACCACCATACTTCACATGGAGCAGAAGAGAGCTTTGAGAATGGCAGCTATCTGAGAAGGAGAGAGAATGCTCTTGAAAGTAGGCGTGCCATGTAGTACAGTTATAAAACTTGAGTTTTGGCCCTAACCGGTTTGGCTCAGTGGATAGAACGTCAGCCTGCGGAATGAAGGGTCCCAGGTTCAATTCTGGTCAAGGGCATGTACCTTGGTTGAGGACACAACCCCAGTGGGGAGTGTGCAGGAGGCAGATGATTGATGTTTCTCTCTCATCGATGTTTATAACTCTCTATCCCTCTCCCTTCCTCTCTGTGAAAAATCAATAAAATATATTTAAATAAAAACAACAAAACAAACAAAAGCAAAAGCAAAACAAAACAAAAAAACAACAAAAAACAAACAAACTTGAGTTTTGGTCCTTTAAGTCAACTGCTTTTTTGAAATGCATACTCTTATTATTCTCTATTTTATAGATAAGAAAACTCAGAAAAGTGAATTGATGGATCAAAGTAATTGTGGGAAAGCTTTGTGCACTTTCCAATCTGGAAACACTATACACAAATTAATTAATCCTATATAATAAAGAGGTAATATGTAAGTTGACCATCACTCCAACACACAATATGGCCACCCCCATGTGGACACAAGATGGCTGCCACAAGAGGCCAGCAGGGGAGGGCAGTATGGAGGGACCAGGCCTGCAGGGGAAGGCAGTTGGGGGCAGCCAAGCCTGCAAGGGAGGACAGTTGGAGGGGACCAGGCCTATAGGGGAAGGCAGTTAGGGGAGACCAGGATGTCAGGGTAGAGCAGTTAGGGATGACCAGGTTGGCAGGGAAGGGCAGTTAGGGGCAATCGGGCTGGCAGGGGAGTGGTTAGGGGGTGGTCAGGCTGCCAGGCAGGTGAGCGGTTGGGAGCAAGCAGTCCTGGATTTTGAGAGGGATGTCTGATTGCCTGTTTAGGCCTGATCCCAGATTGGAGAGGGTGCAGGCTAGGCTGAGGGGCACACACCCCATGCACGAATTTTCTGCACCAGGCTTCTAGTATTAAATAAGAGTAAATCCTCAGTTTCTCACTTGCAGTGGACACTTTTTAAGTGTTCAATAGCCACATAAAGCTAGGGGCTACTGATCTAAATTGTTTCTATCATCACAGAAAATTCTTCTGGATGGTGATATTATGTGATTACCAAGTCCATCTTCTCCTTTCTCTGGGCACACAGCTGTCTTCCCAGAACCTCACACAGTCATATAGGCAATATAGTTGAGTTCCAGCCCCTGGGAGGTAGGCAGAATTAATAGATACCACTTACCAGTCTGGACCATATGAACTCCCAGGAGGGATGCTACCTGTGTGTGTTTTCTGCTCTGTTTAGAAGCTGTAATTGAGCTTGGTGAGCTGGTGCCCACAAGTTGAAGATGGTGGAGACAAAAATGGATGGAGCCTGGGTCCCTGAATCACTGACTGGAAGGAAGCAGCCTGTCAATTATTACCTCTTTCTTGGACATTATGTGAATAAGATGTAGATTTCAATTGTGTGGATCTGCTGTAGTTTCGGAGTTTGTCATTGCAGCCACCAGTCAATAGTCTTTGAAGTTGACTTGAACTTAAGAGGATCTAGATGCAGAACTTTGCTTTTAGCCCCCTCATGGAAATCAACAAAATAGAATAAGCAGCATAGATGTATGTTGGATCAAGAAAAAACTGCAATTATCAAACTACTCCACAATCAAAGAATTTTCTTTCTCTTCAGGATTAGAAAACTTATGAATAATAATAATAATAATAATAATAATAATAATAATTGCCCACTTTTTAAGTTCCATGTACTGGGAAACTGCATTATTGCATTTAGTTCCTGTGACAACCCCATATGCTAAGTACCATTTTAGTCTCATTTTACAGATGGGCAAGCAGATATTCATCAAGGTTAATTAATTTGCCCATGATAATGAACTCCTGTCGAGTGGGGAAGAGCCATTATTAAGATAATGAGCCAACACAGAGAATTTGAGGGACATTTTGACAATGACTGTTACCACAAGGACCCATAAAGAGGTGCATGTAAGTAAAATAGGTCAGAGCAGATCTCTGAGGAAGCAGGATTCACTGGCGACCTGTGGCTCAATAAAGATCTATAGAACTTGTAGTCTCTAATGAGGAAAGAGCCTTGTTCTTTTATGATCATGCATGTGTGTGTGTGTGTGTGTGTGTGTGTTTACACATGTGTACAGTGATACATTTATTGGGTAAACCTATATAAAATCTACTTGTAGTACTGCTTTTATTCTTTTTAATTAATTTATTTTCTAAAGCTCTCATTAAAAAAAGTTACCCCTTCCTGTATTGAAAGCCATGCATTCCCAAACTAAACCTTTGAAAAATATTAGATTACTAGTGGCCTGGTGCACGAAATTCATGCACATTAAAAGGGGATTAATTAGAGGAAATATTTTAATATTGCTATTTGCCCTTCCTCTATAATAGAAGTGTCAGAGATGAAAGAAAATTAGTAAAATGTATATGAAAATCTTCCTCCTCTCAGAGTCTGGAGTGCACCACAGCACCCAGAGTCAAGTCCCTGCCCACCCATGTGCTCCTCAAAATCGCAGGAGACCCACCCCCGGCCACCCCCCCCCCCACCACCCCATTGGGCTAGATCCAGACCCAGCCGGTCCCATCCTTGTCAAGCCCTGCCAGGCAAGGGCGCAGCCTGAGGTCCCCCAGCTCGGGCTGGGGCAGGGGGGTGCACCTTGAGGTCCCCCGTCAAGCCCCACGGTGTGGGAGACAAGGCCTGAGATCCCCTGTCAAGCCCCACTGGGCGAGGGGCGTGGCCTGAGGTCCCCCATCAAGCCCTGCCCGTGGGGGGTGTGGCCTGAGGTTCCCCACCCTGGGACCAGGGTGGAGGGTGCGGCTTGAGGTCCCTGTCAAGCCCCATGGGGCCAGGGGTGGGGTCACAGCCTCAGTTCCCTGCTGATTGCTCATTAAGGCTTGTTACGGGAACGCCTCCACTGTGGGTGCAGCCATCTTGTGTTACAGAACCCCCCCCCCCCGCCCCCTCCCCCCCCACCGCCTCTGCTGTGGCCACCGCCATCTTTGTGGTGGAGTGATGGTCAATTTTTATATTCACTCTTTATTATAAAGGATATTGTTAAAGTCTGCTTTACAATTGTCATCTTGCTAGAAATAGGTACTAAAATACCAACTGAAGAAGAGACTTTCTTGCTGTGGATATTTTAAAAGCAAGCATATGATTATTGCTCTGGGTGGGAGCCTAAATCTGCATGCTGGGCATTGGTGAAGCTAAGCAAAATGGCCCTTGTCTTCCTGGTGCTCACAGATCAGTGGGCACACACAGTCTATATCGATCACATAGTGACACAGGGAACAGATGCCCTGACACACTCACATAAGTCAAATGAGATCAATGTGTTGCTGTTTTAAGAACATGATGGATATTTTAGGCATGAAAGGAAGCAGAAATATATTGTTTAATCATCGTTTTGTATACATGGAGCAAGACCTGGAGACCAGTTAAGTTCATTTTATCCTGCGGACAAAAATTGTGAATGAAAGCTGAGGTACACACTCACACACACTCACAAATGCTTACACACATCTCACACACACACATCACCCAACTAATGCTAATACAAAGAAAGTTGGAAACCAATTCCCTCAAGCCCATACATAGATGGGCTATAAATTAGAGAAATAAATAAAATATTATGAATTAATGATCAGAGTCGATTTCTCCATCTAGTCACACTGATAGTTATTTGCAATAATAATTCCTCACATTTATTCAGTGAATGGGAGTGACAGATAAAAACACCAGCAAACTGGAAAAGAGAGTTGCCTAGTGCTTGGCAACTCACAGCTTTCAAAGGCAATAACCAGAGCAGAGTGTGTCCCAGATAGTCAGGAAAAGGCTTTGCATAATGTATGTGGCACTGCTCTGAAAGTTAAAAATAAGTGTGATGCAGGCGGCAGAAGGTGGTACTTAAAATACATTCTCTACTGGGACTGATGAAAGGTAAGAAGGAACCCCTTACTTCACAAGAGTGACAGTCATGTAAAATATAAAAATCTCGCCTACCATGAATGCCTGTCTCAAGGGATTATTTAGATCATAATAAAAGGCAGGAGTCACAGCAGATTCAACCCAATCTTATAGATTCTGGAATCTGCAATACAATGTGTGCAATCTTGGACTTACTCTCAGGCTCTTAGAAAATAGTAACTATAAAAAGCAAGCAAGCAGGCAGGTCAGAGCACCAACAGATAAATAAACCAATGGTAAACAAGAAGTCTGAGAGGAGGAATGGTTGGTGCGGGGAGTTAGGACCTTCTGGAACAGCAACCCACCCAGAAGTTCTACTCTGTTCAAAGAAGAGGAAAGCTCTGATTACATCTTGATATCTCACAGGGCTGCATTTTTCTTGTCCTAAAACAATGAGACTATTCTCCTAAATTAAAAAAAATAATTGAATTTATTGGGGTGACATTGGTTAATAAAAGTATATAGGTTTTAGGTGTACAACTCTATAATACATCATCTTTATATTGTATTGTGTGCTCACCACCCAAAGTCAAGTATCCTTCCATTGCCATTTATCCCTCCTTTACCTTCTTCTACCTCCCCAACCCCTTTCCCTCTGGCAATCACCATACTATTGTCTATGAGTTTGTTTTTTCTTAATTCTTTCACGCTTTTCACCCAGCTCTGCAATCCCCCTTCCCTCTGACAGCTGTCAGTCTGTTGTCTGTATCTATGAGTTAGTTTCTATGTTGTTTGTTTATTTTGTTCATTAGATTCTACATAGAAGTGAAATAATATGGCTCTTGTCCTTTTCCATCTGTCTTATTTCACCTAGCATGATCCTCTGAAGACCCATCCAAACAATAACATCCTTCCTTCCTCCATCCTGCCTCTCCAGTCAGTTGTTCAATTTTTTTTTTTTTTTTTTAGAAAATAAAGTTTGGGATCTTGATCATTTTGGAAAAACTAACAAAAATATGAAATACACATTCAGGTTGTAGTGATATGAGAAGAAACATCATCAATAGCTCTCAACATCAAAGGTAAATTCTAGTATATTCTTAAATTTTCATTTTTTACATTACATTTTGTTTCCTTTTTGTTAAATTTTCATTTACATTTTATGTCCTTTTTGTTTTTAAAGTGTTTATTTATAGATTAAACAGTACTTTAGACATGTACTATATATAAGAAAAGTTAAAACAGAATCATATGGTGGTCTGGAATGGATTAATTCAATTTCCATTAATTCTATTGGGAAAAAATGATTTTGTTTTTGAAGAAATCACTTCTTGAGCAGCTGTGCAGAACGAATTAAGTTTGAGAACTGAGGTTCCATTGTATTGCATCATTTTTTATGGCTGAGTAGTATTCCATTGTATATATGTACCACATCTTCTTGATCCTAATTGAAGGATAATTAGGTTGTTTTTATGTCTGGGCTATTGTGAAACATGCTGCAATGAACATATATCTTCACAAATAAGTGTTGCTAAATGTTTTGGGTAGATATCCAGAAGAGGGATTGCTGAGTCATACGGAAGCTCTATTCATAATTTTTTGAGTTACCTCCATACTGTTTTCCATAGTGGCTGCACCATTTTACTATCCCACCAGCAATGAATGAGGGTTCCCTTGACTTTTAGTTATTTTTTTATTTTAAAATTTAAACAGCCACATAGAGCTGGTGGCCACTATATTGGACAGCTTAGATACAGAATAACTTATTTTTAATATTTTAAACACAAATATCACAATTTTTCACTTAATATTTACCATGAGTCTATGCCAGGTCAAGTGGCCCACAAAGCACATAACCTCCACTATCTCACTGCTGGCACAGCACAGAACTTATTTCATGAGATCCACTTATCTGCCCAGGGAGAACATTCTTCACATGAAAGGGGCAAATGCTCTTCAAGTTTCTCCCATGTATTTCTGCCTGTCGTGAATGGAGTCTCTAGGACCTCCAGAGACTGCAAGATAAATCATGGTATATCACATGACTTATTTATGCACAAATTGACAGGGAATAGAAACAAAATGTTTGGTGAGCTTTTTTACCCTAAATTTTAGAAGCTATTTGTAGTGATCCAAAAATGTGCATATAGGCATTCAGAAACCATAACTATTTATACATGCTAGAATGAGAAAATGCAATGGCTATCATATTTTAATCCTTCCTCACCCACAGTCACTTTTATATTTTATATTCCTATAATACAATTTATTTTCTTTCTTTCTTTTCTTTTTTCCCTCCCTCCCTTCTTCTGTGTTGGCAAGAAGGGTGGAGATATGTGTGTCATAGTCAAGTGTCATACTGGGTTATGTTTGGGGTGTCAAAATCACGCCTGTGGTCATTGCTTCAAATCTTTAGATGCAATAGAGAATTTGTTTTTGTTTTCAGGAAACAATATTGAAAAACAGTCCCCAGAGGCAGAATTTCCTGAAACAAGTAGTTTCAGGTTCCTGCGCTCCAGTGCACTGTGTGTCACTGTTGGAAATGACACATTGAACTTGGAAGGCAAATGTCTGAAGTGGGGATAGGCACAGCACTCTGGGCGCAAAGCGAGCACTGCTTCCCCTCTCTTTCCCCGCAGCTTCACCTGGTCCTGCCTTGAGGTGCTGGGTCAGAAGTTACTTGGCAAAGAGCACTTTTCATAGTATGTGACACTAGGAAATCATTACCATCCACAGTGGGCACAGGGGCTGCTTGAAACATCACCAGATTGAAACCATCGGGCCCTCTCAGGTGGGCTACCTTAGGGGCTGCTTCCTGAAGGCCCTGTCCCTCTGCTCTGACAGCTCCCCCTGTAGCTTTCTGTCTGCGACCACAGCTGGATTTACAATGATCTGTGGATTTAGCAAACACTGGGTATTTGACAAAACTGTACTTGTAGCTGGGGAAGTGAAATAGAGAAGTGACAGGGAGGACAGTTGAGTGAGTGAGCAGGTCAGGCTCTGAGCAGAACTAGAGTGGGTTCCTGAGTCAGCCTCAGGAGAAGAGGTGGGGCGGGGAGTGGCGAGGGGTGAGAGACCACATGACACTGCCCACGGCTGGCTCAGTCATTGCATTTTCAATGTCTCAAATAAGTGAAATTCCTATAGAGCAAACACTAGCTAAACCAGTAACATTGTCAGAAACAGCAGTGACAGAAATGGGGGTCTATAGCATTTAGAAAAAAATTCACTCAAACTTGTTAGAAATTTTGATAAAGGCATGTCCACTTAAAGATCTATGTGGTACATAAAACAATATGATACATTAAAATCAATGACTTCTCTCAGGTGATAAAATATATATAATTAATTAACAGCTGTACTTTAATTGGTCTTTCTATCTATAATTGATATATAAATAAATATACCAGGTATGCCCATGGTTTTATGTGCTCAGAGGCTGGCCCAAAGTGAGCATACAGATAACTGTGAATGAATGAATGTTCCAATTTATGATAATTCTTACTCCAAAACAAATTGACTATCTTAGTCACTGACTTTCATAGACACATCTTTCTTCCTTTGGAACTTTGTTTCTTAATTCATAAAAATATTGTTTCTCTAATGTTGAACACCTCCAAGATGTCTGTCATCACCTATTTTGAGAATAATTAAATTTTAAATCTTAAATAAGATTTAAGACCAATTTGTTTGCTATTTCTAATATCAAATAGAAAGATCAAATAAAGTACAGCTATTAATTGAGTGTATATATTTCATGTTATTTCAGCTTCAAACATTGAACATTTTGGTCTAGATTAAAGAAAGCAATTTATTTTCCATTAGTATTACAGTTAGAGTGAAATCTACATTCTTTATGGCATATAATATTTTTATAATATTAACTTTCTTGAAAAAAAAAAAGAAGCCCATGCTCACACTTTTAATAGGGTATGATTTAATCCTGGTGCCATTTTCTCTATGTCCATACACCATGTATTGAATCAAGTCAGTGTTGGTGTGCAGATTTTTGTACTCTTTCTTGTGGGCATTATAAACACTGGGTATGCACACACACACACACACACACACACACACTAATACACACATGCATGCACATGCAAAGCCTTACTGTATTTCAAGCAGAATGTAGTCTGCTTGAATGTAGTCTCTAATGAGGAAGAAGAGGGTGTTCGTGTGTGTGTGTGTGTGTGTGTGTGTGTGTGTGTGTGTGTAAAACTAGAGAGCAGAAATAAATAAAATAAGACAGAGTAGTTGGACTTCTATAATATGCATTTTCAAAATTCAAAGTAAGTAAAATTATCCAGGATAAGCTTCCTGCAGAAATGGAACTCAATGCATGTTTTGAAGAAATCATGGATTATATATGGCTTTATGGCAAATGAAAAGAAAAAAAATAATGCATAAGGTTTTGTCACTTTTTAGGAGGTGATTAGTTAGTCTGAGTGACAGTTTAGATGAATCTTCATTAACCAGCTGCGCACAGAAAAGGAAGAGGTCCTAGACTTGGAATCAAATGAAACAGGGTATCAGTCAGTAACCTTCCGATTAGGCAGCTGGGGTAGTGCATAGCCCCTGCTCACCTGGGCTTTCTCATGGGCTACCTGGCAAACCTCAGAGGGCTCACTCTGATGAACCTGCAGATATGTTTTCCTTGGAGAATGGTAAAGAATTTTGAGTTAATGGCTAAACATGGAGAAATCTAAATTTGTTCTCTTTTGAGGAGATGGCAGACAGGAACTTGGGGAGCATTGTAATAGGTTTTGCTTTATACCTGAGAGACCCCTATACTTATCACAAATCAGCCTGACATTGAGCCTACCTTTTCCTATGGCCACCAGACCCTGCAGCTGAGATGGTTGCCCTGTGGACAGGCCCGGCTCCTCCAGATCCCACCACTGGTGCCTACACTGAAATCTATGTGAGTTACTTTCATCCCTTAAGCCGCTGTGTTCATTTTTGTCATTTTAAAATTACTTCCGTGAATGTCTGTCTATCCAAGCTGGTAAAATGACATACAGATGGACAGACACATGCTTTTTCTTGTACTGACTTATATTGTGTGGCGTTACCCTTAGGGCATTTGAGTTTGGGATAAGTATATAGCCTCTCTCAGGTGAAAAGACAACTCTATTTCAATGCTCCCAACATTTCCGTCTTCTGCCTCCTGGCCTTCACCTTGGCTCCCTGGGCTGTAAACATACAGGCCTCCAGGCTCCATATACTCTTCAGGCCCTCCCCAGATGCCCTGCCTTCAGGGCATTAGCACCAATAACACCGTGTGGCAGGAAGCATGACCTTTCTCCCTCCCTTGGGTCACAAACTGTTTATCGACTTGAACTTTGTTTTGTTATCCACACCCTGCCTGCTTCCAGAGTAAATGTGGTGGTTTTGTTTCCCCCCACTCTCAGCAAGAGTTACCTCTCAGAGCTTTGGAGCTCCATGGCATTATCAATAAATAACCTCGGATGTTTTGTTCAGTTGTTTTTGTTCATTTAAAAAAAAAATCTAGTATATCAGTCTTGCTCAGCAGCTTTGAAAGCCACAGCCTCTTGAATAGTACTCAGTTATAGGATTGGGACAAAACATTGACTTTGGGGGAACTCCATGGTGTAGAAGCCCAAAGCCCACCGACTGAGATTCTTTGTGATAGGGCTGGACCTTGATTGTTTCTTTAACACCTTAGTAGACACAGGGAGCAGAAATTATTCATAAGACTATCTGATGGAATGAGCCTAACCTCATGGGCAATGACAGGGCTACAGGGAAGGCCAATAATGGCCATTGGTGATCAGAGGGGCCATGGGAGGAGTGGGTGGCTGCCTTTGTGAATCTGCCCTGTGGAAGGGGCTGCCCAACTGCAGGCTCATCTGACAGTTGCCCCCACCACCCTGGGGTTTCTTCAGCTCTGCCCACCCCACGTCTGATAACTGCAGGGAGTGAGAGCCACATGATAATATTTTAGAGATTAGTCACAAGTCTCTTGATTGAAGCGATGTTTTCTGTTGCAATCTCAAGACACAAATGAAGTGGTACACTAATAAATAGAGTCATAAGGCAGTCATGTTTACTTGGTTAATGTCCAAGAGTAGTTGGTAAGAAATCTGAAGAGAAAATATAAAACAGTATTCCCTTTTCATATTTGAGGTTATTCATTTTATTGAAATATGGATCAGACAGTGATTTCAGAATTGTGAAGATACGGTCAAAAAGCCTGGAGGTCTGACTATCATATAACGTAGTGTGATGCGGTAAGAAATGAGGTGACAAAGTAATGTTTAAAGCTGCTATTATATTTTTATTTTCTAATAGGCTAATTCAGTGATAAAAATCAAATAAAGTTTTCATTTATTTTTAGCAATACAAAGTACTTTTACATTTTATGTATGTTTATTGAGGGGAAATGTGTATATGTGAGTAGTTCTCAATCAAGCAGGAGAGATTTGCTCCCCAGGAAATGTGTGGCAAAGTCTAAGCACGTTTTCGGATGTCAAAACTGGGAGAGAAACACTATTGGCATCTCGTGGGTAGAGGCGAAGGGTGCTGCTAACATCCTACAACGTATATAGGACAGTCCCCTCAGCAAAGAACCCAAATGATGTCAGAGTGTGGAGGCTGGAAAACCCTGAGATGTGTATTTATGTGTGGTATATGTGTGTGTGGTGTATGTGTGTGTGGTGTATGTGTGTGTGGTGTATGTATGTATGGTGTATATATGTGTGTGTGGTATATGTGTGAGAGAGAGAGAGAGAGAGAGAGAGAGAGAGAGAGAGAGAGAGAGAGAGAATGCATGTGTGTATATACAGGGTGCTCCAAATAATGTATACATACATAGTATACATTATTAATTCCAATGGGTTAAATCTGAAATGATAGAAACATCAATTGAACTATCAGCTATTAAAGTGTGTATACATTTTTGGGACACCTTATATATATGTGTATATCTGCCTATGCACAGATATAATTGTTTATACACAAGTATACATATATCTAATATATGCATATATATATGTGTGTGTATATATATGTATATATACATATATATACATATATACATATATATATATATATATATATATACTAAACATATGGATATATATTTATAAATATATGTGTGGGAGAAAACTTGGTAGCTCAATTCAATTGTCTGAATCCACATGCAAGTGCTAAATTTTTTTCTGCATAACCAAAACATCCTAATGTTCCAAAAAAAGCAGGAATGAAGAAATGCAAATTTATTTTTAGTTCAAGAAAGACTCAGAAAATGGTCCTAAAAAAGTAGAGAAGAGACCAGCTGAGTGTCTGATTTCCCCTCTGGCTGCCTGGGAGCTCTCATCTACCATAAGAGCCTCAGGTGCTGCACCTTCAAAAGGAGGGAAGTAAGGAACATCAAATGAAAAATATATATATATATGTGGATGCCACTTTCTAAACCCAGATGTGCTTTTTATTTTTTTAAATATATATGTTATTGACTTCTTACAGAGAGGAAGGGAGAGGGATAGAGAGTTAGAAAAATTGATGATTGAGAAACATTGATCAGCTGCCTCCTGCACACCCCCTCCTGGGGATGTGCCCGCAACTAAGGTACATGCCCTTGACCGGAATCGAACCTGGGACCCTTCAGTCCGCAGGCCGACACTCTATCCACTGAGCCAAACCGGCCAGGGCCAGATGTGCTTTTTAAATAGAATATTAGGATAGTAGAGAACAAGGAATGTTCAAGGAAAGCATTTAAAAGGGAATGATAATCACAATAATCTAACCAAAGAGTAAAATTATCTCAGCTGGGTTCCTCCCCACCCTTTACCTTCTGAGGTGTTTTCAAAATAAACTTTGCTGGAAGACTTCTGAATGTCCTTTTCCTTTTTCCGCAACAGTTTTAGGAAAACGCATTTATTTGTAGCAAAAAACCTTTTAACGCCTTGCCTTTACTAGTGTGTTTAACTTCTGGTTTCATAGGAACCACTTAAAAACAAAAGCCTGCCTTTACTGCTGCGTTTGACTTCTGGTTCCATTTAGTTTCATTCCAGCTCAGTGACCGAGCAGCTTCTGTTAGGCTTTCTTCTGACTGGTGTCCGTTCATGTATTCCAAATCAAACAGGGTGATTTCAGAATGAGTTGGTGATTGAAATAATGTGGTAAGGAAACTCGACAATTATAATTAAAATGGCCAGTTCATCCCCTTTGTGAGCAAATCAAATGTATTTTCAATAGTGTCATACAAAATCCACCTCCACTCCATACACACACTTTTTATTATTAAGAGTATTACAGATACCCCTCCCCCCATTTTACCCCTTTAACCCTCTCCATTTGGCTCCCACCCCACCTCACCCAGGCCTTCACTGCACTATTGTGTGTGTCCATGGGCTATGCATATATGCATATAAGTTCTTTGGTTACACATTTTAAAGATACAATTGGAAATTGCATTCTAACATAATAAAGACTTTCTCAATAAAATCATTTGATTTTACTTGTGGGGTTGTATGCTATCTTTCAAACACTGTGGTTGTCTGAATACCTCAACACCAGGACCTAAGTCAGGAGAGGTGGCTGGAGAACAGGAGCTCAGAGAGGACATCTGAGGGACCAGTGAAATTACAGAACCATCAAATGGGGGAGAAGACTGATGGACACATTAACCAAGAGTGAAGCCAACAATAGAGACCCTGGGGCCAGTGTTAGAGGTAGAGTGGCTTTGGGGGAGATGAGCTGAGAAGAGGTGGCTGTCAGCATGGAAGATGCCAAGAGACCAGAACAGGGTACAGTTTTTGGCTGGACTATTAAGGGCCAAATCTGAGCACTGAGCTACAATATCCACCTGCCAGTCTTTCCTGGACACTGAATTATACTAAGTTCAATTCTTTAATGTTCTGTGGGTGAAGAAAGAGCGGGGAAAGGAATGAAAAGATGCTTTTTCAAGTCGTGGACCACCAGAGACAAGCACACAGATATGAGATGAACCCAAACTGGTTGATCATTTATTTAAGCAGTAATCCCTGTATATTTTTTAGTATTTAAATTCTAGCTAAAGGTTGATCTATATATATAAAAGCCTAATATGCAAAGTGTCCCCTCTGGAGTTCAACCAACTGGGAGTTCGATCACTCGCTATGATGTGCGCTGACCACCAGGGGGTGGCCCAGAATCAAGGAAGGCCCTGGCCGGCAGCTGGCAGACACTGGGGACCGTACCTGTGCACAAATTTTGTGCACTGGGCCTCTAGTAGTTAATCATCATGTAATTATAAAAAGTCCTCTGTAAAGGGGACAACCTTTACTTGAGAAGATTAAACAGAATTTGTTGTTGTTTTCTTAAACAAAATGATTTGGGTTCCTTTGTACAAGTTGCAGGACTTTCCATGGAGGATGAAATGTGGATTGGTCTGGACCACATTCACTGCTGTAGCTGGAGGACCACCTGAGTTGAGAGCATCTTTAACCTTTGGACAGACGCTTGCCAAGCTGGTTTTATTGATGAGATGAAGATTCTTGAAAGATTTGACTCCACCTTATAATGTTGCTTCATCACTGATGCCTCAAAATCCATAGCTGGAAATAATCCAGCAAACAGCTAGGCAAGAGTGTATGCTGAAATCTTGAAGGAACATTCTACCTCTGCTTTTTCCTTAGCAACTGCCAGGACTAGAAAGGACTCTTATCCATAGTAGATGTGGGGGAACTGTGACTTGGGGCTGCAAGGGTTTTGTCCCCATGACACCTTACACTACTGTTTTGTTTTTGTTTTTGAATTAAGACTTTATATTTTAGAGTAGTTTTACGTTCATAGATAAATGGAGGGGAAGGTACAGATATTTCCCTATACCCCTGTCCTTATATATGCACAGCCCCTCTGTTATCAATATTCCCCTCCGGAGTGGGAGATTTGTTATAACCCATGAACCTACATTGACCATCATCACCCAAAGTCCATAATTTACCTTAGGGTTCACTCTTGGTGTTGTTCAGTCTATGAGTTTGGACAAATGTATAATGATGTTTATTCATTATTATAGTATCACTGACCTATAAACCTCTGTGCTCCACCTAGCCATTCTTCCTTCCTTCCTAATCCCTGGCAACCACTGATCTTTTACTGTCTTCATAGGTTTGCCTTTTCCAGAATGTGTTATTATTGGAATCATACAGTATGAAGCCTTTACTGATTGACTTCTCTCACTTAGTAATATGCCCTTAAGTTTTCTCCATGTCTTACCATGGCTTGACCGCTCATTTATTTTTAAAAGTGAATAATATTCTGTTGTTTGGGCGAACAACAGTTTATGTATGTATTCACTACTGAAGGGCATCTTGATTGATTAGAGGTCTTGACAATTATGATAAAATCCTGTTTTCATGACCAACTCAGGCAGGACCTATTGAGCTTTTCTATTAAAATGGCTCTACTGACAAAAGTGGGGAGCTTTTACTGACAGAAATATTAGGGAGGCCATGAAGTGGTTTGTGGCTGTCTATCATAAGCGATAATTTCTGAGAGTCTTTTATTTCATCCTAACATTTCTGGCAAACTTGCATCCTAATCTATTTTTATTAAAAACAATAATTATACTTTATATTATTAAAAATTAAATCTCTCCCAAAGCTGCAAGCGAATTCAATTCTCAGAGGGGAAAAGGATATTTCTTTCTTCCCCAAGGTTTTTCAGATAGAATCCTCTTACACTGTCATTCCAAAATGATCATGATTATATCAAAGCATGAAAGCATACAGATGCCAAGTGAATACATATATACTATCTCCAACAAACATAAGAAAGAAAAAAGGGCTCTTAATTTCTTATGTGTTCCTTCTAAAAGGAAAGCTTCAGAACACAAATTTTATTATGAATTTTACTCAACCTAAGTTGAATAGACATTTTTCTTCTGAATGAGTACTTTAGCAACCAATGAGTCAGCATTTTACATTGTCATTCTGAATCCCACTGTAAGTAAGTAGCATTCACTGTACTAATCCAAACTCAAAATCCATTTTAGAGAGTGCATTCTACAGGGGCTCATGATCAGCCTCACCTCCCCTGCTTCCCAGTTAGATCATAATTACATTAGGGATAATTACTTTGGTTTCTATTATTATTGCACAGAATACCTTAGAATCTTAGAAACACAATGTTATCATGGAATTGAGAGCTAATCACCATTAATATCCTTATTCAGAGGAGGCAAGAGAAACCAGAGAATTTAAGTGTCCTGTCCAAGATAAGATTACACAGAGAAATATTAACACCACATAAATTAATCATACTATTAAATAATTAATAGTCAATCTGGTACTAATATCTCAAGTGTCAAATTATTCACATATGCCTATTTTTTAAAATTCTCACCCAAGAATATGCTTTTGTGGATTTTTAGAAAGAGAGAGAGAGAGACCAATTAGTTGCCTCCTTTATGTGCCCTGACCAGGGATCCAGCTCCCAACCTAGGTATGTGTCCTGACTATAATTGAACCTGAAACCTTTTGGTGTATGGAATGACGCCCCAACCAACTAAGCCTCTTGGGCCCACTAATGCCTATATTTTGAGAAAGAATGCCAGCTTCTTTTTTATTTCTCTGGCATCCTATGTTCTTGGGCATGTGCCTTCCAATACTTCCTCAGACTGTTAATTGTACACTTATTTTGTTCTAATCCCTGTTCCCCCACCATTGAGTGTAGGCTCATATAAAACAGTATCTATGTTTCCCTTCATTCTCTGAGGCCCCTGCCTTAACCTTAATAGGCACTCAGGAATAGATGCTGAATGAACACGGAAGGGCCGTGTTCTTAAAACTAGCTCTGTCCAGAATTCAGTCATGCACTTTTTTACCTTCTTTCTTTAAATTAGAACCATCTACTTGGCTGATCACATATCCATCACCTGTGCTGGCATACTGTAAGCACAGTCCCTTCACAGGCACACGTATAGTCTGAATTTACAGGCCTTGGGGAAATATCAGTTCTAGGTCACAGTCCCCATTCCCAGGCAGCCACATCAGCCATTCCAGGCATTAAGCATTCTTTTGGTCACATCAGGTAACTCCGGTGACCCCTCCCACTGTCCAAGGCCACCTTTCTATCAAAGGTTAAAGGTTGCAAAGCCCAGAGGAGCTGTATTTCTCCTTTCTCCTACTTGACAAGGGTATGTGAAGTTGCCAACCATTCTTCGCTTGGGAGCAAGGCTGGAGGACAGGAATTCAGGCTGCTAACTTTCAAGAACTACTATGTGAAAGCCTCAAGATAAACATGATAAAGAGAAGACAGAATTCCAGAATTCGGGAATCAGGGGGAGAAGCCAAATGCCTCAGACTCAGGGAGAGAAACACAATAGTTAGATCACAAGGTAGGAGGCTCACTCTATCTCTGGTGGCTTGCAGACCCCGCTCTGGGCTGGCCCAGGGTCTCCTGGGACAGGGGGCCACAGACAGGAAATTGCACTTCCTAGCAGAAACACTGGTCTGAGACTTCATTTCAAAGGCAGTCCACATTCTGTTTTTTCTCAGTCAGGGCCTCCCACGAACCCGAGAAATAGAATAATTTTTGCAAATATGTCAGTCACTTGGATGGAATTTTAACAGCTGGTTAGGAAGTTGAATGAAGAGGGCAAGTCTAGTTGATATTTTTAGTCCTGTCTTCCTCTGAGATCCCGCTGGCTTGCCCAGAGTTCCACTGAGCCCTTCTCCTCAGCCTGTTCCTCTTGAGTACAAAGGTTGAGAGAAGGACCTTTTTACATGGTTGACCTTCGTGCTCAAATAAGCTCAGTAACAAGGGTAAGTGTTTCTGGACACGTCTATAGGAAAAATAAGGAATTCGAATTGTAAGCTTAAATGCTTTAGGTAAGATTATCTGACCTTTTTGGCAGAGAAAAGGCTCAGTGGAATGTTTGTGTGTGTGTTTTTTTAATAGGCAAAACCCTTTTACAGGAGCAAAATACAGAGGTGGGGGAGGGGCGGTATTGCCCCGGGGTTTGTCCTTTGCAGGAAATAGGCTGGACAGTAAACAGAGACAGATGTTCAAGGCATGTGCAGCTTTAGATCTTCCCACTGAGTCAGTTTAGGCTTATCATTTCAACCTTTTACTTTATCTTATTCGTTTTACTCAGACATGTAGGCAAACACAAGGTGGTACAGTTTACTAGTAGACCTTGGCTACTGAATATACATGAGTTTTCTGAGTGTTGAACTTTTCATAGTTATTAGGAGTTGACTCAATAAGCTGTAAGCCAATGCGGTGATCTTTCTGGGTAGACTGGCTGAGAGGCATCTGTGTATTGAGGTAGGAGGAAAAGCGGAGATGTGGGACCTTACGGAAAAGAGGTCCAGCTCATGATGGTTTTAATAAGTTCAACCCAATTTTCAACCCTAAGTGAAGCTTGCTCTGGGATGGTCAACAGCCTCTGCGAGGCTGAAAGGCCAGTCAGACACAGGGAGCCCAGTGGCTGGATAGAAGAGCATGCGGCAGTGTGTCTCTGAGTGCAGAGAAGGGATGGAAACAGCAGGAGGATCCACCAATATCCCTGGCTGGAGACCAAGGGCTCCCTGGGGATGGCCAGGCACCCATGGGCTTTTGTCAAGTGATGAACGCATAATGTGTGTTATAATAGTGGGGGATTGTTTTACCAGCTGTGCTGCACACAAGGGATGGTGATTGTGATAGGGGTCTAGCAGCTCATAGCTGATGACTTGTGTGACAAAAAGTGGACCCTTTCATTCCTCATTATCACTAAACATGAAGGTCTCAAAATCCAATACCAATTTTCATCCTTAACTCATAATGAACCATAAATCTCTCCATAGCTCTGTCACCGTGAGCATGGAGAGTGGTGGTGGTTTCAGTGTTTTGCAGCTTGCTTGTTGGATGACCTTGGACAAACTGCACTTTGAAGCTCACAAGGTTCTGATAATGATGGAATTATCTAACGTGCATAACAGTGCTCTTTAAACATAAAGTGCTAAGTAAGCATGAATTAGGTATTATATACTTTCATATTATTACAGTGTCCAATGTCTAATATATCACTTGCAATAAAGGGAATTAAATATCTACTGAACTGGACACTCAGATGTTGAGTAATTTATATTGTACAGTATCTCTAGGCATCAAAAATCAGGTCATAATTTAGATGTCGAAGGAGAAGGCATTCCCCAGAAAAGTCCCTGTCCTCTCCCCCAACTACCCATCCACCAAGCCTTGAAGTCACCACCTATTAGAAGTAGCTGTGTCTCGGGAACATGACAGGGTTAAGACAAAGGAGCTCTTCTCAATGCTGTGTGTGTGGAAGATGATCTTGTGGGGGATGAGTAACTTCCTTCTACCCTCTCAGGTTCTGTGGCTGGACCAAGAATTACACTGACATGAGCAGTGTAACAGGTGAAAACCATACAAATGTATCTAATATTTTAATGTGCACAGAGGAGTATTCCAAAGAAAAATGAACCCAAAGAAGCCATAGTCCCAAAAGCTTATGTACCTTGTACACAAAGAATGACAGATAGTGGAAATGTGACAAGATAAAGTGGTTCAGGCTGAGGACAGTACATTGTGGGCAGGGACTAGGAGCTCTCTGGGGGACTAATGGAAGATTAGAGTTGTTTTAGTAGGTGTGTGTGTCCAGGTCCATTCTGGCCGGGGTAGGAATGTTTTGCTTTTCCTGGACCTGGGAGGGCACCTTTCTCCCGGGAAACTGTTAGGCAGAAAGAGGGCCATCTGAGAGCCCTTTCCAAGTGTGCTGAGTCTCAAGTGCTTGCAGCTCAAAATAATCAATATCCAATTCTGCATATTTTGGGGTGACAGGTCCTGAGCCCCTTTCAGCTTTAGAAACTCATCCATCAGCACTGACTGTACAAGCAGCCAAGCCGTCAGAACTAAGAACGTTTCACATAACTTGCTGAGGTTGATGAGGACCAGAGAGAGGCCTCTGCCTTGCACGTGAGCCTTATTTGCTGGTCTCTGAGGGTTGAGAGCAGAGTGTCTGGTGTTAGTGAAAAAGGCAGGAATGTAGTTGGTGGAATCTGCCTCCCAGCACATCAGGCTCATGGGATTTACAGCCCCAGAACAGACCTCCAGGCAGATGCTCCTAGGAAAGCCTGCTGCCTATTTGTGGGAAAGTCCAAACTTTAGTTTGCAGGCCTGGGAGGTTTAGATAACCACTTGTTTATGCAAAGTTGTATCCCCATGTCTGTACTCTGTTCTGCACCACAAATATTTCCCAGACAATGCATCTCAGTACCATGGAAATCTTATTTACTTTAGTTTTATTTCTTCATTCCCTAAATGCAGTGGTGTGATAGATAGATTCCTTCTTAAAAGGAAAGTAGGAAAGCTTTGAATTAATTTTTTTTTCATAACTTTAAATTAAATAAACTGCAATTTGGTAAGAAGCAATGTATTATTCAAAGCCTTAAAGGTATTCATTATATATTCTAGTTACAATATATTCCCATCCTCATTTCAAGAAAATGACATCAGGTACAAGAGATCACATGTCAAACTTTAATCCCAAGAAATGAGCTGTATGGTTATTTCTTTTATGTCAAGTATTTACCTTTTTACTATGTGCTGTTAAGCCTAAATCATAATCATGGCCAATGTATAAGGGGAGTTAAGAAAAAAATAAGCAATAAACTTTGCAATTTTATCATTGGATTTTATGTATCTACTAGAGGCCTGATGCATGAAATTCATGCAAGAGTAGGCCTTCCTTCCCCCGGCTGCTGGCACTGGCTTCCCTCTGGCCACCTGCAGGGACGTGGGACCCAGGCTGGCTTTCCTCCAGCCCTGGCCTTGTCAGGAAGGAGGTCCGGAAGGATGTCTGATCTAATTAGCATATTACCCTTTTATTATTATAGACTAGAGTCCTAGTGCATGAATTTGTGCATGGATGGGGTCCTCCCAGCTCGCCATGATGGGGGGTGGGGTGGGGGACAGGGCTGGCTGGGGGGAGGGGTTGTGGGCTGTTGGTCAAACTCCCAGCCAAGAGGACAATTTGTGTATTAGCCTTTTATTATATAGGATTGGAAATGAATAACATATACTTTCTAATTTGAGGGAAAATACTGATTTAATCCTAGTAAGGAACTGGGGACAGCGTTCTGTGAGAAATTATAGAAGAAACAAGACTATTAAAACGACTGAAAGTAAATTGTTCTTAGTTATTTTAAAAGGGACATCATTTGCACCAATTGCCAGTTTTGTGATAAGGAAAAAAACAGACTTTCCTATGTCAATTGTTCACTTCTTCAGAAAATTTTAAAAGATACATAGGCGTATATATTCAAGAGTGATCCTTATCTTGATATTTGATTTTTCCCTTTTATTTTTTATGTGACATTAATTAAAACACCCTAAATTTAATGTCAAATGAGAATACAGTATTGTCAGAAGTTAATATATAACTTCCTTATTTGGCTTCCTCTAACTTCTACATGAAAATATCCACTTTTTTGTAAATTCCGTACATATTCAGAGTAAAGTCACACTGTATACAAAAGGGGATTTTCAGGAGACCAGAGAATCAGAGCTGGAGAGCTTAGCAGTGTGTTGGGAATTTCTACCTGCTTTAGGTCAAAATGCTGCCACATTTTTTTCCCTTGCAGGCTTCTGGAAAATTGCTGAAGTCGTGCTCCATGTGGCTTTCTGCCAGGAAACCGGTGACTCTAATTAAATAGGATCCAGGGGGAGGCTCTCTGCTTGCTGGTTTCTTTTTTGAATCAGATGCTCAGTATTAGGGAATCCTATTCCTCAATGTTCAGGAACCTGAGCTAAGCATGCTTGGGGAATTTCATTTCTCTGTCCTTCAGATGAGTTTCAAGTCCTCCAGCCCTTCCTCCCAGGGCCTCTGTCCCCTTATTTCAAGGCTGGGCCTTTTGCTTAGCACTTTGTTCATCGGAAAGACAAACAAACACACACATGTCGGTTGAGCCTTTGTTATTGATACCAGTATCGCTCCCCACTTTTCCACATGGATCTTCCTTTTACTCAAAGTGTGTCTTCAACTACTTGTCACAGGTTTTGTGAAAATGGCACCTTTAAAACTAAGTGTTTGGTGCTTAGGCAGTTTGGCTCAGTAGAGTGTCAGCCTGTGGACTGAATGTATGGTCCTGGGTTTCTGTTCCCATCAAGCACACATGCCAGGGTTGCAGGCTCAATCCCCAGCGGGGGCGTGCGGAAGGTAACCGATCGGCGATTCTCTCTCATTTTGATGTTTCTATCTCTCTCTCCCTCTCCCTCTCCCTTCTTCTCTAAAAACAATAAAAATATATTTAAAAAATAAAATAAAAAATAAAACTATATATTTGGCAATGTTCCTTCCAGCATGTTCCTTCAGACTAGAGTTTCATCTTCCTCTTCCTAACCTTAATTGCACAGACCCCCACCACACACACACACACACACACACACACACACACACACACACACCTCACAGGGGCAGAGAAATGTGTGTCCAATAGAGAAACAACAGCCTGGACAAGCTATGGGTAAATTACTTAAAATTTGAGCCTCTGTCTGAGTGAAGTCAATCGTCTTAATAGGCTCTAAAACCCATTTAACTCAAAAACTTTGAATCTGTATTTTCTTTTTTCTAGATTCCCATGTTTTTCTTAAAATCTGCAGTCTTAGATACCATCCCAGGCCCCTGCGCCTTCAGCACACCTGAGCCCCAAGACCAGTTCCAGACCTGCCCTCCAGCACTGCTTCTTGTCCATTCACATCACCCAACACTGCAACCTCCTCCGGTGTCCAACTCCAGTCCACAGCCTCGGAGAGGAATTTGCTCTTTTTTGTACATCACTTCTGCGGCCGGGAAAAACCCCAACATACACACACAGAGCAAATAGACACCGTTGAATGTAACACATGTAAATGTGATTACTTTTTTCTCCCGGGTCCTTCTTTTCTCTCAATCTTATTGATTCCTCTCCAATTTGTGCTTTTAAATATATTGGGGCAGTTCTTACAGATGATATGCTGGGCATTCATCTGAAACAGGACGGAGTTAGTCAGTGCAGGTCAAAGGGCTGGATGATGACATCCAAATGGCAGGATCAGAATCTCATAACAATTCATGGGCAAGACCAGAACGGAATGTATCTGAAAGAGGAAGTGTTATTCATAGGTTTCAGCTGAGGGGAGGAAGGGTGAAATGGGAAGGATTTTAGCATGGGCTACATGTCTTTGTTGTATAACTGTTAGCACGCACACACACCTTTGCCTCACTGTCTGGATTTGGGAATTTTAAAAAATATAATTGTGAGTGGAGTAGCATTTACACACAATTAGGGGGCATCTGCCACCACAAGGCACTGTCCTAAAGGGTGTATTATGACCCACTTCCCTTATAAAAACATTTCTGTCTTTATACCTTTATTGGTTTTAATGACTAGCAGTTTGTTGATGGTAATTGTAATGCTGCCCCTGGAAGTGGCATGTTATTTTCAGATTCAGATCCTCCATGTGGGTTTGGAAACATCTGCTCAGATCAGAACATATCAGTTAAAGCTATATTTTGCTCCTCTCCATATGCGTCCAGATGGTTATATCTATGTGCTTTATGCTATACATGTCAACTATCTATGGGGATTTAACTTATTTTCTTTTGTATGTCTAAAGAAAATAATTATTTAAGACAATAAGAACTAATAAATTTCTAAGGTTCTAAAAGTTAAAGTTCTTTAAATGTGTGTGCACACATGTTTCAATTAAACTGTTGCATGTTTCTGTTAAAACATGTATATAAAACACATTATTAAAGAAAAGGTTCAACATTTACTTTGAGTGGATTTATAAAATCAAAACAAAATAGGCCTTATCAGAAACATAGCATCAAGAAAGAAAATCATTTGAAATTATTAGTTAATTCAATAAAATAATATATATGCCATCATACAAACATAAATATATTTCTCATTGATCACTCTTTTAAGAAAAATGGGGCAGGGAAATATATTCAAATGAGTTTTTTAAAAAGTCAGTTTTCAAATAATTTTGTTCAGAAAGGATGATGCTTTAGAACAGTGATATTCAACAATTTTTTTCAGTTTTACATTGTTATTTTGCAAATAGCAACCTCTCAATCATTAATAAACTAATAAAAATTTGCCTTATACATTTCAATAGTTACAAGTGATACAATTTCAGGGTATTATAATATGGACAAATAAAAACAAAGTTATGATATTGCTTTTAAAAATATATTGTTGAGAGTATTACAAATGTCACCCCCTTTATTCCCTTTGCCCCTCACCTCCTGGTTCCTGCCTGACCCCCTATTGTCTTCACCACCTTATTGTCTGTGTTCATGGGCAGTGCTTATCCTGTATAATAAAACCCTAATATGCAAATTGACCAAATGGCTGAATGACTGGTGGAACGACCTGTAGATATGATGTGCACTGACAACCAGGGGGAAGACTCTCAACACAGGAGCTGCCCCCTGGTGATCAGTGTGCTCCCACAGGGGAAGTACCACTCAGCCAGAAGCCGGGCTCAGGGCTGGCAAGTGCAGAGACGTTGGCAGGAGCCTTTCCCATCTCCGCTGCAGGCGGGCGATAAGGAGTGAGGGATCCCGGACTCTGAGAACCCCAGACTGTGAGAGCCCCGGACTGTGAGAGGGATGTCCGACTGCTGGCTTAGGCCTGACACCCGCCCCCCCACCCCAGCAGGTGGACATCCCCCGAGGGGTCCTGGATGGCAAGAGGGCACAGGCCAGGCTGAGGGACCTCCCCCCAGTGCGCACATTTTGTGTACCAGGCCTCTAGTGTTCATATAAGTTCTTTGGTTAATCTCTTCCCCCTCTCTTCTTCCCTCTGAGATTCTTCAGTCTGTTTCATGCTTCCATGCCTCTGGTTCTATTTTATTCATCAGTTTATTTTGTTCATTAGATTCCACATATAAATGGGATCATATGGTTTTTGTCTTTCTCTGACTGACTTATTTCACTTAGCACAATCATCTTTTTAAATGTGGTCAGTGGGCTTTTAATAACAAAGTGAAGTGTTACCAACCATCACCTATTAAAAGAAAATGCACAGCCCTGGCCAGAGGGCTCAGTTGGTTGCAGTGTTATTCTCTCACCAAAAGGTGGCTGTTTCCACTCCCAGTCAGGGCACTACCCAGGGTTCAGGTTGATCACTGGTCTGGGCATGTCTGAGAGGCAACCAACCGATGTCTCTGTCACATTGATATTTCTCTCTTTCCCTTCCTCTCTCTCTAAAATCAATAAAAACAAATTGGCTAAGTATTTACAAAATGCACAAACAATTCAACTGTAGGAAATTGGACAGTGTTTCTTTCTTTCTTTGACTTTTATTCCAGCATATAATTTTATCTTAATTTTTATCTTTTCTTTAACATTTTTATTGATTGTTTCATAATTCCTTCTGTGAGAAAATATATAAACAAAATATATTAATTTTCCCATATACCTCTAACTGTTACATTTTTCTACACTGAAATATCATCATAATTAATATTTGCACAAGATTGATCAAAATAATAAATATATTATACCAGTTTATATTCAGCAAATAAAAATATTTAATTAGATATTTGTATCATAATGAAATAGATGGAAATATTTTTCCATTAGTTTATGTATCCATGAATATTATTAGTGAATTGGTAGAATGAATTAAATGCAGCATTAAATCTATTCATAGATTGTTGTTTTTTCTTTGTGCAATGCAGGTTTATTTTCCTTTTGCTTCTGCAGTCATCTTTGAATAATTGTGTAAACAATAGAATGGAATGATGTTACATTAAATAGAATGCAAATGGCTCTAGAACACTTTAATAATTATGACAAGGTGATTATAAATAACTTTGTTTTCCTTAGTAATATATGTTTGCTTTTTAAAGCACATTAAAGAGCTGCCATATCTAGGGTTAGCAAGTAAAGAGCAAATAATACCATCCTGAGTGCCCACATCCCTGAAAGTTAAATTCCAATTTTGAAAATACTAAGGTTATTTCATAATATATAGTCAAACAGAGGGCTACTTGAGTTAGAAATATTTATTCTCAAAATTTAAAAGCATTTAACCTTTCAGTCACTGCACAAAACCCTTCCTATTTTTTTTTCTCACTTCATCTGGGTATTCTGCAGAATTTCAAGCAAACCTCACATCACCTTTAAGACAACAAATCCTATCATTTAAGGAGAGTCAAATCAGAGATGGGTACATAATTAGCAATCTAATAGAGCAGTAACACTTTATTTTTAATATTTTTATTGATTTCAGAGAGGAAGGGAGAGGGAGAGAGAGATAGAAACATCAATGATGAAAGAGAGAATCATTGATTGGCTGCCTCCTGCACGCCCACCCTCCCCCAATCCTTAGGTCAACACTCTATCCACTAAGCCACAACAGTGAGGGCTAGAGTGGTAACATTTTATATAGCATTCTAAATCTTCCAATGAGGCAAAACCTACAGCTGCCACTTTATGTAGAGGAATTTTTAGATCTGAGACTATTCCAGAGTAAAGCAGCCTCAGGCACATTCTTAATATGAAAGCTTGCAAGACACAGCCCTCTCTCAAGGGACAGATTGTTGATTGGTTTTCAGGCAAACAAAGCAAAAGAATAAGCACCCCAACGCTTAATTCAGTCATTTCAAAATTCAGAGTATAAATACTCCAAAGACCTGAAACTTTTGTTTAAATATTCATATGTTTTTGTTGTTGTTGGTTTTTAATTGATGCAGGGCCCTGAGAAAACTTGGAATGCCATAGAATTTCACTGAAGTACTTAAAACTTTTTCTAAATTATATGGGAAATATCAATGACTTGCTATAAAAAATGTAATCCATTAGTTGACAAATAAATTATGTTCTTTCTGAAAACAAATGATCAGAAACCACATAACTTAGAAAGAGGGCATGCCATCCACCTGCTGGCACCCTCTGTGTGTCTCTGTTAGTGGTTCCTGATGTATTATTTGCTTATGTGACTTTAATGGAACTTACATTTGCATCAATTTCCTGTCATGTTATAGAGCAGTGATTTTCAACTTTTTCATCTCCTGGCACACATAAACTAATTACTAACATTTTGCGGCAAACCAAAAATGTATTTTTTGCCAATCTGACCAAAAATAAAAAGGTGCATTTTTGATTCATTCACACCAGATGACTGATGTTGTGTTGACTGTTGTCATTTTTTAATTCACCATTCTAAGGGAAAAGAGATCAATGCCCCTACTGTATAGCCAGGTATTGCATGTTTTAAAACCTCTTGAGGCACACCAGTGTCCTTGAAAATCACTGTCCTAGAATCATCACTTTCCCATCTTCCACTCCATTTCCTCCTCATCCTCTTCTTCCTCTTCTCATGTTTTAGTTCCACTTGATATTTTTCTAAAAAGCTCCACTCTTAAGGCATTTAATAAAGTGTTGTTTGTCTGAAGCACATAGCAAGTGAACAAACCCATGAAGGAGAGTTAATTACACTTTACCAAAAAAATCTTTCTAGGAAAACATGCATTAGTTTCTTGTTGATGAGTTCCAACCATGACGTTAACAAAATGTGCTATTCACTTTTAAAATATTTTATTCTATTATTTAATGTTCAAACCCATTTGTTGGCCTGGATCAAAACAGAGATTCTTGTTACACTCACAGTATGGAAAGACTTAACCAGTACTAGAAATCCTGCCATAGTGATTGACCATTTGGCTAAACCCCATTGCAAAATTCATAAAAAGCATTTTATCTAAATACTAGAGGCTCGATGCATGAAATTCATGCACAGGGATCCGCCCCTGCTACAGCGGTAGCGGCAGCTGCTGGCCTTTGCCTCGGCCCCTGCCCTCCATGATGGCCACCTTGGCCCTCGTAGCCCCCACTTTGTCCGGAAGGTCATCTGGAAGACCTTCTGTCTAATTAGCATATTATGCTTTTATTATTATAGATATGAATCAGAGACTTAAAACTGACCTGCATCTGAAAGTCTGCCAATGCCTCCTGTTAATGTCCTGGTATGTTCTTCCATGGTGTCCCTGTGGTTTGGACTGGGCATGACAGTAAAATGCTCTCAAGGTTAAGATGGCTTGACAGATGAGGCTTTACCCTGAAGGGACTAAGGAAAACTTCTCCTAGCCCCTCCCTCCCTCATCGATCTGCCATCCTTACTGCAACCATGAGGAAATAGCTTTTCTCTTATTTTAGCAGCTCTTCATTTATGAAATATGCATTAACTTTGAAAAAAATAAATTATCATTTTGCTCTTCTTATTTAAAGAGATAGATATCTTAATAATTTTGTTTTTATTTACCTGTGTGTGTTTTCATAGAGTTAACATAATGTTATCTTTTTGAGAAAATTACATCTTTAAAGCCATAATAGAGTGAAGTAAAAAAATAAAAATAACTCCATTTCTCCTCATCACTCTTTTCCCTTTCCCCTTAAAGATTCTTAAAAGTGTAGCCACTCACAGGTGTTAACCTAACATAATGGATCCCACTTTGTAGGGTATGAAACATACATCTTAGGGGACTCTCTTTAAAATTAAAAAAGTAACTAGAAAATTAAGTATAAAGTGAATATATCTTGATCAGCTGCCTCCTGCATGCCCCTACTTGGGACTGAGCCTGAAACCCAGGCATATGCCCTGACCAAAAATTGAACCATGACCACCTGGTTCATAGGTTGATGCTCAACCTCTGAACCACACAGGCTGGGTGACAGTGAATTTGTAATTATAAGGAGAAGAGGAATGATGAAAATTGGAATTTTTACAAAAGCATTAAAAATTACAAAATTAACATAATTTGCTTTTAATTAGCTGCCTACTATATCTCTGAAACACTTAAAATTTTGGTAGCATACTCAATCAATGGCTTTTCATATGCAAACATTTGTTATATTATTTTTAATAGAATAGAAAAATTTAGTTTTTTCTCTAGCATGTTTAATAGAATAGTATTAAATTAACTAGGGCCCCCGTGCACAAATTCATGCACCTTGGAAAGAACTGTGGTCCACAAGGCTGCAGTGGGCACAGGGGCGGGTCTCGGCCCATCCTCCATGCCCCGGACTGGCCCTTCCCAATGCGGCCCCTGGTCCCCTGTCTGCAGGCAGCCTGGTCCCGTTGCTGCCACTCCCATGGTCTGATTAGCATACTACCCTTTTATTAGTATAGATGCATTATATAAAATAGGATTACTTAAATGGTGTGTGTGTGGGGGGGGGGGGGCTTTATCAGCAGGAGGAGATGCTCTTGGCAGACAAAAATACATAATCCCTATATCTCTACGGATAGCCAGCCATATGCACTATACTGCCAAACTGCTCATTAAAAAATTGAACTGCTTTCTTACACCTTACACCAAAGAGCTGTTGCCCTTAAAACCCCTCCTCAGCCCCCACCTTAGGTTCTGCCTTCGTAGTTCACCCAGATTTGGTTCTGATTGGTCGGTTTCTATGCCAGTCAGTGTCTCCGGGCCTATCTCTGGGAGTGATCAAAGAGGTAGAGGCGGGCTGATCAGCAGCCCCAGAGGCCCAGAGAAAAACAGAGGTGAGGCTGCTGGTGAAGCCCAGAGAGAAAGAGAGAGGCAACGCTGATCAACAGCTGCTACTGAGGATGCGGGTCAGACCCTGCCTCTCTCTCTGCAAGCCTCTCTCCAGGCCTAATCCGTAGCCCACTCAACAGTCAGTGCTGGGTCACCGTGGCAACCCAGCACTGACTTCCGGTGTTAAGTCAAGCCTTCAGTTTTTATGGACTCTGGCTTTTTATATATATATAGATAGTTTAGGAAACTATCTTTCAATTTTGCAATGTATAATGGTGGTAGCATATAAATCTATAGTGTGCTGTAAAATTGGTGAAGACCTGCATCATTTTTTTTTCTTTGTAAACAATAAGATTCCAGAGCATTTCAAGATTGTTTTTTTAGTTTTATTTCACTTAAAATAATTGAATTGATTGATGAGACTCATTAACCAACTTTTCAAAAAATGTCCCATTTCTAGTGGCACAGTATGTATTTAATGGATTTAATGGTAACTTAGTCAATACTAGGATTTTCTGTCAAATCAGCAAGTCTTGAAGAACATTTTTAAATAGGTTCAGATAATACATTCCTCTTTATTATTTGTATTCTGAGATAATTCAAAAGCTTTTTCATGGCTTCTGTTTGAAATTTATTTCTTACCCTTGAGAAATTACTTCTTTTGGTATGTTTTGTAAAAATATTGATTTTCTTCTCTATGTCAGAACAAGGATTTTACTTTCAATACACATCTTTTTGTTTTGTTTGATATTCCATTATTTTTTTCCTGCATACCATCTGTTTTCCATTTAATAAACACATTTGAAAATAACTGAAACTACACATCATGTGTGTATAAATAAGGAGCTTAAAATTTCTTGTTTAATTGAAACTTTCAAAACATCATATCAAATTACAGTTAATGCCTTTAAGTTTCATGAATTTGCAATAAATGTACCTTCATTTGATAATGTCTCAAGTTAAAACCTGGAGGCTGCTAAAGCCAGACAGTTCAGGAACAATGGACTTAAAACTAATAAAACTGGTGTGATCAGGCCAAGATCATCAATGCTTTTATCCCCAACGATTAATGATACCATGTGTATAGTCCACTGCGGCTACCATAAAAAAATACCACACTGGTTGACTTACTAATAAACAGAAATCTGGCCAGTTCAGTTTCTGGTAAGAGACTCTAGATAGCCACCTTCCCACTGTGTCCTCTTATTGCAGAAAGTGAGCAAACATACTCTCTGGAGTCTCTTTAATGACACTAATCCTATAGGACCAGGGCTCCACCCTTATCACCTTATTTACCTTTACTTACTTCCTTATTTCAGTCATATTTAGGGTGAGAGCTTCACCATATGAATTTTGGGAGAACATAATTCAGTCAGTAGCACCATGCATATCATAATGTCTTTTAATAAAACACTTTAAAAGCCAAATCAAAGATTTGTTATTTTAAGAAGTTTGATTAAAATCTCCATAAATTTCTAACCTTATTTAGAAAAAAAAAAAATCTACCCTCTCACATGGAAAATACACTCAACTAATTTCCTTCCCATCTCATTGTGCTGTTAGTGGAATTCAGCTTTTTGAATTTACCTCCTGAACTGAAGATCTTTTAGCTAAACAAAGCACAACCCCAGTGGATAATGGTGTGGCAGGCACAAGACAACCACCATAGGTATTTCCATTACAACAGGGGCAAACAAGGAGCCACTGCTGCATAGCAATTCTGAAATCCCCAGGACACATGCTGAAATTTCCTTAATTAGGACTCAAGGTGTGTGAATAATTCTCCATGGCTTCTGATTCTGCCCTCTTGGCACTTGATTTTGGCCTGGGTCATTCTTTTTTTCTGAGGAATGTGGGATGTGTGCCAAGCTGAGGAGTCTTCTCAAAAGTTTGGAGTCCAAAAGACTTAATCTCTGTTTGAATAACCTCTGTCCCTTCCAGTCTAAGCTGGTGGTTTTTCTGCTACTATAATTCTCTTGAAAATTGTATGGATCTCTCATGAATCTTGTAGAGATATTTTTCATTTGGCCAAGGCCAGACTCAGAAATTTATTTAAGATAATCCCAAATTTACCTTTAGATTCTGCTGGGATTTCTGAGGAACCATTCCTTAAGTTTCGGAAAGCCCTATTGTTTGACCAGGTGGATTTTTTTGGACCTCATCTTAGATCTTTCTGAGCCTTAACAAAGGATTTTGAAATCAGACTTTGTCTTTAACTTTGTCATATGTTCTCTTAAAATATATATATATAAAATTGATTTTTTACAGAGAAGAAAGGGAGAGGGATAGAGTCTTAGAAATACCCATGAGAGGAGAAAAAAAATGGTGGAGGTATAGACGGACGTGTCCCGTGCCTTGTCTTGGAGCTGTTAGGGTGAGCAGCTGAAGCCGGTAACATACAGCCCAAATAAGCAGAGGATATTCAGCTGAGAAACAGTTTGCAGCTGGGAAAGGTGGAGGAATCCTGGAGAAAGCGGATTGAAAGTTGGAGACTGCGGCTGAAATCTCTCCCAGAGCGTGGGCTCAGCCGCGGAGACCGCGCCATCTTGAGTGGCTGTTTTTTGGAAACATATACTGTATACCCAAAGACCCAGCATCCAGAGATCGGCTGCTAACCCAGAGATGCTGGATCTGGGACAGCGCGACTACGTGGAGACCTGCTTCTCATGGAAAGGTCAGGTCTCGCCTGAAGGTGTGGTTCACAATTCAGGTTGGGGAGAGGAGTGTGCGCGGGAAGGTCTGCACCCCACAAAGACTGCAGCCTTTGGGGCCAGCGGGATCCATGAGGGTGGAAGAGCTCCCATAGGGCTGCTGGCAGAAGGGAACACTTAAAATTAGGCCATAGCTGGACTGGATAAAAAAAGGCAACCTCAGATTTTGCCAGTGTGCAGGCTACTCAATGTAAGGAGAGAGAGGGCACGCAGAAGAGACTGTGTGGGCTGTAAGGTGCAGGGTTGCAGATTTGCCCAACTCCTCAGGCTCTTGTTATTTATTTATTTATTTTTTTCTCTTCTCCTTAAATCTTGGTGTTTGATTATTAAACCCAGTCCATGGGGTTGCCCAGGTGGGGACACTCGCAGAGACTGCAGGGGAAAGTTGTTTTTGTGGAATCTGGGAAACAGAGCGGGATAATGATTAAAGAACCAGCTCTGGGCAGTGGACTTCCTCAAACCAGTTTTAAGTGCAATAGAGAAAATAAACCCCAACTATTGGATAGAGAGGCTGTAAAGCCTTGGAGGTCAATCCAGAAACATTGCCACCCAGAGGCTGAGCCACAAACTGACTCTTATGTAAATACAAATTAAGGCAGTCTGGGAAACAAATACAGCCTGCTTTAAAATCAGGACTGTGGTTTACAACATGGAGGAACAGTATATCGCAGGGAAATTCAACACTCTCCTGAATACCTGGCAGGACTAATGCGTGCCAGACTGAAGAGTAGAAGAACCGAAGGACCCTCACTACTAGAAATTTTTATTTATTTTTCTTATTCTCTTTTCACCTTTTAACTAAGAAACCAATTTTTTTTTCTTTTTTCATCACTTGATTTTACCCTTTTAATTACTACATTTTTACTTTTAACCAGTTTTATTACTGCTACCATTACCATTTTTTAAAGTGTCATTTTATTTTCTCTTTATTTTATTTTGGGATTAGTGTTCTACATCCTATTTTCACCATTCCTTTAACATCATTTTTCTCTACCTCAATTTTACCTCTATGCTACAACCCTCTTCCTCACTTTTCCCCTTTTGTTGTCCTATTTCTCTTACCCTATTCCTGCTTTAGATTTTCCCTATTCCTTCTTTTTACCCCCTGTCAAAATTTCAACCCACTTATATATCCTATTTCCAACTCCCTGCTCTAAATCCTTATAACCTCTCCCTTATCTTTCTTCACTATCCAAATTTTTTTTCTTTCTTTTTTTCTTTCTCTCTCTATTGTTTTGTTGTTGTTTGCTTGATTGTTGAGTATATTGGGTTTTTTTAGGATTGTTTGTGAGGTTGTTTTGCTTTTTCTTTTTATTTTTCTATTGGTTTCTCCCCCCACAACCCCCCGGTTATTTTTGTGCTTCTGTTTTCCCTTGCCTCGTTTGATGTTATTGGTTGTTTGTAGTTTTCATTCATCTCCAGGGATCTGTTGCTGGCAGTTTGGATTAGTGGCAGTTCTATCGGAGTTTTCTCCTCATATAAATAGTCTCTTCCCCTCTTTTACTTCATTCTCTCTTTTCTCTCTTAATTTTTTTCCCTCTCTTTTCCCAATTTCATTTTTGCACTCCTTTATTTTTATTTTTTCTCTTTTCTCTTTTTCTCTTCTTTCTTCCTTATCCCCTAATTCTCTTAGCTCGAGTGGTCACCTTTATTTGGGGTTATTAATATCGTGAAAACATTTGTGTTCAGTGTCTGGTATGTTGTGCCTTGTTGTGTTGTATTTTGTGCCTTTAAATCAATGCAGCAGATCCAAGCAACAGCAGCCTCCTGATCACCACACCCCCTGTCTGAGGATCAGCAGCTGTGTGTGAAGCCTCCCCCCACCAGCCAGAAGAGCCACCACAGCTGTGAACAGTACCCACCAGAGGAGCTGCTGTCAACTGAGTAGCAGCTGCTACCACAACCGCCCGAGGAGCAACCACAACTCAAGGAGCCACTGCCACCCAAGGAGCAGCCACTAAATGACTCAACATCTAGATATGTCGGTGAGATCAAACATGGGTAGACAAAGACACCCCCAAAGGAAAGAAAAGGAGGACTTGCCAGAAAAGTAGCTAAGTGATACAGAGGCATGCAACATGACAGAAAAAGAATTCAGATTAAGGGTCCTAGAGTGCATAAACTGGTTGGAGGAAAAAATCAACAACTTATGCAAGAAGCAAGAAGAAACAGATGAAAAAATTAATACCTTATGTAAGAATCAAAAAGAAATGAAGAGCGATATAGCTGCAATAAAAAACACCATTGAAAGTTTCAACAGTAGACTAGGAGAAGTGGAGGATCGAATTAGTGAATTAGAATACAAGGAAGCAAAACACACCCAAACTGAACTTCAATTGGAGAAAAAAATTAAAAGACAGGAGGAGAGCCTAAGGGAGCTTTGGGACAACATGAAATGAAACAACATACAAATAATAGGGGTGCCAGAACAACAGAAAGAGGAACAAGGATTAGAAAACCTATTTGAAGAAGTAATATCTGAAAACTTCCCTGAGGTAGGGAAGAAAAAAGTCACACAAGCACAGAGAGTCCCAAACAAGGTGAACCCAAAAAGACCCACACCAAGATACATCATAATTACCATGGCAAATGTTCAGGACAAAGAGAGAATCTTAAAGGCTGCAAGAGAGAGACGAAAAGTTACATATAAGGGATCTCCCATTAGACTATCAAATGATTTCTCAACAGAAACACATCAGGCCAGAAAAGAATGGACGGAAATTTACAAAGTGATGCAAAGCAAAGGACTGAATCCAAGAATACTCTATCCAGCAAGGCTATCATTCAAAATTGAAGGGGAAATAAGAAGCTTCACAGACAAAAAAAGGCTAAGGGAGTTTATCACCACTAAGCCAGCAATGCAAGGAATGCTAAAGGGACTGGTGTAAAAAGAAGAAATAAAAAGCTCAGAAAGAAAATAGCCACACAAAAAGAGAAATGGCTACAAACAAGTACCTTTCAATAATAACATTCAACGTAAACGGGTTACATGCTCCAACCAAAAGACATCGAGTGGCTGAATGGATAAAAAAACATGACCCATACATTTGCTTTCTACAAGACACCCACCTCAGAAGAAGGGACTCACACAGACTGAATGTGAAGGGATGGAAAAATATCTTTCCGGAAAATGGAAATGAAAAGAAAGCTTGGGTAACAATACTTATATCGGACAAAATAGACCTCAAAGTGAAGGCCATAACAACATAAGGAAGGCCACTTCATAATACTAAAGGGATCAATACAACAAGAAGATATAACACTGATAAACATATATGCACCCAATGCAGGAGCACCCAAATACATAATAAAACTCCTGGAAGATATCAAAGGAGAGATCGACAACAATACAATCATAGTAGGGGACTTCAATACACCACTGACATCACTGGATAAATCCTCTAGACAAACAATCAGCAAAGAAACAGCAATCCTAAATGACTCACTAAATCAAATGGACTTAATTGACATCTTCAGAACACTTCACCCCAAAGCCATGGAATATACATTCTACTCAAGTGCTCATAGGACATATTCAAAAATAGACCACAAATTGGGTCACAAACAAAGTCTCCCCAAATTCAAGAAGGTTGAAATCATACCAAGCATCTTCTCAGACCACAATGGCATAATATTAGAAATAAACTACAATATAAACAACCCAAAATACTCAAACACTTGGAAGCTGTATAGCATGTTATTTAATATTGATTGGGTTACCAATGAGATCAAAGAAGAAATTAAAAACATCCTGGAAACTAATGACAATGAAAACACAACAATCCAAAACCTATGGGACACAATGAAAGCAGTCCTGAGAGGGAAGTTTATAGCTCTACAGGCCTATCTCAAAAAACAAGAAAAAAAGGCAGTAAATCAGCTAACTCTACAACTCAAAGAATTAGAAAGAGAGCAACAAGAAAACCCCAGAGTGAGCAGAAGGAAGGAGATAATAAAGATTAGAGTAGAAATAAATGACATAGAGACCAAAAAAACAATACAGAAAATCAATGAAACCAAGAGCTGGTTCTTTGAAAGGATAAACAATATTGACAAACCTCTAGCCAGGCTCACCAGGAAGCAAAGAGAGAGGACCCAAATAAAGAAAATGAGAAATGACAGAGGTGAAATGACAACAGACCCCACAGAAATACAAATGATTGTTAAAAAATACTATGGACAACTCTACTCCAACAAACTAGACAACCTGGAGAAGATGGAAAAATTTCTAGAAAAATACAACATTCCAAAACTCAATCAGGAAGAATCTAAAGATCTCAATAGGCCAATAACTATGGAAGAAATTGAAGCAGTCATCAAAAAGCTTCCAGCAAACAAAAGCCCAGGACCAGACGGCTTCACAGGGGAGTTTTACCAAACATTCAAGGAAGAACTAAAACCTATCCTCCTCAGACTACTACAAAAAATTCAAGAGGAAGGAACACTTCCAAGCTCATTCTATGAAGCCAGCATCACCCTAATACCAAAACCAGGTAAAGACAACACAATGAAAGAGAATTATAGGCCAATATTTCTCATGAACATATATGCCAAAATCCTCAACAAAATCTTAGCAAATCAGATCCAGCAGTACATCAGAAAGATCACACACCATGACCAAATAAGATTTATCCCAGAGATGCAAGGATGGTATCATATCCGCAAATCAATAAACGTGATACATCACATAAACAAATTGAAAGAAAAAAACCACATAGTCATATCAATTGATGCAGAAAAAGCATTTGCCAAAATCAACATCCATTTTTGATAAAAACTCTCAGCAAGGTGGGAACAGAAGGATCATACCTCAACATAATAAAAGCTATATATGACAAACCCACAGCCAACATCATACTCAATGGACAAAAACTAACACCATTTCCCCTAAGAACAGGAACAAGACAAGGATGCCCACTCTCACCACTCCTGTTCAACATAGTACTGGAAGTATTAGCCATTGCAATTAGACAAGAAGAAGAAATAAAAGGCATCCAAATTGAAAAAGAGGAAGTAAAACTGTCTTTATTTGCAGATGACATGATATTATACATACAAAACCCTAAAGTCTCCATAAAAAAACTACTAGACTTAATACATGAATTTGGCAATGTAGCAGGATACAAAATTAACCCCAAGAAATCTGAGGCATTTCTATATACCAATAGTGAACTTTCAGAAAGAGAGATTATAAAAACAATCCCGTTTACCATCGCACCAAAAAAATTAAGCTACCTAGGAATAAACTTAACTAAAGAGGTAAAAGACCTCTACTCAGAAAACTACAAGATGTTGAAAAAAGAGGCAGAGGAAGACATAAACAGATGGAAGAACATACCATGTTCTTGGATTGGTAGAATCAACATCATCAAAATGTCCATACTACCCAAAGCAATCAATAAATTCAATGCACTTCCCATTAAAATACCAACAGCATATTTCACAGACCTAGAACGAATGCTCCAAAAATTCATCTGGTTAAAAAAGGAGCCTGAATAACTGCAGCAGTCCTAAGAAAGAACAAAGTAGGTGGGTTCTTAATACCAGATATCAAGCTGTATTACAAAGCCACTGTTCTCAAAACTGCCTGGTACTGGCACAAGAACAGATATATAGATCAATGGAATATAATAGAGAGCCCAGAAATTGGCCTGAACCAATATGCTCAATTAATATTTGACAAAGGAGGCAAGAACATACAATGGAGTCAAGATAGTCTCTTCAATAAATGGTGTTGGGAAAATTGGACAGATACATGCAAGAAAATGAAAGTAGACCACCAACTTACACCATACACAAAAATAAACTCAAAATGGATAAAGGACTTAAATGTACAACGGGAAACCATAAAAATTCTAGAAGAATCCAAAGGCAACAAAATCTCAGACATATGACGAAGCAATTTCTTCACTGATACAGCTCCTAGGGCACTTGAAACTAAAGAGAAAATAAACAAATGGGACTACATCAAAATAAAAAGCTTCTGCACAGCAAAAGAAACCATCAATAAAACAATAAGAAAGTCCAATGCATGGGAAAACATATTTGCCAATGTCATATCTGATAAGGGCCTAATCTCCAAAATTTATAGGGAACTCATACAACTTAACAAAAGGACGATAAACAATCCAATCAAAAAATGGGCAAAGATCTAAATAGACACCTTTCAAAAGAGGACATTCAGAAAGCCAAAAGACATAAGAAAACATGCTCAAAGTCACTAATCATCCGAGAGATGCAAATCAAAACAACAATGAGGTACCACCATCTCACACCTGTCAGAATGGCTATCATCAACAAATCAACAAACGACAAGTGCTGGAGAGGATGTGAAAAAAAAAGGAATACTCATGCACTGCTGGTGGGAATGCAGACTGGTGCAGCCACTATGGAAGACAGTATGTATGAGTTTCCTGAAAAAACTAAAAATGGAACTCCCATTTGACCCTGTGTTCCCACTTCTAGGAATATATCCCAAGAAACCAGAAACACCAATCAGAAAGGATATATGCACCCCTATGTTCATAGCAGCACAATTCACCATAGCTAAGATCTGGAAACAGCCTAAGTGCCCATCAGTAGGTGAATGGATTAGAAAACTGTGGTACATCTACATGATGGAATACTATGCTGCTGTAAAAAAGAAGTAACTCTTACCATTTGCAACGTCATGGATGGAACTGGAGAGCATTATGCTAAGTGAAATAAGCCAGTCAATGAAGGAAAAATACCACATGATCTCACTCATTCATGGATAATAAAGACGATTATAAACTTATGAACAAAAATAGATACAGAGGCAGAGCTGCCTCAAACAGACTGTCAAACTGCAGCGGGAAGGCCGGGGAGGTTAGGGGGGCAGAAGAGGGAGGTAAGAGATCAACTGAAGGACTTGTATCCATGCATATAAGCATAACCAATGGACATAAGACACTGGGTGGTAGGGGAGGCCAGGGGATTGTCAAGGGTGGGGGAAAAAAAGGATACATCTTTAATACCCTTTGGAATACTTTAAGCAATAAAAAAAAAAAAAGAAAGAAAGATATCTGGAAACCACAGATGAAAAAATTCTTCCTTGCTCAACTCCAATAAAGTTATTCATAATGAAAAAAGAAAGAAATACCGATGAGAGAGAAACATCAATCAGCTGCCTCCTACACACCCCCTACTGGGGATGTGCCAGCAACCAAGGTACATGCCCTTGACTGGAATTGAACCTGGGACCCTTCAGTCCGCAGGCTGATGCTTTATCCACTGAGCCAAACCGGTCAGGGCTGTCATATGCTCTTGACATTTTTAAAAATTTTTTTTTTTGCCTGGGAGTAATTTCTTTATTGTAGCATTGTTTGTCATCACAAGAGGCAGGGAATTTTTAATCATAGCAAGTTCTTGCTTGTTTTTGTTTATCCGTCCTTCCTTTAGTTGATCTCTCTCATCTCACATTTTCCTACTTGTAGTAAGAAGCAGCCCAGTGGCATCTCTAAAACTCTGCCTGGAAATCCCCTTAGCTTATTAACAAGTACATGAGGTATATTTCCTATTTTTTATGTTACTGTAATTGACAATATTGCTAAACTTTCTGCCCTAGCATAGCAAGGATCCCTTTCTTCTTGTTTCAGTAGCATTTCCTTCAGTTTATGTTAAGCCTTTCCCTATAGCCTCTTCCCCGACCAGCAGACATCTACTGACAAAGGTTTTTGAGGTTCTTTTGGTTTTTACTTACATTCTTCTTGATATCTTTCTAGCTTCTTCTTGCTTTCTGGTGTTACCTCACTTCTACTACCAAAATCTGCAATATTTATCTACCACTGAATAACAAAAATTACCTTAAAACTTAGTAGTTTAAAGTTACAGTGGGCATTTATTTCTCCCTAAGTTTCTGCGAGTCAGTTTAGTTGGAATCTCTCAGGAGGTTGTTATCAGGATGCCAGCAGGGACTTCATTGTCTGAAGTCTTGACTGGGGATGGAGGATCAGTCTCCACAATAGCTTGTTCAAACAGAGGGCGTGTTTTTGTTGTTTTAAGCAAGAAATCCCATTTTATTTTCATATGCACCTATCCATAGGCTGCTTGAGCATCCTTATGACAGGTGGCTTTCCCCAGAGGTAGCCATCCAAGACAGAACAGCATGGAAGTAGCAACATTGTTATGGTCTCACTTTGGAAGTCACATACCATCACTCCTGCCACATTCTATTCATTAGAAACAAGTCATAGAGTCTGGTCTACTTTTAAGGAAAGAGAAAATTAGACATTAACATTGCAGGGACAAGTGTCAAAGAATTTGTGTACATATTTTAAAATCACCACAATGCATTTAAGCAATTTATGACATTTATGGGCCCACATGACAGATAAATCTGTAGGTAGGACAATATTCAAGTCTGGTTGGAATAGACATCTAGCTCCAAAATTTTGTGATTGTCGTGGATTTGCCTAGCTCCATGACTGATCTCTATCAAGGTGATTTTCCTTATGGTGATGAAATGAATGCAAAAATTCCCATAATTGGATTAACACTCCATTCTACCCCAAGGGAAGAGATAGAATGTCTCTCCCAGAGGTCCCAAATGATACTGCAGAAACAGAACTTGCCCATGAGATGGGATGATGTCTACTCAACTCTGGTAAGGTTGCACATACCACCCTCAAGGGGGAAATATGCACACTATTTATTCTATTGTCATTTAGGATATTTCATGAAGTCAAAACATAACTCAGATCTTAATTTTTAACCTTAAATTTCAGGAAACCTGATTATAAAATCCCATTTTATAAAGGCTGCATGATTTGATATGCTAACAGTGGATTGTAAGGACAGAGATCCTTGTTTGTTTGCCCCTGCTGCAATTCCCAAGTCTGAAACAGAGCCTGACCTCTGGTATATTCTGAGTAAAGAGTTATTGACATAATCAATAAAGGAAAAAAACAACCATAAGTTAATAAACAACAGTGTATGTGAATAGAAGCAGCATTTATGGTCCAAGTAGTTGATTATTGATGGATGTCAACCTGTCGATAGCTCTTATCCAGGACACAGTAAGTGTTGGTCACTCCAGACTCCTATCCATGTTCATTCTGTTTACCACTATTCCCAGTCCTGGTCTCCACCTTGTTCCTGCACAAAGCCCTCTGTACATTTTATCTTTCTCGAGCAACTTGTATTGGCACTTCCTTTTCTGCAATAGAAGGAAGTGATTGCATATGTTGAGACATGCCACCAATTGCCAAGAAATTCTATTTCTGTCTCCCTTCATTCATCAGTAGGAAACACAAAAAGCTGCAGCACCTCATCAGCATTTTCTTGACATCCACAACCAACTGGTGTCAGCTGATGAGGTCGTGTTGACTTCCATTTTGTAAATAAATACTTGAAATATTTAAACTGATAGGAATATACTGCTTGAGAGCTTGTCAGTGATAGAGAAATATCTGGAATTGGAATTTTTTTTTACCATAAACAAGATGTTTTTTTTTTTCCCCATCTTAATTTAAAACTGTTGAGCCTTTGGTTTTAAAGAAAATAAGGAAATATGGAAAGTTTAGCAAACACAAAGAAAAAGCAACCAATTGTTCAGATGAACAGGGAAAATGAGACAAAAACTAAACTTTTCACCTTTTGAGTGTCACTATGGAAGGCTGGTTGTAAAAAGGACATAATTGATTTCAGACGTGAAACCCATCCCAGTGTTTGATATGACAGTTAATTTCTATTTATACAGATAACAACTAGCATATCAGTTCCTAAGGTTTTTGCTTCCCCGGAAGTTTCTATGTTACCTTATAAATCAAGTTCAGTCTTTCCTTTCAGTCCTGAATTCCGATCCATCGGTTTGATCCTAACTTTCTCACATTGCAATATTTCCAACCAGTCACTGCGTTTCGAGAAACCATCTCTCCCCAAGGCAGGATGTGTGCTTGGGTAGGAAGGGTTTGCTAATTCTCTCCTTCCCTGCCTCCCACTCAGCTTCCTCTGTTTGCTTGTATCTCAGGGCCTCTCTGGCCCCTGCACATTCTAGCCAGAAAGTGGAGAAAGTTGAGCTTCAGTGACTCGGCAAGTTCGAATGTCTTCACTTCTGCCAGATTTATGTCACAGTACCTGCCACTTGTCAAAACTGTGATAATGAAAACCTTATGTTGACAGGATAAATGAGATCTGAATGGGCACACATGCACACAAGGAATGTTATTCAGCTCGAGTGGCTGTACAAACACCATAGCTGGGTGCCTTAAACAATGGACATGTATTCTACCACAGTTCTAGAGGCTGGAAGTCCAAAATCAAGGTGTAGTTGGTTTCTCCTGAGCCCTCTCTCCTTGGCATGTAGATGACCATCTTCATGCTTACAAAGCATTCTTCCTCTTGCATGTCTGTGTCCTAATCTCTTCTTCTTTATGAGCACAATAGTCAGATTGGATTAGGGCCAATTCAATGACCTCATTCTAACTTAGTTACATCCTTGAAGACCCTATTTCCAAATACAGTCACATTCTCAGGTATTGAGGTATGACTTCAACATTTGGATTCAGTCCATAACACCAGGGACTCTAAACCCTTAAACCAGGGTTCTTTGAAAAAGACCTGGGCCTTCTACTACTCTAACAGGGTATAAAATTTTAATAAGCACATTACTACACATCCAAAGTGGATCAGAGGAGAACAGGAATGCTGCAAACAATATTCTTCACTTATGAAGGGGTTCAAAAGTCTGAAGAAGTTATGGGGAAACATTATACCCCCATGTGAACTGGAACTCATGTCACGTTGGATGAAATATTTAGTTTCCTTATTTTTTTCAAATTGGAGATATGGACAATATTGTTCCACCAGCCTCCTTTCTTCCAGATGTTGAGGTCCTCAAATTTTAAATATTTTTAACTTAGTCAATGTCATAAAGTTTCTTTTAAAATAATAATAAAAAGCCCCTATGACTTGACTTTAATTTTGTATTTTGAAAGGGAAAAAAAAAACCTACTCAAGTCTATAGAACACATTCTTATCTTCTTTCCACCCTTCCAAATTATTTGGGTGAGATAAGCAGGGCAGGTGTTGGGACATCCAAGCCAGAGAAGAGATCCTGGCCCAGATAAGATTGCACATATTGCAATACCTCTAAGCTTGTGCAAACCCAGTTGTAGGGCCTGATTATCTATGATAGCATGTTCTAAATATCAGACCAGATAGTTGAGTCTCCATTTTGTCTAAAACTTCTTTCTTCTTTTTGTGTTTTTTTTTGGGGGGGGGGGGGCGGGGGGAGAAGGGGGCATAAAAATGTCAAAAATGTGGTATTCTAACAAGTAGGAAGCATTTTGAAAGGTATGTCTACTTTCAGTTTATTAACTAGCAGGGTTGAAATAGACATGTAGCTTTTATGTGCATGGTATAGTAGTTATCTATAATAATAAAAGCATAATATGCTAATTAGACTGGACGTCCTTCTGAACATCTTTCTGGACAACCTTCCGAATGAAGCTGGGGCTGCGAGGGAAGCCCAGGTCCCAGGTGCCAGAGGGAAGCTGGTGCTGGCAGCCGGGGGAAGGAAGGCCTACTCTTGCACAATTTTCATGCATTGGGCCTCTAGTGAGATAATAAGACTGTATTTTCAGGTCTAGCCATGGAAATGCAAGGCCACTCACTTACCACAGGCTGTAATCTGTTCTGATTGGGTGAGGAAGGGGGGACCTCCAAGTGCAGGAATAATCTCCAGACCCCCCTGAACAAATAGAAAAATCCTCTTCTGTAATTCTAGATTTCTTCCTCCTGCCTTAGCAGAGGTTTCTACTCAAGTTACACTGCCCTCCACCCCTTATCGTTGGAAGGAAGGAGACTGTTAGGCTTGGGGTGGTCAGGAGGAGTTGTGCCTTATTGAAGCTATAACCATAGGTCAGTGGGGGAAGGACAGTAGGGAACCCAGAGAGAAGAGACCAGACAGGGGCACAGGTGAAATACTGTGATGTGAGCAGGCCCGGTGTCTGATGCTGCTTGGGTGTCAGCTGGCTATGCACAGCCATCTTAGGAGAATCCCAGAACATTGTAGGCTGTTTAATATTTTGAATTGGAGTCTAAATTCTAAATAACATAATTTTCCTCCATGTGATAGATAGGCTTTGTTTTTCGGAAGCATGACCTTTTAGAAAGCAGTAGTTCATTTGAACTTGAACTCACATGTCAGATTTTCAAAGTAATTTACAGACATTTCGACTTAGAAAAGGACCATTTCTTTCACTGATACCGAATTCTTTCTGTTTAATGGGTCATTCTACAATATCAAATTAAAGCGGCTCAAAAGAAGATGAAGGGTCAATGTAACATCATTCCTGCAGTTTTTATAATACATTCTGGAGTGTTCCTTACTTTTTTGTTTTCTAAGAGATCAATTGGTATGTAGAGTCTCACTTTGGTATTTGGACTTGTTCCGGGTAAGGCTTATGTAGGCATTTGCCAAATTGAGGATTTATAGGGAGAGCTGTCAGATTAGAAGTCTCCATCATTTTAATTAACAAAATGAGAATGGCCAGAAAACCAAAATTACAAGTGAGACTGCTTTCCTTTTTCTGTCCCCATCCCCCTTCTGATCTCTACCTCCATTTTAATTTCTCCATTTTAATGAAGTGAGGTGTAGCTATGGGTAATTTATATTCAGTGTCAGGTACTCTGGTAATCATCACTCCATTCCTCACAAGGCCCTAAAACAGTGTTCTAGCATTTGAGTTATGAGAGTTACCAGCATGGTCCAGGATTCAGCCATTGGGAGCAGTAGCAGGCACAGCATTTCTGGAAGCTCTACATTCGCTTGGATCCTAAAAATGGGCTCAACCAGTTGAATACATGATAAAGCCCCAAACTGCACCAGATCTAAAAGGCATCCAACCATAAACAAAAATTGACTTATTATTATTTTCATTAGAATGGCATTTTCGATTTCTGAGTGAAGAAGGTTATGATAAATATTTACTATCCTGTAATGCCAAAAATAGTAAAAACAACAACAAAAGACTTTGTTTTCAATAGCTGGGAGGTGATTAAAAGGAAACCTTCGAATATGTGTATCTATAAGGGGAGAGTGTGGATTCTGTGCTCCTTGAATGTATAGACTAGTCATCCCATGAGAGATGAGCTGGCACAAAGCAGGATCTCTGAATGAAGGAGGTTGAAGGGCCATCATGAAGAGGCCAGTGCTCTGTGTGGATCCAGTCATCTGGCATTGGGTATAGATGAAGATGTGAAGTTACTTGTGGTGTATTTGTGGCTTTTTGTTTAAGCTTATTCACAGTAATATGCAAATGTGTTTTATTTAAAACCAAATGGTAGGTAGATGGGTGATGTGGCATCCTTACAGGAACTGGGTCATTCTTCAAGAAAGTGTGTGGGCAGTTTCCTCCGTGACCTCTGCTTTCTTCCCTCTTTAAGTGCAGAGGCCTAAGCTGATTCTAACAAGGCAATTTGTTGATTCTATGGAAATTGTTGCAAACCACACATTTCAAGCAAAAAAAAAATATATATCTTTACCATTATGCAGACCACTGTGTCCTGTTATTTTCCCTCAATTTTTTTCTAGGTGTGTCTTTTTAGAAGAGTTTGCAACTGTCACCCCAAAATCATTGTAGCAGCCTCCCAGATGAGCTAGTTAACCCCTATTTCCCATTCTGTGCACAACAGCCAGATTAATTGTCCTTAATATTTACTTTCATAGTCTTTCTCAAACATGTTCAATAACTCCATGCATCACAGTGCTCCAAACACCACCTCCAGTTGGTGTCCTCCCAGGATTGAACCTGGTGCCCTAGAGAATAAGCACCCTGTCTAAGTCAGCAGCCCACAGGAGGCCTCCTTCATGCCAGGCTCGCGTGAAGGCGTCCCGGGCAGTCTGAATTGGCAGTGTGCTTTCCATCCTCTCCTCTAATCCAGGAGGGTCCGGCCAGCTTAAGCACCTACCCAATCAGCTCTCCTCATCACACCAGCTCTCAGGAATTTTCCTCGGGTTTTTTAATCCTAAAACCCACCATTACGCAGCCATGGAGTGTCTCCCCTTTTCCAATGAATGCCACAAATGTCGATCCTATCGCCCTATTTTAATGGTAATGGTAATGGTAATAGAAATGGAAAAACAACCAAACTGAACCCCCCTACCTCAAAAAAAGTGGTTTTCCTTAAGCACTTGGTTTGACAATTAGAAATGATACTTAATCTTTCTCTAATTCTCAGTACTTGAAACATTCCAAATTCAACTGGTAGGCCCTCAAAAAAATAGAAAATAAGACCACATCAATTTTACACCCTTGTTTAAGACTTTTGTTAATATGTAAACGGTAGAACATTATATCATAACTAGAGGCCCAGTGCATGAAATCACGCAAGACCCAGAGTCCCACCCACCACCATCGTGGGACCCATCAATGCACCTCCTGGTGACCAGTCATTTGGTCATTCCGGCATTCCAGTGTTACAGCCACTGGCTTTTTATAATATAGATAGAATGGATTTGGGGGATAGAAATGAGCTACCAGTTAGGCAGAGGGCAATTTTCATCCCCTCATATTATCTATTAATGGCTGTCAGTAAGTCATAGAGACAGCCCCTGACTTGTCATTCATAGCCAAGAAGGAAAATATTCTTCTCTTATTTTTACATTCCAGGATCTAATTATTAGAAGGATGACATTGACTCTGTTCACATACATAGATAGTCTTATTTTATTTTCTAGTGATGAGTAATGTTTAAAGTGGTATTAACAGAGTACAATTATCTGAAGTCCTGTTTGCACAGGGCAGGAGCTGTGTTCTATTCAGGAGTCTTTGATGGGCTGGGGAAGAACTGTATGTTCATTATGCCTTCATCTATTATCTACTGTTTTATAAAGTTTCACTGAAAAACATGAGCATGGCTTCAGAGAGGAATCTCCCACGCATTTAAGCTTGAAAACTTTCTATATGTGTATGTGGGTGAGCTTTCCTGAGTGGTTCCAGGCAGAAAAGATGAGAGAGAAGCCTGGAAGAGAAAGTTTGGGAATGAGGAAGGATGGGCCATGTCCTTTAATTGAATCAAGTCTCCTTAGCAGGTCATTTGTCAGTTTGGTTAGATTTCATGCACCAGTTCAGATTTCTATGCTCAGAATCAGCTGAGCTGGCTAATGAGTAGAGCAAATGATAAACACAGTGGTTGAGGGTCAGCAGATTTAGCTCCACTGCTCCATTCATACTAATCCTGGGTTTGGGTGGAAGCACTTTCTGTTTGCCCTGAATTGGTAATGGGAAATCCGTTATTATGGTCCTAATCCTTGTATGCTGGATGTGTGTGGTTCATCTGGACACCTAGCAGAGGCACGTGTGTTCCTAGGGGTGTTCCAACTTTGGAAAGTTGAAAGGGTTTCATTTGGAGTCATGCGTGAGTTGGATTACAAATAGCAATTTTGGCCTCATCACAATGAATATTTGTAAAGGTACAATATGAGTCATTGTCATAGTTAAGGGAATTGACACTTGCTGTGTAATATGGAAACTCACACATCATTTTTCTGTGGGGAAGACACTCTGTGGGGAACTTTATTATTAAGATAACAGTTTGCCACTGAACAGACTTCATGATGGTACACTCTTGTGTTCCCACTTAAGCATCATGCTCATCCTTTGAGGCATCTCCCTGTTACAGATGAGGGCACTGAGATTGGAGCTGTTATGAATACAATAATAACTCACAGTTACTAAGGATTTACTATGTTTCAGGCTCCATTCTGCTGGTGCATATATATAAATTAGTTCGTATCCTTAGATTAGACCAGTGTGAGGCAGCTTCTATGATGGTCTCTGTTCATAGATGAAAAGGTGAGGCACAGATAATTTAAGCAACTTGCTCCAGGCCACAGAGCTAATAACTGGAACCCAGTTATTCTTCAGAGCCTCTGATCTTAGTTGCTCTGCTGAACTTTGCCATCAGAGTTCTGTACCTAATGCAATTACACTTGTCTCTTCACAGATCTGTTCTCTCATTACATAATTTGAGCTTCCTGAGGGAGATCATTTTTTTTAATTCATATTTTTAAAAACTCTTGTGTCCACTCAACATCCTGGTCCAAAGCTGGTAAGCAACACATGTTTACTGAACTATGCAAGGATATCAAGGTGGCTCATGGTTTCCCAACTAGAAAGTATTCATGCTACAATTTGAAATCAGCCTTTTGACTTTTACTTCTTTTGAAATAGTGATTTCAAGTTTACTTTTTATCTAAAATAGGTCAACTTGTTCCTTGTTATTTACATTTCAACTTTTAGTATAGATTAGATTGCTAGAATGCTCAAGAATAATTGACCACACACTCTATTTGCTCCACAACCTTCCTTTTGCTGTGTTGCACAGGCTCTGTTGATAACCCCCTCTTTTTTATTTGTCGTCCAGCTCATGCTCTGAGGCTTCTAAGCCCAAAAGAACCAGGGAGTTACTAAGCCCTTTTAAAGATATATTGATGTTCTAAAAGGTTCCTAAAATTTTTATAATGTTTTTATTGCTGTATCAGTTTAAACATTTATTGGTAATGTTAGTGGTGGGAAAATGGCACCAGGGGTTAGCAACGAGTTAGGCTGGATCTTGGTTTAGGAACCTTGGTACTTGAGTTTTGAATTGAAAGAATTTAGAGCCAAGGAACTCAAATTATAAAGAATAGTTATAGAGGTAGTAGAAGGACCCTTGGAGCTTAGGAGAAAGAGGGAGAGAGATATCTGCCTTGAGAGACACAACAGGAAGGAGAGGCACGGGCATCTCTTTTCCTTCTTGTGGAGGGTTTCCTGTACCAAGGGCTTTTATCTGAAGGCCTTAGAAGAGAATCCCAATAGAACATTCATCAGCTTTCCAGGGTGCCCCCTGGTGGTGTCTACTGATTGGTCAGTGCCAGGGGGTCATTAGTCAATGCAGCTGGTCCTGATGTCAGCCATGGCATCACTCCGTCTAATTTCCCTGCTTCTCTAGGCCTGGAGCTGAAACACAGCTGAAGCCTAGATGTCATCTTCCAGGGGTAGTTGTGCAAGGCTTATAGTTTTGCCCGTTGCTAGGCACCCAGGGCTCTGCGCCCTGGTAATGCTCTACAACTGGCCTATCATTTCTACTACAGTAAGAATGGAAGTAAATAAGAAATGTAAAGACCAGAAGTTGCCTCCCTTTGCAGTTCAGTCCTCTCCTTTTCTTCATTAATATTTACAGCACGCATGACATCAGTCAACATCACTCATGCATGAATAGCTTCCTGTCACTGAGGAACACAGGAATGCCCCAAGAAAAAATGGCGAGAGGAGGTAAATAGGATATTCTTAAAGTAAGATTTCCAAAGTGCCAGAAAACATGTGAAGCTTTCTTTCAACAACAATAGTGTAACTGCTATGTTTCACCAACTTGGTTTTTCTTAATTTCCCAGCAGATTGCTTAACATCAACATGTCCACATGCACAGAAACTATGGTAGAGTATCTCCGTCCTCCTGGAACCTCCTCCTAATGATCCAGAGATCCTGGAGCTCCCTTGGTCCAGAGCATCAGCTCTGCTTCCAAATTCAGGCCAAGGGAGGAAGAGCAGTGAGTAACAATGAGTCACTGTCACACTGTTGTAATCACCTCAACACTGTCACACTGTTGTAATCACCTCAACACTCTTGGTCCTTTCCTGTCAGGATCCTGGGGTCCACAGCTCTTCTAGTTCACCGTCACGCTCAGACACTGCTGCCTAAAGGGGGACCCTCTGGTGGCTGCTCTGCTGGCACCAGCCTTCCCCGTGTACCCAGCTCTATGTTGAGTTTCATTCACACTATCTTTTCAGCTGGCGACTTTCTCATTGACACCTTGATATTCTTTCCTGTCAGCAAACCCTTGTCATAATCTATTCACCTCCCATGTCCCATTCAACCTCAAGTAGATTTTCTCTTTGACTACAGGGTTGGAGGTGTGTTCTTAATACTTTCTCTTTCAGAAGGGCTTGCCTTCCTCATGTAAGCTGCTCTCCCAGTGTGTTTAGGGAGAGAAAGCCCTGGCCAGGGAGCACAAGTCCCACTCAACATCTGCACAGTGGCCTGCTGCCTCCCATGCCACACAGAACTCACTGGCATACTTCTATGGATGTTGTCTCATGGCACCCTTTTACTGGCATTAATTATCACAGCAAAGGCATTATTCTTTGCCATCAAATTGGCAAGGACTGAAAAACTATGGGGAAGTGGATGTGCCTGGGCCTTGCTGATGGGAGTGACAATTGTCACAATACATTTGGCAGCACAGATACAAAATCTTAGCAAGCTGGACCATTTGATTGTTCAATTCTTGGAATTCATTCTACAGAAAGAACAGGTTAAGTCTACAAAAACTGAAAAGCAAGGATGAACATTACAGAAAAGGCAAAAAGGTAAATGAAAGCCATTAAGGTCTATCAGTAAGTGATTGGTCAGATAAATCCTGTTATGTGTGTACGCTATTCTGCACCGATAAAAACAGGTAGTCTAGATCCGTATTTATTGGACCTATATATAATAACACTAGCACAGTGTAGCTTAATGAAAGGAGGTAATAAATCTTTTTGTGGTATACCCCATTACTACAGGCAAAACTACAGGTACAAACTCGAATGCCAGAGAAAGAAATGTGTATAGGGAAGGTGAGAAACCAGCAGTGCAGTTAGAGAGAAACTATTTCCAATTGTAAAATTATGGATCGTTTTACTTGTTCATCTTTTTCTCTATGGATTTAATATTTTACCAAAAAAAGTTACTTTGTTTTTTTAACTACCATATGTGTGCTTGTGGTTCCCAAGCTGCATGGAAAGTTTTACTCACATTTTCAATGAATTCTCCCGAAACCTCCTGAGGTTGGTACTGCTTTGGCCCCCAGTGTATAAATGAAGGCAGACAAATTGGAGTGATTTTCCAGATTCATAAAACTAGTGGCTGGTACAGCCAGGATTGGATACGGAATCTAACCTAAATTTTCTTCATAATTAAATAACAAATGTTAACAATATGTGTATCAAACTATGTAAACATATAAATATTTTAAAAGAACAAAAATTTATTCTCAAATCTTCATGAGTATTGGACAGTACTCAACCTCATTATTCATAAAAGGTTGAAAACCAAAGAATACGAAATGAAAGGGATTGCTGTGTTTTTTGCTTTAGGTTTTTCCTCCTAGTCACAGCCAAATAAATTTCATAGTTAATTTTCTGGTTATTAAAAATGGCTTCAAGTAGAAATGGAACAACTTTTTTGTACAAGGACTGATCAGCTCATTCCTATATTTTTCTGCTCTGTTGGAAACATGCTCATAGAAACTGTCCTTTCCAAATCTACCCGGAAACATATGAAAAGTCAGGCCTGCCACCCTTATGATAAGATGCACTGAGTAGGAGTGAGGCAGAGTTCACCAGGTGTGCGTGCGCCTGGCCTATGGTGAAGGCTCATTGGTTCCTGGATCACATAGCCCATTCATAGATGGATAGTGTTGATTAGCTATATGGCATCTCTATGTCAGAACTTTTACTATGAGAACGAGATATTTACCACATTTCCAAGGATACAGGAAACATTGGCAGGTGCAGGAAAAAAATAAGTTTCCTGGCATTTACGAGCTATTCATCACTTCTGAAGGAAATATTACACACGTGCACACATGCATGCACACACCATATTCACATAAAATTATCTCACCCTTCCCCCAGGAATCAGAAGGTTCATAGCACCATCCCCATTTACAGTCAGACTGGAAGTGAGGGTGACTTTGTCCAGCTCACGTTGTTAGTAGATGATGGAGCTGGGACTTAGAGCGAGGCCTGCCTGCTGCCAACTCACCAAGATACACCTGTCATGTAAAAAGGACAAGATGACCCAAAGAGACAGAGTTAATGTGTGGACATTAACTCTGAACTGAATGAGCTCAGAGAAGTGAAATGTGATTTGTCTAGAAGCCAGAGGGGCCCCCACATATGATCATGTCCCTGCAGGGCAATAGGAAAAGCCTGAAAGGCCGCCTGAGGGAAGAGTCACCTGGCGGATCCCACCAGATGCCCCTTCTTCATCCTCAGGTGGGACCCAACAAAGCCTGTGTGACACTTGCCCGGAAATTGGCCATTTGACATGTTCGGTGTGGCATGTGGGAAAGAGCCCCAGGTTTATACTTGCTTCACACTAAATTTCAAGATTTGATTTCCTACAGATAGAACCAAGAGCCAGAGGCACACAGCAGTGAAAATACGAGCTTTGACTTCGTTATATAGAAGTAGACTAGAAATCCTGAACAATCTTTTAGCTCAAAACTGATTTAAAAACATCTAGCTAATTGCTATTTGTGAGAGACATAGTCACATGGACACAGTACGAGAATTTATAAAATTTTGGCACTGAAAATCGTTCTTCTTACAAACTGATATATATATATATATATATATATATATATATATATATATATAAATTTATTATATATATATGCATATATATATGTGTGTGCAGTTTTTTTTGCATTTACAGTTGACCACTGAACAATGAACAATGCGGGGTTAAGGGTGCTGGTCCCTGTGTAATCATAATTTGTGTAAACTTTGACTAAAAACTTCTAATAGTCTACTGTTGACTGGAAGCCTTACCAATGACATAAAAGTTTAACACATATTTTGCATCTTACATGTCTTATATATTGTATTCTTACAATACAGTAAGCTAGAGAAAAGAAAATGTTATTAAGAAAATGATAGGATTTGAGAGTTTTTTTTAAATTGTTGCAGATCTCCAAAATTTTTCTAATATATTTATTGAAAAAATCAGCATATAAGTGGACCCACACAGTTCAAATGCATGTTGTTCAAGGGTCAACTGTACTTTAAATGTACACACACACACACACACACACACACACACGACAAACAGTCAAAGAAAGCTAGTGTAATACAATTTTATCAGGCAAAAGAGACGTAAAGGCAGAAATCATTATTAAAAGTAAAGAGGGTCATTATATAACAGAAATGTTTTAATTTCCGATGAAAGATTTAACTAAGCTCAGGTGCACTTAGTAGTAAAATATATAAAGCAAACAGTGTCAAAGCTTCAGAAAGAAATGGACTGATTTCAACATATTAGGAGATTTTCTTAATAGAATGTGTTGGGCTCTACTTTCTAGCTATGTGATATTTGGCTGTTACTTAAACTGTCTGATTTTAAATGGTATGATAAAATAATAAATGCTGCCTAATGTATAAAGTAAACAGCATAAATAATGGACTTAGCAAAGTATGTAGTGTGCAGAAAATATGCCATAAAATTAAATGCTATTATTACTATTACTACTATCATTATTATCATGTTCTTGACAAAGGTGGCAACATGATAGAGTAACACAAGAAAAACAACTCTAATTGCATTGTGTAATACGAGGCAGGAGACAGGAAACTCTGGAGGAAGGGAGACTGGGGTGGGGGATCTGGAAGCTATTTTGAGTCATCCCAGATAGGAAATAATAACCACTTCATTTCAGGTTGCTGCTATGACCTCACAACAATAAAGAAGGCAGTGAAGAAATGTGAAAAACAAACAAAAACATATTTGACGGTGGAGTTTATGGCTCTATTTGCCTTGGAGGTAAAACATATTGCAAAAAAAAAAAAAATACATTACACCTTGAGAAGAGTAGGAATCCTCCAAATTCTTCAACTTTTGTCTTTAAACGTTTAAATATGTACTGCTATGAAATCCAAAAAAAAAAAAAATGTTTTCCTGCCTGAGTAATACATTGAATGCTACTCATCCTTGGTACTGATGCCTTACCCTGGCAATTTTTAGATCTGTGTGATGATGTATAGAAAAGATGTGAAAACCAGAAGCACAACAGCAAGTCAGCAAAAATATAACGCACTGTTCCATTAGACAGCATTGCCTATGAGATAAAAAAAAAAAAAAAAAGTGTTCACTGAGCTAGCGTGCAAATGTTTGCTCTGGTCACTGGCTTCCAAATTATTGTGCAAACAGGTAATTTTACACTGAACCCTCTGGTCATCCCTAGCACAGTCACTGTGGTCTTGCTGACTTTTGCATTTGCTTGCGATGTCTATCTATGTGAGGATTGGGGTCAAAATGTGCTCAGCCTTTGACTCAGTTACATGCTTAGGAACTAATGTCATGCATGTCACTTAACTTCAGATGCTTTCTAATGTCTTTGAGGCACACAGAAAACCACCACTTCACCCTTGAGTTTTGTTGGCTAATAGCACCACCGCTTTATAGACAGAAGGCAATAAACAGGAATTTTTCTAAAAGGCATATTTGGTTGCTCTAAAACAGAGCAATAAAAATTGCACAATCTAAAGGAAGGAACAGTTTGTTTCACCCTGTTTATTGCCAGTTAAATGCCAGAGACTTTTAAAGTAACAGCAACCCGTGTAAAGCCGGAAAAAAAAAATTAAAAATGTTATGATCTTAAAATAAAGCTATTGCTCTCTCCCTTACCATAGTTTTACAAAACTTCCTATACTTTTTGGCACCAGAAATTACATATAATATTTTTCTGTGCAAATGCCAGCAAAGCATTATGTAAAATTATAGTTGTGGGGACAGAGGTGCTGAAAAATTGAGTAGGAAAACAGATGATTTCTGTGTAGAGTCAGTTGACGTTATGCTCACTCTAATCAAGCAAAATTTATTCTAAGAGAAAAAGACTGGAATTGAATTTATGTTTCATTTTCCCTAGGTAAAACCTTTTTGAAATAGCATTATAGGTGATACTTATTTTAAACAGAACATTGCCTCCTCCACCTGCATCAGATCTGACCCTTTTCCATGGACCTCAGCCATGATTGCATAGTGGAATCTGCAAAGCTTTAACATCTCATCTGGGCCGCCCATGGGGCTTGGATTTATTTGGTGTGGGTTGCCTCCTGGGCTTTTCTTCTGAGAGTTTCCAAAGCTCCCAGGTGATTCTGACAGGAAGCCATGGTTGAGAAGCGAAGTTTTAGAGCGAGACCAACCTTGGTGAGTCCACTTGGATGAGAAGGGGATGTATAACGTCATCAAGTCAGAACGTGGGATGCCTCATCCCATCATCCCGGTAGCCAATGCCCATCATTAATTGCATTGCTCTACATTTAACCTCTGACTACCTGGCCCAGGTTCCACTCTCCTTCTAACCAACTCCAAGTTCACTTTCCTCTCACTCAGGTATTCACCCACATTTGTTAGCTGGCTTCTGAGCAGAGGTATGGTAGTTTGGGAATGATGTGAGAAGAATAAGAGAAAGGAACATTTTTAATTTCTATCTTCCTCCACATTTAAATGCAGACATACCCTTAAAATTTTATGTTAATCTCCAGGTGCAGGTCAGTAAGGTTTACTTAGCTCATATTGTCTTGTATTGTCTATCTGTTTGTGTTCTCCTGGGCATTCATTGTACCTTCCTTCTGGCCCCCAAAGTTTTGCATTGCATATGTTAGGTAAGGCTGAGCAGCAGAAGGGATGGACTCCTGTGTGTGTGTGTGTGTGTGTGTGTGTGTGTGTGTGTGTGTAGAAAGGTTGGGAGGAGTAAAGGAGCTCTGGTGGTGGTGAGCAGGAGGGGCTTGGGAAAGGCAGTACAAAACACTAACGCTGCCCAAGCACAAAATTGGAAGCTAATACATATTTATTATTTACTCTGAGCCTAATGTTAAACATGGTTCTTAGCATCCAGTGTACCTGAGAGAACCAAACTGACTAGAGATTGAAAATATTCTGAACTAAAATGTAACGAATACAAACTGTCTCTGAATATATCTAGAAAAATGCCTTGGGTGAGCCAGAAATTAGCTTGGAATCAACTGATCTCTTCAGTTTAGAATTGTTACTAATATATAAGAAAGGGTGCTGTTTGTTTGATGTTCAACTTAAAGAATATCACTTATAATCTATATATACGTAGAAGCCTAAGACCGGTCGCTATGATGCACACTGACCACCAGGGGGCAGATGCTCACTGCAGGAGCTGCCCCTTGGTAGTCAGTGTGCTCCCACAGAGGGAGTGCCACTCAGCTGACCTACCTGTCCTGTTGGCCCACCAGCCCAGTGGCAGCCACTCACTCCCTCAGTAGTCCTGCAGGCCCAATCTCCGGAGAACAGGCCAGGCACTGAAGGACCGGTGTCACCAGCACAATCCCGACAGTACTGATGGCCTCCTGGAAGTTGGCCTCAGGCACCATGGCCGCTTCTCCTTTCTAGACACTCTGCAAGGAAGAAACGATATAAAAGCAGCCGCCAGGTGGCTCCTGACAATCAGCGTGAATGTCAGTGAGACTATCCGGATCCTGGGCCAGCAAGGGCATCCCACCACCTGCCTGGAGGGCTGACCCCATTCCGGGCCCTCCCCTTCTTGGGACGAGTGCCATACACAGGGCTCATGGCTGGTGAGTGCCACTGTGGCAGTGCGAGCCTCTCATGATCAGGACTGACTGGGCATGAGCCTGTGGAAGGCACAGTGGGGTCGGGATGAGCGGGAGCGACAGGAAGGAGTGGCAGGTGGCATTGAACTGCTGGTTTCAGCCCAATCTCCACAGGCTACACCGAGGGACCCCACCTGTGCACGAATTTGTGCACTGGGCCTCTAGTTTATTAATAAAACACAACCCACAATTAGAATAGTGATAAGAGAAGTAATGATGATCATGACAGTATTGCTAGGCTATTGGGACCATCTTTCTTCTCACTCATGTATTCATCCACATTTGTTAGCTGGCTTCTGGGTGTAAAGCATCTGTTGGATATATGACAATAAAAAACAGGTACATTCTGTCCTCAGGGAGTTAATGATGAGTGAAGGACAGGCATTAAAGAAGAAACATACCAAATGGATATATGATTGTAAAGTGTGTTAAAGTGCCAAAACCGGTTTGGCTCAGTGGATAGAGCGTCGGCCTGCGGACTGAAAGGTCCTGGGTTCGATTCCGGTCAAGGGCATGTACCTGGGTTGCGGGCACATCCCCAGTGGAAGATGTGCAGGAGGCAGCTGATCGATGTTTCTCTCTCATCGATGTTTCTAACTCTCTATCTCTCTCCTTCCTCTCTGTGAAAAATCAATAAAATATATTAAAAAAAAATAAAGTGTGTTAAAGTTTGAAGGAAAAGGATAGGTACAATGAGATGGAACCTTTGATTTGAATTTTCTGATTACACTTATGAAGGAACTGATGTTTAAGCCAAGTCTTGAGTGATGAGTAGGAACGATTTTGATTTCTACTTTTGCTGGGTTGTTCCCAGGGTAGATTTAGAGTCCCAGTTTTATGCCAGGACAAGAACTGTTGGTAAACTTCCTTCAGATCTGTGTACCTTGCAAAACTGCTTCTTTCCTGTCCCAGGGCCTAGGATCCTGAGAGTATCAAGCGGGTCTCTGGCTCACTTTCCACTTGAGACTTAATAATGTCCCTGGGACATTCTCAGTGTAGGAGCCCTATGGTGAGATCACATCTTATTCAAAGATAGAAATTGGCTTGTATAGAAAGTTATTACTTGTAACTGCCTTAGTTCAAGCAAGCCTTAGGCTAAGGCTCATTTTGCTTAATGAGTAAGCGTGCCTATAAAATTGGGGCCCAGAGTTACTGTTGAATGTCCTTCCTGGACCAGTAGCCCTGGCATTACCTGAATTATTAGAAATGCAGGCTCTCAGGCCCCACCCCTCCTGCTAACTCAGAACCATTTGAACAAGCTTTCCCAGTGATTTATATGCTCAATAAAAGTGGAGGCCCCATGACTTCATGGTATTAAGGAATTGTTATTTCTCTCTGAATTCCTAGTGCTGAGCAGAATGACTGTCTTTGATCATGGCCATGGCTGGGTGAGGTGGGCTGCTCAAAGGCGCACAAACGTGGTATTAATCACGTTTTTATTTTCTGGTACTTTGATATGTGGGGTCCTTGCTGACTTGGGAGAGACCATCCCTTTGGGGTTGGCCAATTTCTAAAGGTGGCAAAAGCTTCCCCTTTAAGGAAACACCTTACATATGCAGATTAACCAGTCAGGAGCCCATACCCCAACCCCTCCTCTGTGGGGCTCACCCCAGAGCAGGTATCAGACAATGAGGGCCCACAGATCACTGGAATTATTTAAACTAGACAGTCCTAAGCCTGCTCATTCTGCCTCCTGCAGATACACATAAAGGCTCTCACCAGCATCGGCCCTCTCCCCCTGCCTTCTGGTTCATCCTGGCACTTCCTCATGTGGCCCCACTGTATGACATATCCCCTCCTCTCAAACCTGTGAGTAACCAGCTATCTTTTCAATGGGAATCATCTCTGAATCTGGTGGCCCACCATCCCCAATTAATAATAAAACCTATACTTAGAACAGGCATACACCTCGGCGCTCAGGCCCACAGCAGGGGGATCCCCACAGTGGGAGGTGAGTAGGCTGAGGCAGGGTCACCCTACACCTTGAGGGAGAAGGTCCTATAGGAGCCACAGTGTTCATGGAGTATGTTTTATCCCTCCATGTGTGGGAGAATTTAATCAGAGGACAGCTGATTAAGGAAAGAAAATTTATGTAAGAGTTTGTGAAAGAAAAGGAGGCTGTTTTCACAGTATGAGATGGTTCTAGAAGGGAAAGCTCTGAGTTGGCCTCTCTTTGCTCAGACAGGAGGCAGCTCAAGGGCATGAGGACTCTGAGGATGGGCTGGCTCTGAGCCTGTTGGGGCCTCCATCAGCCCTGCCTGCCTGGGTCCTGGAGCAGAGGCCTCCTTCCTCTGGGCTTGTGATGTAGGAACTATCAGGAGGCAGTGGCAGTTTTCAGAGGCTGGAAGATCCTATTCCTGATATCAAAGCAAATGGTTTCAAAGGCCCTTTGATATTTGTACATATAATTGTGAGTATGCATATTTGACTTAAAAAAAAAATCCCAATAAAGAATAAAGACGTTTTAAATAGAGACATTCTACTTGAAAGGCCTATCATCTGATCATGAAACAACACGGCCTAAGATTGTCGGAATAAAGTCTGTTTCTGTTCCGGAGCCTGTGCTGGCGGCCGTCATATGATGAAACACCTCAGGCACTGGGTCTCTGCCTCCACTCACCCCTCAGCTGGTTTTGTCCATTTTCTGTGTCCTCTGGGGGAATTGGCTGAAATTGGAAGGCAGACTGTGGACTGTGAATTTTTTTTTTTTTTATCACATTGTCATCTCCTGGGGCAATATTTACTTCTGGGTTAGATAATAGTCCTTTTCCTTAAAAACTTTAAATACATATATACAGATACATATTTGAAAGGCTATTTAAAAAGACAAACACACAAGTCTGAGATAATTCCTTTTCCTGGAACAACAGTCTGAAGGGAACAAGAAGGTCATTTTTCTTAGATATTTATATCTGTCTCCCCTGGTCAAAGAAATTCCATCCTACAGAGATTCTTCTTCAAGGCCATCGGTATGGTTATTAAAGTCCAGGAGAAGAAATAGAATGAGAACCTATTTGTGCATTGAAAATACCTCCCCCTGGAAGCGCACCTCAGTGGAGGATAAATAAGAAGCTGCCTTCAGTAATGGCCCATTTTCTTTTGGGAAATCCCTTTATTTTCACTTGAGAAGTACTACAGGTGTGTGGTTATAAAAACCCGAGGAATCATACCTTACATTTCTCCTCTGCACAGACACTGAACGATTTGGGAGCTTACATTTCTTGTGCCTTCTCTCCTTCTTTGCAACCACTCCTCTCTTTTCCTCTCCTCTCCATCTGCAGTTCTCTCCTCTGATATCCCATGACTTAATTAAGTAGCATTTTTTGTCCGGGAGAGGTTGTATGAGTCCTTGCCCTCATCCTTACTCTCTGACCATCCCCCTGGGGCCCAGCTCCTCAGGGTCTTGAGGTGAATCCCAGAGAGAACCCTGATCCCTGCCCTCCATGCATATCTAGCAAAGTCAGGGGGAGAGCCTCACATGCAGCCCCTGGACAGGCTGGTGTCTGAGCAAACACCAAGGTCCTGGGCACACTCCCGTGTGCAGCATGGACTGCGGGCATCATCAGCATCAGAGTGGAGCTGCCTCATAAACTCTCAGTTTATCCACATATAAATACTCAGTAGGTAGATGAAAGAGGATATTATCATAGAAAAGAAGCAAGCACAGCCTGCATTTGTAGATCCTTAACTGAAACTTTCACAGTTGACAGTGATTCATTGGATGTGGTTTGAGTTGGGCTGGTTTCTGTGAGCAATAAATAAGGGCAGTTTTCAGCTATCATAGTACAGGATGATTGTTTCTATTAAGCATAGGGCATTATATCCTTTAATATCCACAGTAATTTGACCTTTGGAAGCCTTGATGATTGCATCTTTTATTTCTAGCTTACGGTAACAGTACAACTGTTTCTACCCCCACCCCAATGCCTTTGGTGGCCTGACCGCCTATATTCATAGGACTAGACTGAGTAGTGGAGTGTGGCTAAAAGATACTGGGCCACAATTAAGAGAGGCAATGCTATCTGGTCAAAAGTCCATGGATTTTAGATTGGGAGACAGCCAGTCAGATTTCATTTCTAATTGTACCATTGACTCTCTAAGTGAAGTTCAATGGGTCACTTTTTCTTTCATGGTTCCTAAAACTAGGACTAATCAATAGAACCACCTCAGAAATGGCTGTGAGTTTGACTGAGATGATGGAAATGAAAATACAAAGTAATGAGAAAAATGCTATAATCAAATGCTGACTCATGTGAAACACTACATGTCAGAGAGAACAGAACATTTGGGGATTATGAGCAAAAGAAATACACTCCTCCTGAGATAATAGATCCACAATGGTTTTTACCATCTTTTTTTATCATTGTGACAGAAATGACCACAGCTCAGAAGAGTCTTATACACGGGAACATCTTGAACATTTTCTTGTCTTCAGTATTAATACTACTCAGTGATTTAAATAGAACAAGGACCCCTAAATATTCTCATTTCCAGCTTCCTGCAGTCCCCCCCAGAGTCCTCCCACTCCCCTGCCCGGAAACCCTGGAACTCTTAGAGCTGCTCACACAGGTGTCTGCCCTGCAAAAGAAGGTCTAGTTAAGGAGGATTTGGCAGGAAGGGGTCTGGACAGAGGTGATGAGGCAGGGATATCTGTATTCCTTCCTTCCAGTCCCACCCACACAGCTCATAGGAAACAAACTCAGAGCTTTTAAGGAAAAGAGGGCCAGCTGCCCTCTCCATCCTGCTCTGTGCACCTCTTGGCTTGGAAATGCAAGTCTGTGGGCTGTGGCCTGAGCACCGTGTCAGGATACAAGGCCCCTTTGAGAAAGTGCTGCAGCGTCTGAACAGTGACTCCCATTTCTGAACTGGGTCCCTGACTCCTCAGGACTATTTCCCCGCAGAATTGCTTAGTGGTAAAGATCTTAGGACATTGTGACTTCCCAGAAGAGAGGAGTCTCCAGGGTGGAGTTATTAGACCATATTCATTTGCAAAGCCTCTTTGAGCTTCTGTTTCTCACCAGCAAACTAGAGATGGTGATGCCTGCCACAGGTTTCCATGAGGAATAAGCAACACAATGTGCTGGTGACCAGCTAAAGGAGGGGCGCAGTAGGTGCTTAATAGCCTAGAATTCTTTTCTGCCTGAGCCACCTTCATCCTACTAATTATTTTATTTCAGCTCTTACACTCACTGCCTTCTTCCCATCCCTATTGCTGCAACTACATTTGAGGTCACTCTGCCATAGCCTTGAGGACTTTGAGACCTTACTAGACTTTCCTCCAATATTTGCTGCTTTTATCTGCCACAGTGTGTGTTGATTGCCCTTTAGATACCCTGCATTCAAGGTTTATGGATTTCCTCCACTCCCACAACCATAACCTTTGCTCTGTTCTAGATTCTACACAAGTGACACACCCTGGACTTGGACATTCCCAAGAACTGCTCTGTCAGAAATTCTCCTCTCCTCTGCCACTCCTCTCCTTCCACAATCTCCTCACCCACCCTGAGCAGGTCAGTTCACTGCATGGCACTGCACAGCCCCTTGATCTCTCCTGGTTCTTCTAGTCCATCCCTGCCCCAACTTGTCTCACCTCTATTCCTGCAGCCCTGGACACAGGATTATAAAGAAATATTCACTTGACTACTCCTATCAATGCTCTCACTCACTCAACAAATATTTACTAAATGACAATGCTGTTCAGTGCTTTCCACTTCCTTGTTTTGCATCCTTACATCCTCTTACCTTGGTTCCTTTCCTTGGATTACTTACTCATGAGATGCCCATATTTTATGAAATCTGAGCAATATAGACCATAAAATGAACTATTCCACTATACACCACATAAAAAGAGAAAGTGCTGCCAATTATCATTGAGAAATGCCATCAACTGTAAGATGCATTCTCCTTTCAGAGCTGGTAAAATATGGAAAAATATGCATTGTATAGTATAAAAAGTAATGGTATTTGGGAGACTGATGCCAATAAACCTCCTAATCTTCCTTTCCCTTAGATATTAAATTTCTTGAAATAGACCCAGCTGTTGATTTCTTCCCTCCTGCTTCCCAGATATTGCTTATCCCACTACAGGTTGGCTCCCTCGTCTAATAAAATTGCTCTCTTAAAAATAATGATTCCTGTTGTAATCACCAAAGCCAAGGATGGGATCTTCCTTAGGACACAACTCATGAGGCCACAGCACTAGTGAGACCACTGACCTTGCCTTCTTCACACTCATGCCTTCATTCTGCGACTTCAGTCTTCTGGTTCTTATGACAATTAATCTTTCTCAGTTTTTCAAACTAATTTTCTTTTACTGGATACTTGTATGGTTTTGTCTGTGGTTTCTTCTGCTATCTTTGACATCTTAAATTCCTCTTCTTCTATAGAACTCTCCCAAAGCAGGCTTCCATAACAACTCTTGCTGTGGTCACCTTTAATATCCATGCTGCTAATCCAGCCATCAGTTCTCCATCTTTACCTTACCTGGCCGTCAGTAGCATTGGGCACAGATGGTATTTTCTTCCTTCCCAAGACCCATTCTTTTCCTGCCACCTGGATGGCATATTCTTCTGGTTTTTCTCCTGGTATTTGTGCTCCTTTTTTATATGTCTTGCTCCTTCTCATCTCCTGACATCCTGGCTCAGTCCTTCAGATCGTCCTCTTGGTGATCTTATTTAGCCTATGGTGTTAAGAGGTGCCTACCTCTCATCTAAAGCCTAATTTTATATCTCCAGCCCAAACCTCTCCTCAAACTCTAGATTGTCATTCCTCATTGCCAGGTTGGCATTGGCTATTTTTTTTTCCAATTTTTTAAATTATTTTTTGAGAGAGAGAAGAAGGGAGAGGGATAGAGAGATAAAAACATCAATGAGAGGGAGGTATTGATGGGCTGCCTCCTGCACTCCCCCTACTGGGGATAAAGCCTTTAACCCAGGCATGTGCCCTGATTGGGAATTGGACCAGTGACCTCTTGGCTCATTGGTTCATGAGCCAACACTCACCACTGGGCCACACTAGCAGCAGTGACTATCTAATTGGCATCTCAAACATATCATCCAAAGATAAATTCCTGATTTTCCCTAAATCTCTTTCTTCCACAGTCTTCTTCACCTCAGGAAATGAAAATTCTCTCCTTCCTTTTCCTCAAAAGTAGGGGGTTATTCATGATTCATTTCATTCTTTCCCTCTCAGGGGCTCTAACAATTGAAATATATCCAGAATCCGATCCCATATCCCCACTTCCTCAGCTGCCATGCTGGTTAAAGTGTTCTCATTTAGCACTGGAATTGTTGCCATGGCCTCCTACCTACCTTCCTGCTTTGTTGTCTCCCCACACTACTCATCTCAACAAAGCACCCAGGATGAGCTCTTTGAAAGACCACAGAATGATTTTATGTTTCTACGGTTAAACCCACTATCCAGTTCAGACCTCCAGCTTGATCTCCCTACCTTCTTCTGCCCCCACTTTTGTAGCCACTTGCCTTTCCACATCCCCCAAGGTGCCAAGAACCTGATTCTCTGGGGTCTTTGCCAGAACTATTCCCTCTGCCCAGAATGCTTGTCCAGCTCTCCTCTAGTCTCATTCCTTCCCGTACATCTTGTTTCTCCTTATGTGTCATATCAGAGTGGTCACATTTTCTGAGTATTTTTAATAATAATTTCTTGGTTCTTATTTTAATTCTTGGCCATATTTAATTTTCATTGTTAGCTGCTTCTATTCATTTTTTAAAGGTGGGGGTAGCAAGTTTGAATGCAAATATTTGACTAAGGATTGTGAATTGTGCCAGTCATTGGACAAAGTAAGCATATGGCCAGGATCCAAAATTTGAGAGTTTATATACATTTTCCAAACAAAAATTCCATACAAAATTCTCCCTTTTAACATGCAAGATTTCAAACCTGGGCCTTACCTGAGGTGCTAAGTAGTGAACGTAGGAAAACATCCATTGAGTGTTTTTCTCTAATGACTAAAAATGTTTCATTTATTCTATGGAGACCTATCATAATGTATTATTTAAAGAAAAGGATTGTGAATAAAAACTTGTACATATATTAAGAGTGAGCAACTTGAAATCCTGAATAATCAAAACCTGCTAAGTGGAAACGTTAAGCCCTCTGCAGGTACTCTGACAAGTCAGAATACGGAAACCTACCCAGAAAAAAAAGTCTCCCTGGAGAATGATTTCTGCATTCCACTTCTTTGAGCTGATTTTAAAACATTTTCCTCTCTGTTTATTCACTCTTGATGAAAAGCGGATTTGGACACAGGCGGTTTATGTGGTGGACAAATAGCCATACTGACCCAGTGGCCATGCAGAGTGGCCGTAGTGCTGCTCCTCCAGTGAAATGCCTGTGTCCTCAGAATTGGGGACCACATCGGCCTCACTCAGGTTCTCATGACCCTTTACAGCTTGCAAAGGACAATTGAGTGAAACTCTTCGGCATTAGTATGGTCTTTAGGCAGAGTCAACAAGACTGCCTCTGAGCTTTTAGCACAACTAAAAAGCATGACAGTGAGAAGCAATCTCTCTGAGGGACCCCTGAAACTGTGTATGGCCAGGTGACTAACCACCCCACCTGCAGTGCCAGGGTGGATGGTTGGAGTGACCTGATCCCCTCCCAACATTCCCATCTCTCTCTGTGCTTTCCTGACCTGTGGGAGTTAAGTGATCTGTCAAAAGACTGCATGAGACTGGAAGAGTTACATAAAGCGACCACATATGCATTTCCAGTGTTTTTCTGTACATAAAGCAGAGCACAAAGGTATTCTAGCTGTCAGCACTGGGAATTCCTAAGGACTTAGGAGAAACTGAATACAAAAGCATCCTGTTGAGAAACTCCAGAGGCATAAATTTCTTTCCCCCATTTTACTAGAGATTTTTTTCCATGTTTACTGTGTGTGTGCATGCTCATGGGTGTGCACAACCACATTTAATGTAGGGCAAGGGGACTACAAGCTTTTTAAATTACTTTATTTTCTGTGTCCTGGTGGAGTGATTCAGTGGAATGTCAGCCACTCATTTACAGTGTGCTCTCTGCTCTTCAAAGAACAGTAGAGTGACAAAATGGGTAAACTTTCCATTCATGGGAAGATTTTGTTGTCATGATGTCTACATTTCTAAAAGCTGTCTATGGGCTTTTGCCATTCCTTCTATGGAACATGCCACATGCCTGGTAGCAGTCTTTTTAACATCTTTAAAATTCTACAATACAAACCCTTAGCTTTCGTAGAACCAGAAATAGAAACCTGGCTGTGAAGACCCCACTTTTATATTTTGTGTTTTGAAACATTTCGTCAAAGTTCACAATTGTTCATCATATTTGAAACAGTTTTCTTCCCCAAGAATCCCACCCTGCACCATGACTAACCAAGACAGTTGGAAGCAATTGGGACACAGGCATCTAAACTAGCCAGAATATATCTCAGGAGTGTGACTAAAAAGGGGCTGGAAGTAACAAAGCAAACTCCCACTTCCTAGAAAATCATAGGAATGTAACACATGCACCCAGTGCATATACCTATGTACCCCTCCACATCAGAGGGTGGATCTGATCTCCTGCCACAGCTGGACATGACTTCCTAGCCTCACTGTGGCAGAGGGAAGATATAAATACATATTAGCATTTGGTCTTACCTTAGGTTCCCCAGGAAACAGACCTTAGAGATGGGGTGCTGCATGCAATTCCTCCCACCCCACAGAGGCCTCCAGACAAAGCCTTGTGGGGGTTCAGGGAGTAGGTAGTAGGAAGGAAACGGGATTCCTGCAGAGGGAATGTGATCATGACAAAGCATCAGCTGGGCCCTGGGACACAAGCTGGTGCACCCTTCAGAGTTCTGGCTTGGGGCTCTAGTACCCTAGCACTGACCAGTTATTGGCTTGGCTGGAGGTAATTCTCAGGAAGGGACAAGAGGGACCACTGTTCCTTTGCAGGTCTTTGGTAAACAGAGGGCCTGAAGGGTGGACACCTCAGTAGCACATCCTTGCAGTTATTACACATGCACATACCTGAGTTCCAGGTATCTGTGTATGCACAGGTATGTTATAAGTCCATCCTCCTATACATTGTTTATACTATTGTGTAATATGAATATTTTCTAGAAAAGAAGAGGAAGAAGAAATGATCAAATATGCTTATGGAGTTCTTTCTAGGTCCCGTAAACCACGAGTCAGTTGTCCACATGGTGCTCTGCTCCCACAGCACAAGGCAGTCACACAGCAGATGTCCATGAGCATGAGACAAGGGGTTGAAAGGCTTTAGGAAGAACTTTTTTTTATCGCTGCCTGAAGAGTACTAATAATTCACAAAGCAGTGTTCTTCCACCATGAGACCCTCTCTCTGGGACGTGGATTTGATCCACCCTTGGCTTCTTTCTGTATCCTACCGGTGTCCTGGGCCATTGGGATGTCGGCCTGTCACATGCATTTGATTCACAATGACTCATACTTTGGGGTGTGATAATTTCTCTAACTTTTATTCTAGAAGCATGAGCTTGCCTCAGCGGATGACAATGGGCAATTCGGTCCTATTCCATCACTGACAGACAATTTAATTTGCTTTACCCAAACCCTTTTGTTTTGCCTCTATCTTCTTCTAGATGACCTCTTCAGTAATAATTGTATCTGTAGTCCTCAGACAGGCTTTGTTCCCATCACAAAGACCATGAAGAAATATGTCCTTAGAGAGATTCTTCCTGTACCAGGGAAAGCCAGATTTAACTCCCTTATTGGAACCATCAATAGTTTTATAATCAGCAGAGCTTCATCAGTGACACATAGAAAGAAATACAAATGCCTTACAAGGAAAGTAGGTACTATAGTGGAATTATAATTTATAAAGCACCAGAAGCAATTTTGATGGTCATGATTTTTTTAAAGATAAAAACTGTTTGAAATAAATTAGTTGGTCTCAAGGCAGCACTAAATGGTGTTGAGGAGCTTGGACTCTGTAGCCAGATGATATAACTTTGAATCCCAGCTCTACCCGTGCTGGCCCTGTGACATGGGCATGTTATAGTACCTCTCTGGGCTTCATTTTCTTCAGGCACAACAGGGAAATAGTAAGAGTATCTACCTTATAGAATTTCTGTGAGGCTTAAATGAATTAATAGAGGTAAAGTGTTTAGAATATTAACTAGAAAATAGTAGGTCCTGCAAAATACTAGCTAATTTATATGAACTATTCGAAGAAAAATTAACCACCCCTTTTTATACTTCAAATTATTTCCCAAATGCAATTCAATAGGAATTGGAATCATTTTCTTAAATGACACTGGAATTCACTATCCCCCAAAAGCATGCTGAAAATAAGGCTGAGTTAAACAGCAAGCAATTCTAATGTTATTTGTGATGGTGCATGTCTTGGTAAACTCGAGCTGCTATAACAAGTACAATAAACTGGGTGCCTCAAACAACCACATTCATTTCTCACAATTTGCAAGCTGGAAGCTGAGATAATTGGCCCTGAACCAATTTTGTAGAACAAACATAGAAGAGGAAAGAAGTTTTTACACTCTAGTATTCAATAGATCTTATAGCTAAATTAAGAAAAATATCACTATAGCTATAAAAGTAAAATTATTTTCACAAAAGTATTTACATTTAGTATTATTTTATTACATACGAGGATAAGTATGTGCAGATAATTTTTAAAGTATATTTCTTTATTGATTTCAGAGAGGAAGGGAGAGGGAGAGAGAGAGAGAAATATCAATAATGAGAGAAAATCATTGATCCACTGCCTCCTGCACACCCCCTAACTGGGGATTGAGCCACAACCTGTGCATGTGCCCTTGGCTGGAATAGAACCTGGGACCCTTCAGTCCGTAGGCTAACGCTCTATCCACTAAGTCAAAATGGCCAGAGCTGCAAATAATTTTTTAATTAATGAAATGTACATATAAATAGGAAGTCCAGATTTTAGCTCAGGTTTATTCAACTCTAAAATGTGTGTGATGTATATATCTTATATAATAAAAGCATAATATGCAAATTGACCGGACGGTGGAATGACCGGTCACTATGACGTGCACTGACCACCAGGGTGCACTCAATGCAGGAGTGTCACTGAGCACCACTCAGCCAGAAGCTGGACTCATGACTGGCGAGCGCAGCTGCAGTGGCGGGAGAATTTCCTGCCTCTGCTGCAGGTGGGCAGTAAGGAGCGAGGGGTCCCAGACTGTGAGAGGGCACAGGTCAGGATGAGGGTCCCTTTTCCCCCCGCCCCAGTGCACGAATCTCGTGCACTGGGCCTCTAGTTACATATAATTTATTTCATCATGATGATATCTATGATGTCTATGATAATACCAATTTCAATATGTTATATGTGTGCATAGAACTATACATCTATTTATATGTATATGTGTTCATTTATACACACACACACACATATATATAACTATATACGTTTCTATGTATATGTATTTAACTAAGAAATTTTCATTAATTGGGAATAACATTTTTTAAATGAGAAGCTGTCTTTCTGTATTAAGAAGTGATGATGAGTAAAGTCACATGATAAACTTTAAAAAATGTCTAAAAGTTGGTCCGACGGTTGTGGGTTATTGTTAAACTGATTAAAAAATGTCTAAGAACAACTGTAGAAATTATAATGTGATATATTTTTTATTTCATAAATTATTCATGAATTAACACAATTTTTTAAGACAGAAAGGTGGTTTCTCATTTGCCCACATCCAATCTTCCATGTTTTACTCTTTATTCAGTTTTTGAATTTCCTTTCTAGGCAATGTCACCACCAGAGTATCAGTTAATATTTTTATTTTGCTGCTTTACGTAGTCTTAAATACTGAATCATGCAATCAGAGATTGAAGGGATTTTAGAGATTAAACCTAACTCCATGATTTAGAGATGAGGCAGCCAAAGTCCATTGTGGTAAAATGATTTACTAAATTCTTGGAATGAGCGTGTTATTGCTCCAAGTTAGATCACAATAACTCATATACTGAGTTTATGCTTTTATGATATAGTTGATTTGCTTATCTTTTGGCTCAGATTCTTACATAATATGTGAATGGTATTTGTCTTCCTGGTTCAGTTTTATTTCCTTCCTCTATAAGAGAGAAAAAAAAGTCGAATAAAAATACCTCTGTAGTTAATAATAATACAATTTCTGCAAAAACAGGAAATTTTTAGCTTAGCAAAGATGAAATAAACAGGAAGTGAATAAAATAAGCTATGATTTGAGTTGCATAGATCTCTCATCTCTGCTCATTAAACACATAATTCAGAGCGGATGCTCTTCTGTACTCATGTAGAATTAATAATAATTATTAAGATAATATCTGTGATTTGTTGAGCACTTACGCTCTTTAAGGCTATGTATTAGGTTGCTAGGGCTGCCATAACAAAGTACCACAGACTGGGTGGCTTTAAAATCAGACATTTATTTTGTAAGAGTGCTAGAGACCAGAAGTCTGAAATTAAGGTGTTGGTAGGGTCGATTTCTCCTTAGGCTTCTCTCCTTGGTTTTTAGACCAAGACATGCACTGTCTCAAGGACAACATGCACAGGTCGTCTTCTCCCTGTGTCTTCATATGGTTGTCCCTTTGTGTGTGTCTATATCCTAATCTCCTCTTCTCAGAAGGACACAGTCCTGATGGATTAGGTTTCACCATAATGGCCTCATTTTAATTAAATATCCTCTTTAAAGAACCTATCTCCAAATATATTTACATTCTGAGTTACTAGGTGTTAGGGCTTCAACATATGAATTTGCAGGGGGGAGAGGGAGACAATATTTATATCTTCTGTATAATTTTGGCAATAAAGCCCTAAGTTACAGAATATTATCCTCATTTGTCAGAAGCAAGTTCAGAGAGGTGGCATGTTCAAGAGCAGGCTTGGATATCATCTTTGTCCAGTTTCCAAATCCTTCCTTTCTCCACCATATCAGACAGACCACCAAGACACTATATCTGTCTGGCAAAAGAGAGGCAGTGGGTAAATCTTAGGACTGGTCCAAAAGACTCTATCCAATTACCTTTAGCAAAAGCCAATTTTCAAAGAGTAAACTCTATGCTCTCTACAACTTCAAGGTCAGATTTCCCTCTAGTAAAATTACACCTCTGGAAAGTTTGTACCTATCTCCGTTTCCAAACATATGCGTAGTCTTAGAAATGAGTTCTTGAAGTGTGTTTAGTGAGAGCATTTATTTTGATTGTGGGTGTGTAGTTGTGTCTGTGTGGGTCGACATGCCCATTATTCATGGTGTTTGAACAAGCATATAATGAATGACTAGGCCTAATCCTGTCCTATCTCAAAGCCTTTAGGATCTTAATTGGTGGCTACTGCATAGAAAGAAGATTTAAGATTTGGAGCCAGCATAATTGAATCAAGAGCTATGAAGGGAACTATGGTCCTGTTATTGCCAAATCAAGCACCTCTCTGGTCCTCTGCATCTTAATTTTTACATAAGAAAGTTGTAGGATGCAATTTCTATCTTTAAGGCCTAATGTGTTTGTATTTTTATCATGATTAACATTTTATTCCCATTTAAGTAGTAAAAATTAAAAATCAGAAATCTTGCTTTAAACTATACATACAACAAAATTAAGACTAGAAAGATGCTAACTTAAGAGTAATATTTAGCTACTTTTAATCATTTGTTTATGAATTAGAAGTGTTTCCTTATCCTTTTTAATATATGTCTTATACGCTTTCTAGAAAATAGGTTAAAGTAAATTGTCATGGATCAATGACTCTAATTTTCATTACAGAGTTTATGTTTCTTCAAGCTTCAGTTTAGGTGGAATCTCTTTAAATAGCTTTAGTTAAAAGAAACAAATATTTTCAAAATAAGAATTCCAAGTGCTTCTTTATTACAGAACATTTGGAAAATACAGAAAAATGTACAGAACAAAGCAAAATTCACTAGACGCTCAATGCACAGAGATAAATATCAGGCACATTATAATGTCTCTAATTTGTATTAAGAGATAAAGTCTGGTTATTTTATTTTGTCATGTGGCTTATGTTGTTCTCTATAAACCCTTCTCTTAATGGTTTTCCCATCGAAAACCTTCAGTCACATGGGCTATGGCTAAGAATAATAATCAGGCCAACATTAACATGTCCTCTTACCTACTTTTATAAACATACTTGATTGTTTACCATTACTTTACATGGCGGGAAATAAACATGGACCTCTAGAATCAATTTTCCCATCAATGGATCAAAGGCTTGGCTGAGAAGAAAGAGCAAGGGTGACCTGGATGACATTCTACAGTCTAGACGAGCATCTTCAAAACACCTCTTCCCCTGTGATTTTTCTCTGTGGCTCTTATAGTTTTCTAAACATATTTGACAGCGTTTGTGTGCTGGAAATCAAAGCTACTACAGACAGGGCAAAGGATGTTAAGTAGCAATAGCAATATGTATGCTGTTATTATTGCAACTATTAAAAAAGTGCATGCAGAATTTCAACAGTCATAGTAGACCTTGAAAATCAATGTATGAGCCCAAAGCAAGCATATTATTTAAAGTAGAAGGAACCTTAAAGGTGTGGTATTACAAAGTGGATGCGCTGAGCAAAGCACAGACATGTGGCACTGGCCAGCAGTCCATATTTTGTCACTGTCCCTAGAATCCTTTGCCATTGACATCCAGATGAGAAACTAATATGGAATGACAGCTGACAAACAGCAGATGCCTTTGGAGTAGCAAATTCTGATATCTTGTGTTAATATAGCTTTATGGGAACTCACAATGCTGTCTAGGCAGCGGGCCAAGAGCTAAGCACCAGGGCTTTCAGTAGAAAAGGGTAGGGCACTGATTTTGAAGTGCATTTTCCTGGCAAACTGAAGAGGGCTCTCCTCACCTCGCCAATATGATTCCAAGAACTAAGTGTGTGTAGGAGGACTGTGTCTTGGATGGTTTTTGGATGTTGGTTGAGGTGAGCTGAGCTCTGGTCCAGGAATCTGAGGTAACTGCCTTGCTTTGTGCACTATCAGCTCTCTGCAACTCTTGATGTGTTTTGGCATCATTCGCAGAGTAGGAGCAAACTAGCTTAGATAAAGATTTCCTCATGCATATGCTTCTGCCAGCATGGAGATGTGAGACCATCATTGTCCACTCTCTCCGCTTTTCCTTGGATTCAACATTGGTGATTTCAGAAACTTTCATAAAGATGGTCCAGGTTGATATTTTGCAATGACTATCAGTAATTACGACACTTCATGGTAACAAAAGAAAATTCTGCCAAGGCCACTGAGTTTCATCAGTTGCTTACAATGTGATATTTTGTCATCCCCTAATATTTGGTTGCTTGAAAATTATTTTTAGTAAAAAAAACAACAAAAATGCGCACTTGGATTGTTTTAGCTTCCACATTTGTTGATTTACATTCCCTAATTAATTGGACAGTCACTTAGCTCACTTGTTGGATATGTAATGAAATAAAAAGTAGATATTTGGACAACTTAGTGAATTTAGGGCTTATGTTTTTCAAAGCCAATAATTCTTTTCTGTGACATTTTTTATTATTCCATTAGCACCATGTCTCGAAGAAAGGGAAGGACAGAAAAATCCATTGGCTTAAAGGTTAAATTATGTTAATTATAATGTGTATTAATAACCCAATGTCCTTGAAGAGAATTCTGGCTTTGGAAGTGTCTTAGGAGCTAATCAAGTTTCCACCACTACCTAGATCAGAAGAGATCTTTATCTACTCCTGTGTTGAAGAACCAAGCTATAAATTGACCAGAAGTTTCACATGTAAAACTAGCTTCAGAAGGGTACCATAGTCCTACTTAGTCCATCACTCAAGGTTTTACTTGTCAGTCTTATCCATGATGTAAATTTACTAGTAATATAATTTCTTTGGTAACTTAAAGAATACTACATTCAGGTTAAATGTTATGAAGGTGTGTGATAATAAATGACCTAAACAAGAATCTGCTAGATGATGCCTTGACTAGCATGGTCTATTGTGCTACTGAAGGATCTTATCATTATCTCATGGTTGTTTATGTTCTACCAGAATTGTCAAACTTCTGTTTACACTTTTTCAATGAAAATCAAAGAAGAAAGAAGACCCTGCATCAGCATAAACTTCTTTTCGTGGGCAGTTCTCATGAACTCATGAGGTGAGGGCACATCATCATTTTTGGGTATGGATAGCAGAAGAGTCTGAATTTGGACATGTCTTTGCATCTCCCCTCCATTGCTACTAGGGCTCATCTGGTGTCACTGTCTACCACTTTGCTTCTGGCTTATTTTCCATAGGAGGCATGGTATAGATGCCATTAAAGTTTTGTGCTGTAGCTCAGATAACTGTGGGTTAAATAAACCTCTTTAGTATAAGATTTTTTTCTATAACAGAGTAAAAAGAAATCCATGAAAGATAAATTATTGGAACATAAGCCAGTGCTAAGTGAGGGCTACATGCTCTCAGTTAATAGCAGGATTGTTCAATGAATAGATCATTTTATGGGGATGCCCTACACTAAACATTTTCAACTAGAGCATCCATTCAAGGTGATCAATCAGGAAGTTGTCTAATGGAGTCACCAGTATATAGAGGTTAAGTTTTCCCCAAAGCTGAACTGGGGAGCCACTGTATAGAATACCCCCAGCACATATAAATACATAGTATGATTAGAAAACAGAACATTATGTCCTACTAGAGGCCCGGTGCACAGCCTGGCCTGTGCCCTCTCACAATCTGGGACCCCTCGAGGGATGTTGGACTGCCAGTTTTGGCCAAATCCCCTCAAGCCTGGCCGAGGGACTCCACCAGTGCATGAATCTATTCACTGGGCCTCTAGTATGCATATAAGATCTTTGGTTAACCTCTCCCCAACCTCCCCTCTCCCTACTTATCTCTGAGATTCATCAGTCTGTTCCATGTTTCCATGCCTGTCTGTTGAGCATCTTCCCCCTGGCAGCCAGTCACTTAGGCTTTTATATATACAGATACACCAAATTTATCCTGACTAGAAAAACAGGCACACTTTTCAAAGACATCTATCAAGGTTGGAATAACATGACTTTTTATGTCCCAGTTTGTATCATATACTGTTACTAAAAAGACATATGTTAAGAATACACAAACCTGATGGGTGTTCAGATACTTTTAGAAGTATTTGTCCTAAAGTTCTTTGGAAACTTTATTATATATAATGGTAATTCATCACTGAAGGTTTTACTTATCTGGTTTCTGAGATAATTTTTACATTGTCCATCAATTATATATATATTATAGACTGTTATCATTTTGTCTTTAATAGATTCAATCTTATTACTGTATAAGATTATGTTTAGGAGACATTTCAGCATTAAAGTTTGAGTTCTAACCCAGGCAACGTGGCTCAGTGGTTGAGCATAGACTTATGACCAGGAGGTCACAGTTTGATTCTCAATCGGGGCACATGCCCACATTGCAGGCTCGATTCCAAGTCAGGGGCATGCAGGAGGAAGCTGATCAATGATTCTCTTTATCATTGTTACTCTCCCTTCCTCTCTGAAATCAATAAAAATATATTTTTTTAAAAAGCTGAGTTCTGTTGATATTTATGGGCAGAGAAATGTTCCCATTTGAGCAGTGTTCTGCCAGAGCAGAGCCAGGATTACCACATCTAATGGCTTTGAAAGAAAATCACTCTCAGCATGGTCCTCCTTTAGAAGGCAGGACTTATCTTATTCATTTCCAGTACAAGAAGGAATGTCCAGCATTTAAGAGGCACTCCATAAATTCCTCTTGAATGGATGGAAAATGCAAAGTGTCATTTATGTGCATGGTACTATCAGTCCCTGTGCCCATTTCAGACTATATTTATATCATTTCATGAAGTTGCCTTTAATGACAGATATTAACAAACCACAAATGTCAAAAAATTGATGAACAATGTAAAAATTTTCTTAGAAACCAGTCACAGAAGTGGTGCAGAGTATCATGATTATATAATGTAGGAAAATGTAGACTATTAGAAAGATGATAGCATTCTTTACATAAAGAAAGTGTGGCTTTGCCACATAATCTATGCAGTTCTAGACTCTAAGCCAAACCAACTGGTAGAAATTATAAGGAAGCATAAGCACTTTATGACATGTAGAATTTCCAACAATGGAAGAGGCTTCCTTGTGGGGTGGGGAACATCATTGGAAATGTTCAAACAGAAGTTCAATAAAAACTTGTTTAGAGTGTTGTGGAGATGACTCCTGCATCCTGTGAGAAGTCGACCCCTACAATCACAGAGAAACCCACACACAATCTATTATAAAAGAAGCTCTTTTATTTATTTTATAACCACATGGAGGTGGGTGGTGGTCTGAGTGTGGGGTTCTGCTGCATTACTTCGTGGAAAGGCATCTAGTCTTTTATTCTTGCTGGTTCAGCACATCCTGTATAATCTGAGTCACTGCCATGTGGGGGTTCCAAAGCGCATGAAGAAAAAGAAGCAGAATTTAGACAAGCGGCTTTCCTTTAAGTTGGAGATGACCTCAACATTTCACAGATCTCATCCGCCTATATTCCACTGGCCCAGACCTATCCACATAGCTGTTACTCAAGAGAGGTCGGCACATTTAGTTTCCAGATGAGAAGTCCTTTGTCTCAGGAAATCCCTTTATTATGGGAAATAAGGAAGATTGAGTTTGGGGCAAACCTTGGAAATTATCTGCTACAGAAGAGGCAAGGAGGCCTCTACTCTGCAGTCTTCATTTACTAATTCTTTAAATACACATTTATGAATCATCTATTATGTGTGTGTACTGGTTAAATGCAGAATATAAATATAGGTAAAATATGGATCCTGCTTTCAATAAACCTCACATTCTAGGAAAGGAGATTAACCTTTAAAAATAGTTATAGATAGAAGTGCAATTTAGAAGAAAGTTTAAAATATGATGAGCACAGGAACATAATTTTGGAAGAGTTTTAGGAAGAGTCAGGCAGGGACAATGACATCAAAGTGTCTTGAAGAGTAAGAGAAAAAGCTCACCACTCTTCAAGAGAAAACAGAAATATTCTGGACACAGGAAAATTATTTGCAAAGCCCTAAGGAAAGAGATATCACACTTCATTTCCAGAACAAGAGAAGTGAATGGGAATAGGGGAAGAGATGAAACTTTGTAAGTTGGAGATGGAGAGAGGCTGAGAGGCGTGGCTTGTTATGTCATATGAAAAAGTTTTAACTTTATTCTCAAAGTGATGGGTAGACATTTGAGAAATTTCTAAGCTGTATAAGGAAAATTTTGCATTAATAAAAGTAGTAGAGCCTAATGACATGGGTAAAGTAACATCTCCTGGCCAAGTAATGATTAAGATTTAAAACAAACAAACAAACAAAAGGCATATTTCTGTAAGGTTTTTGTGGCATAATTGACTTGTGTTACAATCTGTTGTTTTACTTTCCTCACTGCCTTTGTATCTATATATAAACACTAACAAGCAAGGGTTTGATGACTTCACATGATTTATAATATACTTAGTGCATCATAAACGCTTAATAAATATTTATGGAATGAGTATGAGACTGGATTTTTAGATCTTGCCTTCCTCAAAGCCAGCCTAAAAGTTTAATATAAGTGATCACTATATAAGTAGGTTAAAACAATCCATATGAACTTGTTGGCAAAGTTCCAATTCATGAAAGCTTCATGCTTAAATAAGTAGAATCAATTAAATATATATATATATATATATATATATATATATATATATATATATATCTCCCTCTCACAAAGTGAAACACCGGTTCAGTTCAATATTCTCAAGCACTTTTTATATTCCATGCAATGTATATCTATTCACCAGAATTTCTTCAACTTTTGCAACCCTGTTGACTGTATTAAATGCTACACAAGACATACCAAGTGCATTAGGCCCCAGTCTCATCGGTCAGATTAACCAGAATGGCTGAGAGAATGGGAACATGTGCCAGAAGTCTAGCAGGGGTAAGACACAGGTGGTTTGTTAGGAGACACTTACGGAGTAATCTCACAAACGTCTTCATGTCAATAGCAATTTGTTTAGATTTATTCACATTTCATATAGAAGTGATAAAAACCTCCTCCTCTTTTCCTGAGAAAAAGATCTGCTTCTATTCCCAGCTACTAAATGTTTATCTCTGGAGGAGAGGATGGGCAGGTTTGCCATCAGCCCCTACATAAGATCAGGAGGTTCCTAAACTCTGGGTTCTTCAGCAGTGATTCAGACCTGTGTGTGGCATCCAGCCAGACATACACACCTTTTATCCCCCTCATGGGAACTGAAGTAAAAAAGAGCCAGTGTGAGTATGAGGCTCCAGATGTCTGCTGTGTCCTAGGTAATCGACTGGGCACTTCATACAGACTCAATGCCCTTCACCAGCAGACTGGACATGAGCAGAGCCAGCCCAGACATTGCCTCCCGGCCCTCAGGACCTGCTTGACTGCTTGATGGCTCCCACATTTACTCAATCTGTGACTTTGCACAGGCCAACCTTGAGCAACCACTGAGGAACTCAGTTTTGTCTTATGTCAAATAGGGGAGTACTTCATCTTTGATATGAGGAATTCTGGTCAAGTGCACCCTACAACCACCTCTGCTACAGGATCTTTTATTCAGAAGATGATATTTATTTATTTCAAGTACAAAAAGTATGTCCTATTACTATAGATTGAATGTTTGTGTCCTCCAAATTCGGATATTGAAACCTAACTTCCAATGTGATGTTAGGAGGTGGCAACTTTGAGAGGTAATGAGGTCATGAGTAGGATTGGTGTCCTTATAAAAGAGACCCCAAAGAGCTCCCTCAACCCTTTCACCACATGAGAAAATGCCAGGAAGTGGGCTCTCACCAGACACTGAAACTCTGAAACTACGGGCACCTTGGTTGTGGACTTCTAGCCTCCAGAATAGTGAGAAATAAATGTCTATTGTTCATAAGCCACCTCGTCTATAGTATATTTTTACTGTAACCTGAACAAACTAAGATACTTATAATTATACTTTTGCTACCTCCTCCACATGATTTTTTCCTTTTTTCACACAACTTTAGTTGCTCTACATTTAAATATATATATATATATATATATATATATATATATATATATATATATAATAAATTTGTGCAAGATTCCTCATTATGAAGGAAACAGATTAATTTGATTTTAGTTTTTTCTCTGAAATGCAAAGAGCATCCCTTTACATAGAGACACAATCTAAAAATTCAGCCTTATTAGAATCATAAAAACCTCATCCATGTTGTGTCTGACTTTCATGTGGATCCCTCCTGCTGTCACCTAATTTTTCCTCAAAGGGCAGTTATTATCTCTGTGGTTGTTCCTTTGTGTATTGTCTGAATTATTATTCCTTTCAAATGACATAAACCTAAAGTTGCCTCGTAAAAACAATATTAAGACCACAGAGCAGATGCCTGTTGGGAGAGAATAGAATCCCTCCTTCTCTGCTGTGGATGCAATAGTAAGGACATCAGATTTCCCTGGGGTGGGATGCAGATAGCCTAAGTGTCATTTTGCATTGCACAGTACTTAAAGCCTATGGTTTGCCTGCAGATTGTTGTTGTTGTTGTTTTATTTGATTTATTACTCTATAAACATGAGCTCTGCCCAAATCTCCCTACTTCCCTAAGCGCTCATACTTCCAAATCTTTTTCTATTCTATTTCTTCCTTTTTATCTGAGCATTTATCACCTTCTAACACACTGTATAATTTGCTTGTTTATTATATTGTGTTTTTAAAATTATTATATGTTTCTCTTACCAAGAAGCAAGGTTAAAAATATCAGGAATCTTTTCTACCTTGTTCATGAAATAAACCAAGTGTCCAGGACACTGCTTGGCATGAAGTAGGTGCTTCATAATTATGTGTTGAATGAATACTTCTGTTTTTATTCTAGAAGGCATGTAAAGCCATGTGCAAGCAATAAAATTGATTAATTGCATTAAATGATCATCTGCAGGTGGTATCAGCATTGAACAGAACCTGCCTTGGTCATTTCTCTCAGAGGGTTTCAACAATGGCTGTTGGGAAGGCATTTTTATGGGTGGACACTGTCACCTACAGATAGGATTACAACCCACCAGTTCACAGGAAAGGGGAGCCCTCAGGAAGGCACTGGCGGTGCACCATGCATTCACTGGCGAACAACCAACCTGCTGCTCCAGGCTTACCACACGGTCAGCAAGCACCTCTGCGACATCAGCCACAACAGCTGGACCTCCAAGTCCCATCCTTGCCACCCCCTTTGCTGGGTGGGTATTTCTATTGTGTGTCCATCAGTGTTCTTTTTCTCAGATTGCCTCTCATTCAGCAATCCCAGGCAAGCCTAGAGCCTTCACTGACTTCCAAGGGACATTGCTCACAGGGTGATCTTGACAAGCAGTATCCCTAGTAGACTCTGAGAGGAAGGCCAAAGAGGAGAATGTGAGCAAATCATTCCAGCTCTAGGAAGCCTTTTATGGATTCATGGTGAGAGTTAGTGGTGTGGTGAAATGACTCCTTATTTTAATGTATTTTATTTATTTATTTATTTATTTATTGTCTCAAGTTTTACATATGTCTCCTTTTTTTCTGATTGACCCTCCACACCCCCCTCCCCTGGCCATTCCCACCCTGCACAAGCCCCTACCACCCCAGTGCCTGTGTCCATTGGTTATGCTAATATGCATGTATACAAGTCCTTTGAAGGTAAAATGGATGCTCTAGTTATGGTGATACCAGGTTGTACATGAAGTTGCAGATTTATAGTGACTGTAGTAATTCCCAACTGTGGCAACTAATCAGGGTGGAAAAGAGGCAATTTTGCCAACAATCTAACTTGGATTAGGTCAGCAGTGACTGACTAGCATGGGGATAATGTAGTAGAAATATTTGACATTCCCATAAACCCCTCAAGTTACCATATCAACTGTTTATTAGGTTACTGATTCAGTAGTGTTTTTGTTTTGCATAGTTTTGCTTTCAAATCCAGTTAAGTACATATGTAACTCAATAATCCACATTTTGAGAAAGGGCTGAACTTGAGGGATAAAATGTAGAAAATCAGCAGTGCTAACATCAAGGTTTTATTGGCATTTCTCATTCAAACTGAAAACAAAAAAGGAGAGCAAGCAGTCTCTAGAACTTCTCTAATTTAATTTTTTTTTTGTTAGCAGTTTATCAGTTTCTAATGTTTTGATATTTGTGTCTTATCTTGACTTAAAAACTTCCTTTTCACTGAATATACAAGGTATATTTAACCATGGGGATCAGAGAAGAATGAACCAACTAAGATAATTTTTAAAGCTGTAACTGGAATCCTTAATTTGACAATGAAAAGATGTAAAAGTTCCTCATAGGCTTTTGAGTCTGGTTTATCATCTCAGGAAGTTGTGATAATTTGAATATGTTTCAGAGAAGTATTTGAAAAATACTAAAATCAAATTTCCTGTACTTTCATTTTTTCATTCATAATTGCTAAAAAGTTAAACCAAATAAAACAAATTAAAAAAAATTCCAGCAAGTAATAGAATAATTTGTTAACTTTTACAAACACTTCTGGCTGAACTTTATGAGATAAAATGTTTTTCTTGAAACAATGTAATCATGGAGAATTTACTGGAACTTCAGAACTGGTGAGACATGGATTTCAGGTTCAAGACCCAGTATGGCCACTTACAAAATATTTCAGGTTTGACTCTTGATATGATCCTTCACAATTTATCAACTTGTTTTTAAGTCTCAGTTTTCACCTTTTTCTCATAAGTGATACATCTCCCACATGTTTTGAGAATGGACTGCACTTGAGGATGAAATGAGATGATGTATGTGAGTGTTTAGCATGGTTCCCAGCAAAAGGCAAGGACTCTTGAGCATACTTTCCTTATCAGGCCAGAAAGTTGCTTCAAAAAATTACAGGGAATTTTTTTCAGATCAAGAGGCTCTTGTTATAATAACATAAAGATTATAATAGTATAATCTTTTCCAATACATTTTCCAACTGCCACAGAGGAAAATGTAATGATTTTTTAAATTGCTGACATAAAGGAAACATTGATTTTTCTATATTTATTTTGTAACTGTCATCTTACTGAACACTCTCATCACCATTTTTATCATTTGTAAATGCATAGCTTCTTCACATTTTATTGTCTCAGAAGTCAGGCATGATTTATAATCAATGTCAGGAACACCTTTCTCTATATGGCTATCACTGGAGACGCTAAGTCACAATGGAGTAGTCATTGCTGGTACATATGGATGAAGCTGCAATTTCAATTAAATTTGGGTTAGGAATTGTCAGTTGTCTGAGAAATGATTGCACATGATAAAATATTGAAGCAAAATGTCTTGTATATACATACAATGCTTCAACATAGCAATTTAATGTAGCCCCTAATTTTTAAATGCCTCCTATGAATCATACAATTTTTAAATTCAGGGAGGTGGTTGTAACTTATCTATGCCTCATTAGAGAGTATTACAAGGTACCAAATACATGTGTAAAGTTTCCATATGTCTTCCAAGAAAAGGTTTCTTGACTTTCATCCTTACATAAGTCAATCAAGAAGAGAAAAAAACTATAAATTTGACCAAATTGGACATACAAACTCCAATCTTCTCTATCATGTTTTAAGTTATTGTGTCAAGCATCAAAATTATGAATGCAGGTTATCAAAACCAATGAGTCCCCATGAACACATGGCCAAATATTATTCAGAAATATCTATAGACTGGACAAATATAAAAATCACCTAGACTCAAATATTGATTATATTTTACAGAGGAAGGCAATATGTAATTGCACAAATAAAAATTTTATCATTGCCTTCTAGAAAAAAGTGTGAAATTATTTCAGTGTTTTATTTTTTCTGTAAACTCCTATGACTAAAGTGATTTTAAATATTCAAATTGATTACATTTTAGAATCAAAGAGATACAGTCGTTTTTATAGTTTTATTTTTTATTTTCTTCAGTTCTGCAAATAGATTGTCACAATCAGCAAGGAAGGGGCAGCCCTACAGATAGTTAAGGACATGGACTCTAGTGTCAGAATGCTGGCATTTGAATCCTCTCTTCTTTATTCATTGTTATGTGACTGTGAGCAATTTACATACTGTTTTAATTCCACTCTCATCCTCTGTTGGCTGGTGTAGATGATATCTTCAGCCTGGATTACTAAAGGGCAAGTGAGGAAATGTATGCAATGCATTGGTCACATCATGGGCACACAGTCATTGTTGATGACTAAATATTTTTTCCTACCCTGGATTTTCAGGGCTCTTTCAGTTTCAAGAAACAGAGACTATCATCTATTAAAATATTACTAAAAGTTCTGACGGAATCTAAGAAAAAAAAAGCAAAGCACAGACATCTCCCATGGAAAGTGGAAAGTGTCTAGAACAAAGACTGATTACTCCAAGGAGTAGTCCTACTTTCTCTCTGTCTTTCTCTATTCACAACTCTTTAACTTCTAGTTTCTTTTGCTTTCTTGTTTCTCCCCATTTTTAGTGAACAAAGTCCTCTCTATTTTTTTTTTAATCCTCACTTGAGGATATTTTTCCATTGATTTTTAGAGAGAGTAGAAGAAAGAGGGAAAGACAGAGAGAAATATTGAGGTGAGAAAAATATCTATTGGTTGTCTCCTGCACATGCCCTGATCAGCACCTTTGCCAGGGAGAAGCCTGCAACTGAGGTACATGCCCTTGACCAGAATCAAACCCAGGACCCTTCAGTCCTCAGGCTGAAGCTCTATTCATTGAGCCAAACTGGCTGGGGCTCCTCTCTATTTTCTAAAAAGTTCATGTAATTGGCCCAATTGTCAGAACAAGCCACATAAATTAGATGCTGCTATCCAGGCTGTGAATGGGTTACTCTTGGGCAGATTTCCAATACACCCAATCAATAAACCATATCCAGGCTAGGGTCAGGGTCAGTGGAGGTGTCTGTGGGTCAATTTTCTTATAAAGGATATATTTAAAGTGTTCTTGTAATACCTTCTTTCTTGTCTTTATATTTATTTTTCTTGTCTTATTGCATTTACGACAACTCCAAAGTAATATTAAGTGATGTCAGAGAATGGATCATCTCTTTTTTTTAATATATTTTATTGTTTTTTTACAGAGAGGAAGGGAGAAGGATAGAGAGCTAGAAACATCGATGAGAGAGAAACATCAATCAGCTGCATCCTGCACACCCCCTACTTGGGATATGCCCGCAACCAAGGTACATGCCCTTGTCCAGAATCGAACCCGGGACCCTTCAGTCCACAGGCCAATACTCCATCCACTGAGCCAAACCAGTCAGGGCACCTGGGAATCTTTTTAAAATCCTGATTTCTGGGTCCCATCCTCCGGAAATTCCGCTTCCTTGTTACTAATGTTGTGGCCTCACCGCATAACAAAGAAACAGAATTTCCGGAGGATGAGGCCCAGAAATCAGGACTTTATTTTTTTTTAATTAAATCTTTATTGTTCAGATTATTACATTTGTTCCTCTTTTTTCCCCCCATAACTTCCCTCCTCCCAGTTCCCGCCCCACCCTCCGCCCTCACGCCCCACCCACTGTCCTCATCCATAGGTGCACGATTTTTGTCCAGTCTCTTCCCGCATCTCCCACACTCCTTTCCCCCCCAAGAATAGTCAGTCCACTCGCTTTCTATGTCCCTGATTCTATTATAATCACCGGTTCATTCTGTTCATCAGATTATTTATTCACTTAATTCTTAGATTCACTTGTTGATAGATGCATATTTGTTGTTCATGATTTGTATCTTTACCTTTTTCTTCTTCCTCTTCTTAAAGGATACCTTTCAGCATTTCATATAATACTGGTTTGGTGGTGATGAACTCCTTTAGCTTTTCCTTATCTGTGAAGCTCTTTATCTGACCTTCTATTCTGAATGATAGCTTTGCTGGATAAAGTAATCTTGGTTGTAGGTTCTTGCTATTCATCACTTTGAATATTTCTTGCCACTCCCTTCTGGCCTGAAAAGTTTCTGTTGAGAAATCAGCTGACAGTTGTATGGGTATTCCCTTGTAGGTAACTGAGTGTCTTTCTCTTGCTGCTTGTAAGAGTCTCTCTTTGTCTTTTGCTCTTGGCATTTTAATTATGATGTGTCTTGGAGTAGTCCTCTTTGGATTCCTTTTGTTTGGGGTTTTCTGAGCTTCCTGGACTTGTAAGTCTATTTCTTTCACCAGGTAGGGGAAGTTTTCTGTCATTATTTCTTCAAATAGGTTTTCAATATCTTGTTCTCTCTCATCTTCTGGCACCCCTATAATTCGGATGTTGGTACGCTTGAAGCTGTCCCAGAGGCTCCTTAAACTATCTTCATATTTTCGGATTCTTTTTTCATTTTGCTTTTCTGGTTGGGTGTTTTTTGCTTCTTTGTATTTCAAATCTTTAACTTGATTCTTGCGCTCCTCTGGTCTGCTGTTGGGAGTCTGTATAATATTCTTTATTTCAGTCAGTGTATGCTTAATTTCTAGTTGGTCCTTTATCACATCGAGGGTCTCATTAGATTTCTTGAGGATCTCACTATATTTATTGGTGGTCTCACCAGTCTTTCCAAGGGCCTTAATAAATTTATTGGAGGCTTCTAGACAGTTCTTGAGAGACCTTAAAAGTGTGGTTTTGAGCTCTATATCCAGCATTTTGCCTTCCTCCATTTCTGTCCTGTTTCTTTGTCTCCGCATTTTTTATGCTTTCTTGGTGCACCCTCTAGTGGTCTTTGTGCACAGTCTTGTTGTAGTTAAGCCTTGATAGTTGTAGGTAACACTGGGGGGGGGGGGGGGATTTTACCTCTAGGCCAACTGGCTGTGAGAATCAGCTGTGTCTGCAGTGGGAGAATTTCTGTCCTCTAGGGAGGTGCTAATCTAGCCTTTGCCTGAGGCTAACCAGCAAATGCCTCTGTGCAGGGCTTGGGCGGGGTGGTTCCCAGGGGATCAATAGGGCGGGGCGGAGAGAGCAGTTATGGCTGCTCTCAGTCCTGTCCCCAGAGGCTCTGCCTCTCAGTGTCCCAGCGACCGCTAAAAGTACCTCGGAGAGAAAGCTGACCTTGAGTTCTGAGCGATGCCAGATAGTCCCGCTTCTCCCATTTGAGTCTGGGTCCCCAGAGACTCACCTGGAACTGGATCCCAGAGCCTGAGACTCCTTCCCAATTGAAAACAACAACCGCACCCTCAGCCGCCAGCCTGCTCCGCACGCACCTCCGCACCTTAGTATTTTACTTCCGTACTGCGCCTCCTCTGAGTCTCAGTATGCTTTTCTCTTTCCTTCTAGTTGTAGAATTTCCCCTCAGCCAGCTTTCCTGTGGTTCTGGGTGATGTCCGTTCCATCTTTTAGTTGTATTTTTGAAGTGGTTGTGCGAGGCAGCATTCTCCAGTGTTTACCTATGCTGCCATCTTGGTTTTTCCGAGAATGGATCATCTTGAGAGATAATTTCTTTAGGTCATGCACAGACATGATCTATCATTACTTCACAATACAATGCTTATTTTAGTTTCAGGAAGATTTAGGTCTGCTAGATTTATTATCTTACTCTCTGGCATAGCTGTACAAATACCATAATAGTTTTACTCCCTGATTCTTTCTTGTCTAATCCCCTTAATGGACATACCCTTTTAGTTAATTGAATATTTCATCAGGTACATTGATATGATTCCAGTGTTGTGATTTTATTAATCAAAATATTTTATTAGGTATTTTTAAAGCTAAGTTTTCCTACTTCAGACTTGTGAAAAACTAAAGGTAAATTATTGTAGAGATAACTAATCTAATTATTTGTGTGCTGGGGGGAGGGAGGCATTATTTGGATCAAATGAGCTATCAAAAGAAAGCTTTATGCCACTAATCCTGATAACATTATCATCATTCATTATCCCTCCTTTTTGACAAAAAGTAACACTACACTAAGAGGGAGGAACATGAGAGATCTTGTTGGTAGGGAACATATGACCTCCTTTCTTTACCTCATCTCCCTTTTGACTTACTCTTCAGAGGTTCTGAGCTATGTTTTGTTTTTTAACTTGTGTAGAAAGGAAAATGGAAGAAGTTTGTTCCAGGATTAACTAAAACAGGTGTCATACTCTGAGAAACATAGATTATATTTTCCCCACCACAACATAATATGGTATTCACATATTCAATGCATTTATATGTGTGTATATCCAGACAAATTGACTTGTGTAGTATGATTATATCCTTGCACTGTGGTTGAAGTGTTAACACTTTCACACACAGAGGTAAAACATATGGGACTGCAAGCAATGAGAGTGGAAATGTGATAGAATGTTGATCATTCTATTATTCTTCTGGGTCAGTTGAATATGGGATATGTGGGATAAGGAGCAGGACTTCACACATATCCATACTTACAGGCTGCAAAGAGCAGCCTGGAATAATATGCTCAACGTAGGACAATAGTTTAGGTGGGATGGCCCAAGCCTTACTCTAGGGTCCCCATCTTCATCATGTTTGAAACTTCTAGCATGTACCTTGCAGGTGTCAGCCTCCAGCGTTAAAGACTGAGAACTCTGGCCCTAACCAGTTTGGCTCAGGGGATAGAGCATCGGCCTGAGGACTGAAGGGTTCCAGGTTCGATTCCGGTCAAGGGCATGTACCTTGGTTGCGGGTACATCCTTAGTAGGGGGTGTGCAGGAGGCAGCTGATCAGTTTCTCTATCATCAATGTTTCTAACTCTCTATCACTCTTCCTCTCTGTAAAAAAACCATAAAATATATTAAAAAATAGAACTGAGAACTCTGGATCTAGGACTTGTATGCAGGCATATAAGCATAACCAATGGACACAGACACTAGGTTGATGAAGGCATGTGCTGGGGGGTGGGAGTGACCAGGGAGACGTCAATGGGGGAAAAGGAGACATACATAATACTTTAATCAATAAAGAATAAATAAAAAATAATAAAAAATAACTGCAAATTCCCAGCTCTATCTGCCTTCAGAATGTCAAGTTCTCCTGTCAATATTCTATTCGATCCAAGAGATGCAGTTTCTTGCTTTTATGATATTGACATCGATTGTGAAATTCAAAGTTTGGTAACCACACCTGATTAGACACAACTTTGAGTATATCTTCCTTCTGTCCATTAAATGCCTCTGTTTTTGTCAAGACAGGGTCATTGACAAGCTCTCACTCTATGTCAAGGGAAGAGACCCTTGTTTACATCCTGAACCTCAGAAAGACTCTAATTACTGAGAGAACCAAGCGAAAATAGACTAAATTAAGTAATCACATCATTCTTTCTTTTCAACATTTGCTCTAAATATTTTATATAACACATTTTTATGAGCTTATATCTAAAGTATGAAATGGAAATAGATTTCAGGTTTGAAAGAACATGTAACATTCTTCAAAGTCACATTAATATGACAATTCTCTATAGAGTTTCACCAGCATTTCTTAACTCAAGTTTTAAAAGAAATTGCATTTGTCTGAGTTTTTCAAATTAGGTTATTGTGTCTATAATATGATTACATGGGTTTTTATCAGAAGTGACACATTGGGTGATTTATATGATATGTCAGCCAGCAAGATACAAAGGCTGATAACTTCTTGTAATTACTTTTAAAAGAATTTTGAAAATGGATTTTAAATAAATAGTATGGGGCTTCTATTTGAAGTAATTTTTAAATATCATTCCAAGACATTATAAGGGCTGAAATAATCAAAGATGCAGAATGTTAACAAGAGTTTCCTAACTGATTAAAAAAACAAAGAATACACACACTCTCTTCTAGCATCTTCTTACCTGTGATATTAACAGGTGTTACCTGGGAATTGCCCCAAAGGTCTTTCCTTTGTCTTCCATTGTTCGGTCATGTCACATTCATTCTAATCCTTAACTCATCTGTGACCTTTGCTCATTTTCCACCCAAATCCTTCACAGTTTTCACAGTCAAGAAAAAGAATGTTATTGCCAAGAGAACTTCTCTGACAATGGTCACTTCCACGAGTGCCTGTCTAATTAATAAATTCCTAGGCCTTGGGACCATGCTAGTCCGTCTCTATTTGTGATTCAGGACTCCCCTTGTACCCACAGCTAGCCCTACCCAGTAGCAGGTGTCCCACTCTCAGATATAACTTCCTGCCATAATATGGACCAACTTTCTCCAGACTGCTTTGTAGTGTGTTTCTTCACATTTTCTCAGTTCTTCTACCTTTTGACCTGGAGAACTATTTCATAGTATAGCTAATTTTTTCACAGATCTGACCTAAAGTCAGCACATAAGATCTTCTTAATGTCTCAGACACAGGCTGGAGTTTAAATTTCAATACATCCATTTGGTTTTTGAGGAATTTTGTACAGGGTACTTATCCTTTTGATAATCATTTTCTTAATCTTTCCAGTGGTATTCATAGTACTGGACAACTATTAGCTAGCCAAGTCTCTCTCTCTCTCTCTCTCTCTCTCTCTCTCTCTCTCTCTCTCTCTCTCTCTTTTTACAGAGAGGAAGGGAGAATGATAGAGAGTTAGAAACATCGAGAGAGAAACATCAATCAGCTGCCTCTTGCACACCCCCTACTGGGGATGTGCCCACAACCTAGGTACATGCCCTTGACCAGAATCAAACCTGGGACCCTTCAGTCCGCAGGCCGCCACTCTATCCAGGAGCCAAACCAGTAAGGGCTCTCTTTTTTTTCCTCACTCCTATAACCCCAGGGTCTTGTACTTAGTACATTCCAGATGCATTTAGTGCTAAAAAATATTTGTTGATTAAAATATTGTCTGGGGCACAATTTTTTACTTCCATCCTTGACTGCAATTCAGATTTATCACCTTGCCACATTGCCTCCAGATGACATGTGTTAACATTTTGCCCAGTTTTACGCACTGTCCAAATTCTTTACCAATAATCAGCTTTCTCGTTGGGCTTATTACTTAATAGCAGAATCAATTTATCATTACTCAGTTTAGTTATATCATCCCTCAGTGTTTTTCTGTGCATTACCTTTTCTCCCAGTTATATGATAATTTTTGGTGGACAGCATCATATCTTTAGTTGCTGAAGCATTGATGTTGGCTTACTGCATATTAGATGTTCATTGTTTATTAGAAAATAGAGTGATGTACTGATATATTTCACACAAAAAATTCTATTTTTATTGATGGTGAAGAGATAAAGAAAATTGTTGAGCTTTTCAGTGTTGTATGTTTCTTAAGTCTCAGCTTCATAAAGAAATGGCTTGGGTTTTTTTTCCATCATTGTGTCTCAAGGTCTCAAAGTCTCTGGGGTTTAGCACACAATATGTCATAATGATGAATGAAGCAATGATTTAATACAAATTGAAGGTAATTGGTCACCCTTTTATGCATAATATATTTCCTGATATCAAAATATCTATCAACAAATGTTTTGTCATAAATTGTCCTGCCCTCAGATGGGCATAATCTCTTGAAAAGTAGTTTCCAATAAGTAAGAGCCTGGCTGCTGGGAGCCCACAGTCTACGTTCATTGGGTAAGTTATAGTTCTGTTTTAATTTTCTATGTGTGTGCAAGTGAGTGAGCCATACAAGGTAGTTTTGTTTTGTTTTGTTTTTTAATTTGGTTTCAATACCAGAAATATTCTTTGAAACTAGAGTCAATTTCTTTCTATTTCTTGCCTCTTCAACCCACACTCCAGGAGTTTTGATAAATCTCACCAGATAACTGACATGTGAAACAAAGCAGAAATTTTTAAAGATACTAGTAGCACTAAGTAAACGATCTCTTTACAATTTGAAAGCTTCTCTTAAATGTGTAGCCATCCTGGGAGATGAACTGATGACGACCTTGGGACTGTCCATGTGCAAATGTTCAAGAATGTCTGAAAGTTCTTAACTTAGGGTAACAATACAGCCCAAACTGTTTTTTAAGAGAATGATAATTTCTTCTGAAAAGGGGTAATTTCTACATTATATCAAGAAAGAGATGTTTTTAATAATCAACCACTTCATTTATCCTAACTGACTAAAACACCAGAAATTCAATGTTGAATTATATTTGGTTGAGATGAGGTCTTGAAACATGTTATTCTGCTGACCTTTAACATGTCTAGGTAACAAGAAGGGTTGATGGTGGAACATAGAGAATCCTTCTTGGGTTTCATCTGTGGGAGGTCAGAACTCTGCCATGGCTGATGCTCTTCCTATAGGATGTTTGCTCAACTTTAAGAAAGTGTAAGTGCAGGCATCCCAAAAGCATCCTGCATGATCTTGCTCAAAGAGCACTGCATCTCATACACGGGAAATGTTTATTTTATTTAGTAAACATTCAAGATCCTTATTAGCAGTTGTAGAAAAGTAAAGATTTAGTCATCAACAAAATCCAAAGACTCCATTTACTCAATTTCCGTTTCTTTACTTAATGAAATTTGTCTGTAGGGCTTTTAAAGTTCATTTATAAAGTTAGAAATATATTCATATCTGCTGTCTTAGAGATGGATGACCACATTATTACTTGTCTATCAAATATAAGTAGGGCTGTTAATAAAGTAGCGACAGCTACTAAAGATTCCAAACATGGTGTTTCCTTTAGAGGAAATTGCAATTCTTCCCTCCGAATTCCCTTTGGAATCAATTACCTGACTTTGCAAGTCTCATGAGCTATATTACTTTTTAGTTAGGAGAACAGACATAAGTTAATATTCTTCAAAATATTTACTCAAAGAAGGCAGATGAAGCTTAAGCATATTAACCCTTTAGATTTGGGCCTAGCTTGTTTTACATGATACACAGAGGGTAAACTCAGGTCCCTCCTGGCTGGCATAGGATTTCCGTGTGATGTTGGAATTGGGGCAGGAGTCAAAAGAGTGAAAAATTAGAAACTGTTCTTAAGAAAACAAGAATCCTTTTTATCCTATATTTAATGTATAAATATATATATTTGGAGATGTTTTATCCTCTCCTCACCCCTTCAATGAGTCCAGAAAGAGAATATAACAAGGGAACCAGTGTTAGAGTAAATTTTTAAAAAATTAATTTTCTGGATTAACAATCCAATTTTTTAAATATCCATATATATAGGTGTGATTAAGTATCTTCACTCCTCTTAGTATGAACCAATATGACAATATAACCTACACTTCCCCAAATATAAATTGTAGATGTTATACTACCCAATAATTAGTTATTTCACTAAAATATGTGCATAAATTGTATCAGTTAATATGTAGAGATAATTTTGTAATAAATGAGTAATACTTAACTCATATATTCACTCTTAAAGGGTTGACTCACCAGCATGTGAATAAACATTTTATTCATTTAATTGTCAAAAGAACTGAGTTGGCTTATTTCCTCTTAGAACCTTTTCATTTGGGTAATTTTCAGATCCTGGGTGATTTCAGACATCACTGGTGAGAAAATAAACAATGAATGTACATTCATTTTCATAAATTTCAAAAGAGAGTATTGAATGATATCTTAAAACTTTGCTTTCCCAGTTGGGGGAAAAGTTGTTAAGATTTTGAAATATGTGAATATGGACATGATTCCATAGCGTGGCTGACACATCATCCATGTTGATAGTTTTATGGGATTTCAGCTTGTAGTGTCCATGTGATGACAGTTTCACTCATCTAGTGCACCATTGGGAACCGGATGATCCACAACTGCGCTCATATTTAGGAGGTCCCCAGGGTTGACAAACTGCTTCACTAAGGAGCATCCGTGAACTGGACCACAGAGAATTCTGGCAGAAGAGGCACAGCCTTACTTACCCCTTTAACATCCTGTAATCTGCAGGGTTCACTGTTCTCTCTGGGACAGAGGAAATACTATGCTGATAGAATAATTGCAGATTTTCATGTAATTCTTAAATGTACCATATCTGTGTTTGTGGAAAGAGACAAAACCCTCCTGTTAGCATATGCCTCAAAGAAGTCTTAAATTGAGCAAGCTCTTTCATGAGCACACCAGAAAAACAGGCTAAGGCTGTCAAAGTCTCCTGTGGCATAAAATCTTTTATCCTTGGAAAATTTAGAGACTATTCATGCATGGTTGATTTTCACTTATTTTTAAAAATCAATTATTGAGGAGGTAAGAAGACTTAACCTGACTGGCTAATGTGGACACTGTCAAGTACATTAGGAAAACAATATATCATACTAGTGCAGGTCATTGCTTTGAAATTTGGACATGGCTGAAATACGTTGTCATTTATTAGGTGTAGAACCTTGAGAACAAATCACTTAAACTCTCTGGATCTCATTTTTCTCATCTGAAAAATGGGACAATAATGGTACCTGCCTTATAAGATCATCTTGGAAACCATGTATAATATTGGGACCTCATGCCCCCCCCCCCCCAAAAAAAAAGCCTTTTTAAACCAATTATTTGTGGGAGTTTTTCCACCCAACAACATTAGAAAGGATTCAGGAATAATTCTATTCAAATAAAATCTAGAGTTCTTTCTTTTCCTTTCTCACATGTTTTCTAGAAAATAAGTCTGATGGGAAGCATGTCAGTTGTTGGTCCTAAGGAGACGACAGCCGGCATGGTGAGGGAGGCACAGCAGCTGCGGGAACCATCCTGGCTGCTATGCTCCTCTTCGTTTACATGTGTGTATTGAGTCCTTGTGATGGAATTTGATTGTAGCTTATTAGTAACCACAGAATCCAAGTTATCTCCTTTGATTTTAAGAGAGTTTCTGCTAAGCTGGGGTTTTGGCATAGAATTTTTCTTTACTCCTATCAGATTTCAGTTAGGAGTGAATACACTAGAATAAGATCTAATTTTGTTCTCCTTGCTCCTGGTTTCATCAAAATGGAAGTGTTCAGTTTCAACATTGTTGCAATGACAAGATTTTTAAAAGCACCCTAGAGAAAAAGATAATTTTCACTTGTATAATTTTTATGTTTATATATAATGGATATGATCTTTGTATTACTGACTAGCCTGTTCATGGAATAATTTTAGAGATACTTTTAAAAGTGTATTTCTTGGTCAGGGTGCATATTGAATTATCTTTATATAAACTGAAATTATGTGGTTAGTATTTTCCAATAGATTGAGTTATAATTTAGTTTAAGAAAATGAAATGCAATAACATACCAGTCAGAGCAGGAATCTCAAGGTGGTAACTCAGACCTCTATAAAATTCCCTGTATTTAGTTAAGTCAATATTTACCTCTTAGGTCTTGTCTTAGGTAGTTTGAGCTGCTATAACAGAATACTGCAGACTGGGTGGAGTAAACAATAAAAATTTATGAGTCCAAGATCAAGATGCCTATAGATTTGGTATTTGATGGAGTCCTACTTCCTAGTTCATAGACACTGTGTTCTCCTGGTATCCTTACATGGCTGAGAGCAAAGAAAAAAACAAGCTTTACCATGTGTTTTCTTATAAGGGCACTAAATCCCATCATGAGGGCTCCACCCTCATGACTCTATCCCCTCCCAAGGCCCACTTCCTAACACCATCACACTAGCGGTTAGGCTTTCACATATGAATTTTGGGGGAATTACGAACATGACAGCTCTCTATACTCTTTTGATTTATATTTTCAATAATGTATAATTAGTACTCTATTCTCTGGTCAGTTATACTTAGTATTTATTAGTTCATGATATACTATTTTATATACTAATTTTTCCACAGGTTTATATATGTAAATCAACTCCCTCCAAATTTATCATCAGACACTTGTGGATAGAATTTCAATCCACATTGAGCCCAATGTGCTTATCTCATGGCCAAGTCATAGACTCCCAAATTTTTAACTGCAGAATTTGAACATTTTAAACATAATTTACTTCTTCTCAAGAGTTTCTCATTAACTCTTTGAATAAAAAATATTATATATAAATATTTTTCCTGTTAACCACATTATAATTTCAAGACTCAATATATAATGAACATAATTTTCTAAAATATATTAAAAATACTTTTCTCTAAATGGAGCTTGAACATATTTAAAAGTTTGTTTTTGATGACATAAGTGATCATTAATTTAAAAGTCAGTGTTGTGTTTTTGTTTTTTGTTTCCTGTTATCTATACAGGATTTGAAATATTTTCTCTACCTTGACCTGCTTTGCGGGTGAAAAACTTACTTTTCATTCAAAGGGTTCTTCTAACATAATTATTACGTTAATCTAAAACAAATTTTCTATTTGCTGCTTCTTACCTGTTGTTAAATAAAATCTAGATAACACACAATAATATCTACCCTACAGGTTGACTTGAAAATTATACTTAATATTTGCACATAATGACATAAAAGGTCTTTACTTAACCAATTATTTGTTGGTCTCAAATAATAGTTGGTAGGTACCATAAATTTATTTTTAAAAGGAATTTGCTACCTCTTAAAGCCAATTGGTTTAGTCTTTTGTGTCTGTTGTAGTTATAGGCAAGAGGAAATGTGTTACTAAGTTAAAAAGCAGTAGATTTCCATTGGAAATGGAGCACTGATGGTAGATAGTAGATTTCTCTGAGTGACTTTCATAGATTTTGTTTGAGAAGTAGATAAAGGCAAAACTACTAAGTAAAACATGGGAATTAATTTTACTTAACTTTCTAGATAAATGTGAGCACATTAAAATCAAAAGAACCTGAATAAAATCTGTGCTTTCATTAAAAAAAAGAAATCAAAGAGATTATTTTATAAAATCATTTGTTTTACTAATGAGCCAGGCTAAAGTAATAACTGGAGACTTAATGAACTGATTAAGAATTTAAAAAGTTAAAAGTTATAGGAAAGCAAATATTTAAAATAGTGCCCAAAGGTGAAAAAGTGCATGGAAACTATTGTTCTCATTTACTGTAGCTGTCGTAAATTGGCGTAAGTCCTTTGGAAAGTCATTTGACTCATAAAAAGAAATATCTTCTTTACTCACTAATCCTATTTCTGGGTATTTATCCAAAGAAAATAATTTAAATGAAGGCGAAAACTGCATGTACAGATAATATTCATTATATCATGTTTCTAAGCAAAAAAACTGAAAAGATGGTGTACAAACAGAAAATAGGCAAATAAATGATGGAGCAGGTACTGAATGGAATATTATGCTCTGATAAAAAGTACAGGAAAGTCTTTAATACAAATGCTCATGGGAAAGTTGTGCTTTCTTTCAGTTCAAGTTAGCAGACGAAGCACGTGTGATTGTTTCCCCTTGTTCCTAAAATCTCACTAAAGTAACAGTAAAGAATAAGAAAGTATATTTATAAAAGGTATGAGAGGAAGAAGAGAGAGCTAAAAGCCAGTAAAAAATATTGATAAATATCTAAGACATGGAAAACATTTACAATTATTTATAAGTAAATCAGAGCTAACCCTCGCCTGGAACGTGCATAGGAAATAGCATTAGAGGAGAGACAAGGCCTCTCCCTTCTGAAGTGTCCTCCAGAAACCCTAGTCATGTTGCGTGAAAGTATGGGAAGTGAGGCAGAGATCAACACCATTAATGGCAGAACTGTTAAGGGAAGAGCTGTGCAAGTCATTACAGACAGGCAGACACACGTGGACACACACACACACACACACACACATACACACACACACACACACCTTTCTGGAGCAGCACTTTTCTCAAGGTTATAAGTGATGCACATCTACTGAACATAGGAAGGGGCAGAGTTGCCTTCAGTGTTGATGACAGAATCAAGCCTTCTTCATTCAAAGATGGAGATGGGAGGGCCCAGCTTTCCTGCCTGTTCCCCACATGTGCCTCTTACCCTGAAACTTCCAGTTACCAAAGCTCACCAGGTGAGCAGAAGTTAGGTTCAGTCTACCAATTCAAGAGAATTATAGAAACAGACTACCATGGTGTGGAAGAAATCCTGACCAGCCTTTTTAATTACTCTAGTCCTTCATTCATAAACAGAAGCAGACAACCAAAGGCCATCAGATACCAGAAAGACACCAGCAGTGCCCCCTCTCAAAATTACCAGGATGAATAAGTTTTGTGACACATAGTGGAAGTGATACCAAAAATTTAAGGAAAGAGAAGAGATTTAAAATCATCTCCACTTAGTAGTATCCTAGTAAAGATTCAAGATGATAGTGCTTCTGTGAAATAAAAACAGACTACAAATAAAAGGAATTTAAAAACTCCAAAATAATTTTTGAGTTAAAAAAATTAAGCTAAAGTTGATATGGTTCCCAAGGAACTTCCTGTCCGTGAGTCTGACAATGTGAGTTGTGATTCTCTGTCTCTTCATTTGACCTGTGACCTCAGTGCTATGATGGTTCTAAGAAGAGTTGTTGATTTTCTGTTTGTTTAGCTTTTACTCTTGTGTGGCTGAGAATGACAATTTCTAAGCTACTTACATACTGAACCAGAAACTATTTCAGTTCAAATTTTTGGAATTTTTAATAGAATGTATTTTAAAAATAGAAAAATAAAAGTCCACTGAAGCAATTGAATAAATCAACAAAGAGATAAAGAAATAGGAAATATTAGAAGAGAGACTAGAAGTTCAATCAATGAGTCAATATGATTGTTGTGTAAGAAAAAAAGATAGGGCCTTGAAAATGGAGGGGTAAATTTAACCTAAGAGAGTAGAATTTGATAGAACTAAAGAAAGGCATATGTTTTAGATAAAATGTGCTGACTGGACAATGAGAAAGCACTGACACATAGACACAGCTTCTTGAATTTTGAGACACCAAGGATAAAGGACACATCTTAAAGCTTCCAGAAGAGATAGAGGGTGAATATGCGTTATTTGGAACACAAAACAGACTGGCGTGGGTTTGGTTTCATTAGCAGCAGGGAGGCAGTTCTAGAAGTCAGCAGATACTGTGGCAAAGCTCTGAAGGTAATCATTTTGAATCTAGAATTCTGTCATCACAATGTCAATCAGTTGAGAGGGTAATATACAATGAGTTTCACCTGGGAATATAAGGAAAGGCCTACAGCAACAATATGAAGAAATGAACCTGGTCTAGCACAGGGCAGTAAGAGTGGGTTGGACCTGGAAGAGACTGGAGAATGTTCATGCCTCACCTAAAGGCAGATGAGGTTGAGAAAAGACTGTGAATGCAAATCCAACAAAACCATGTGTCCATCTTCCCCAGTGATGGATCCCTTCCTTCAGTGACTTATGGGGAATGGACCAGTGGTTCCCTGTGGAATATGAAGTTGAAGATTCCTGGTGAAACTGCCCAGATGGTAATGCTTGCAATGTCTGGCCTTCCTTTTGTCCCTTTCCTATTATTAATACCAGCTAGCTAGTTACAATGATAACAGAATCACCTGCAAAACCAACCAGAATATCTGAAAATAAAGAGTAAATGACATTCAAGAAATCATAGGTCTAATCGAAGAATGAAAGAAAAAAAAATCTTAGGATCCATTTGTATAGTACACTTAGAAGGCAATTGGGTCATGTTATAAAAGGAAATCAAATAGCTCCCAAGAAATATTTTTTGAACTGGAACTCCTAAAATAAGTAGTATGAGCTTACATATAAAATAAAGGCAGGCATGCAGGAATTGTTTTTGTTAAAGGAGAAGGGAGGCAGGGAGGGAGGGAAGGAGGGAAAAAGGGAATGGAGAAAAAGAGGAAGGAAGGAAGGGAGAAGGAGAGGGAAGGAGAAACTAATGTGTCAGAAATTCCAGGTACAATGAAATCCACACAGGATAGTCAGATCCAAATATTAAAATAAGATATGGCATAGTATTTGCATAATTACAAAACGAAAAGTCTCTGATTTTATGGTTTCGGTGTTCTTCTGAAAGTGTCACAGATTTGGTACTTTACAAAAAGGTTTAATCCCTGAGTACTCAGTGTCTGAGGGTGGGTGTGTTAGTACTTGGTGGTGCTGGGGGGGCGGGGATGGACAGGAGAACCATGGGGTAGTTGGTAGAAAGCGAGTTTTTATCTGGGTTCACATAGGGTAAAATGAAGGCCTTACACATTGGGACAGGATTTGGAAGCAGAAAAGCTCATGAAGACAGTCGGCCTGAGGTGGTCAGTAGAACTGGCAGTATTGAGAGAAGTTACAAAGGGCAGGAGGCCCCCACTGATATTTGCATTATCCCCACTGATATGCATTTAACATTATACCCAATGCACACAGACAAAGTTTTTCCAGGTCAGTATATAACTTGCCTTGTTAGGGTTGTGGAATTATGAGGTGTTTTCTTAACTTTCTATTCTGTGGTTACATAATTTCATAATGAAAGCGACCTTATAGTTAAAAATGGAACAGATTCTTCTAGACTTTAAAATAATTGACCAACATTAATTATCACATTTAGAGCAGCCACACCTGTGGTATCATGTGGTTGCCAAGAAGTATCTTAAAAATATAAAATGCATCCATAATGCTAATTTGGAAGCAGTGCCTCTGACAGTCCACACAGTTTTTTGTTTTTTTAAAAATATATATTTTACTGATTTTTTACAGAGAGGAAGGGAGAGGGATAGAGAGCCAGAAACATTGATGAGAGAGAAACATCGATCAGCTGCCTCCTGCACACCTTCAACTGGGGACATCCCGCAACCAAGGTACATGCCCTTGACTGGAATCGAACCTGGGACCTTTCAGTCTGTAGGCTGACGCTCCATCCACTGAGCCAAACTGGTTAGGGCCACACAGTTTTAATATGATGTGAAGGGGTTGGTTGGAGGTGGGCTGACTCCAGGAGGGTCTTTCATGCTGACTTGACTAAACCTCTCTTCCCCCTACTCGTAGACCACCAGCGTTATCCAGACAGTCTTCAGGCAAATCATATAACCCTGTCCTGTTTTTAATACTAAGAGTTTTTGGAGCACATATTTTAATAAACCCACTCCTGGTCTTCGGCAAGATGAGGAAAGGAGCCTGCCCTGTGCTTTTGCAGGTTTTCAAGAAGAGATTTTTTAAAAATATGTTATTTTAAACATATGCTATAAAAATGAGAAGCTATATTGAAATTTATTATTAAATTCTGTGTGTGCTATAACACTCCATTTCAGAAATTTTAGTCAGTATTTTCCTAGCCTATCAATGCTCCCAAAGGATGATTTTTCCCTCTTTTGAAATAAGAATAAAACTATTGAGAAGTAAATCTGTAGGAAATAGAATAAGTATTCTATAGATATCTTCATCTTTTATGGCAGAGTTACAGAAGCAAAGGGATTAAACTTCTTTTGAAGATGGCATCCAATTAATTCTCAACATTCTGTGTTAATTTGCATCATCTGGTTTCCTGCCCAGATCACGTGCCAGTGTTTCCCTTTCCTCCTTTTCTCCTTTAACCTCCCCCCTTCCTCTCTCCCATTTCTTTCTTCCCATTTGCATTTAATGTTGCTGCTGAACTTGATTTCCCATAAGCTTAATGGCTATGAATAAAAATGAAGTCAATACTTGCACTAGTGTAGGAACTTTTTAGAAGAAGTTGTTGCAGAGAGCACGCAGGTCTTGAAGTCCCGTGTTTAAAATGCATGAAGTGAGCATGCAGTATTTGAAAAGGGATTACATTTTGTCATGAGTCCTATGCTTAAGGTCATTTCAGATGAAGACTGCTGAACATAGTCATAAAGAACAATATCTTTCATCTTTTTAATAAGTCATTTTGGACAAAAACCTATTCATTGTGTGGAGAGACCCTTTGACGCTGTTGTCTGGCAATGGGAACCGGCCTCCTCCAGCCTTCCTGAGAAAGCCTCGCCACGTGTACAGGAAAGCCCTGTCTTGTTCACATTATTGCTTATGCCAATATAAGCATCAACACTCAGGAAAACTTCATTTTGTCTGGATTACTACTTAGAAGATATTTACATCAAAAATAGCACCTCATTAAAAAATCTTTAAAGGAGAAATGTATCAAGGGATACTGGATTGAGTGCATTAATCTGCAAATACATGTGAATTACTTATGAGTTCAAAACTTCTGCAGAAATAATAAATGAATATAGATATGTCTCAACTCAAGTAATAACAAAATTCCTGAAAGCATATTGTTATTAACATTTTGTTTCTCTGGTTTATTAGTTATTAAAGCAACTAGCATCACAAGAGCACCCAGAAGCCAGAGCCCAGTTTGCATGTCAAGCACACGCCCACGGAGTCCCTGGTGTGCTTTGCTGTGGTTATCTTTGTTGTCACCTAAAGTACCTCACAGGCCAACAAAACTGCCAGACATACGCGTCTATTATTTGTCTAATATTTCTTGATCTTTGTTTCTCAGGTGCACCTTTTGAAGTATAAATATCAGAAAACTTTCACTTTTTTCTTTTCTCATTTTGCAACAAGAATAGTTAGCTATGGGTTTTACACAGAGGTTTATTTTTATGCAGTGTTACATGTTTTATTATTTCCCAACATAACAATAAGTAAAGAGATACAGAGTATAAAAATAAATCTATTTCTGAAACACCTTTTATGGTAATACACACGCATTTTCCAAAAAGTTCAAAGAATATATGTTCCTCAGTAATATCATCCCAAATTTCTATGGGTTTTTTCTCCAAATCTGATGGACTTGAGACTCTTCATTCTACCTTCATCGATTGTAAACATGTTCCTTAACAGATACTTAATGAAAGATGTGATACTTGATTAACAGATAGAAAAAAGGAGTGAGAAAATTGTAGTATAATGAAGTTTCATTTAACTATTAATATTAGGTTTTACACTAAAAGTAAAGCTAAGTTAGGTCATCTACTGATATTACATACCAGCATTAATGAGTCATTTACCCTCCATTAAATCAACTCAAACCCCAACTTCCTATCTTACGACACAATCTGCACGAACCAGCAGATTTCAGATCTCAATTCTGCCAGTTTGAGTTCCTCAATTTAAAAAAAAATCTCAGTTTCAGTTTTTAGTTTCAGTGGAATTTTAAATAATTCCAAGAATGAGAATGGCTTACACCAAGCATTAGATATTAGTAGAACAGTTTATTTTCAACAATAAGTTAGATCTAAAAAAAACAATGTATAAATAAATTAGATCTCAGTTAAATTTTGCAGATACTGTGAGAGGAAAAGTGAAAAAACACCTGCATCTTAACAAAATAAAATGGCTTGCACTGAACTAAGGGTACACACATAGAAACACACAAAGAAACATGCACACATAGGAACACAGACACACACCCAGGCACACACACATAGACACACAGATACACAGATAGATATATACAGACATAGAAACACACAGATGCAACACACACACAGACATCCACACACAGAGATGCAAACACACAGCTACACACAGAAACACACACACTGACTCTATAATGACAAATTCTGTTCCATTTTACAATAACACTGATAATCTAGTACTTTCTTCAACAGAGTAGCTCATCTTATGTTAAAAAGTGAAAGGGAGCCCTAGCTGGTTTGGCTCTGTGAGTAGAGCATTAGCCTGCCAACTAAAGGGTCCTAGTTTTGATTTTGGCAAGGACACATGTTGTGGTTGCTGGCTCGATCCCCAGCAGGCGGCATGCAGGAGTCAGCTGATCAATGGTTCTCTCTCATCATTGATGTTTCTATCTCTCTCTCCCTCTCCCTTCCTCTCTGAAATCAATAAAAATATATATTTTTTAAAAAAGTGAAAGGAAATATTGGCATCTAGTTCACTGTTTGTAAAATTCCAGCATTTTTCCACTTGAGTCTTAAATGCCCTCCTTTTTTCTTCTAGTGAAGGATTCTGTCATGTTTAGGTGTAACCACGATTTGGATCTTGCTTTTGTTGCCTGACCTTTGGTGTGTTACCTTGTTGGTTTGTGAAAAGAGTGAACAGATAATGGCCTAGGCCAGTGGTCAGCAAACTGCGGCTCGCGAGTCACATGCGGCTCTTTGGCCCCTTGAGTGTGGCTCTTCCTAAGCCTTAGGAGTACCCTAATTAAGTTAATAACAATGTACCTACCTATATAGTTTAAATTTTAAAACTTTGGCTCTCAAAAGAAATTTCAGTCATTGTACTGTTGATACTTGGTTCTGTTGACTAATGAGTTTGCCGACCACTGGCCTAGGCTATGTGATGACACCAACTTTTAGGGCCATTTTCGAGGGTACTTTCCAGAGAATGACCTTAGAAATCAACCACAAATTATCTGTTTGTCTGAAGACCAATATTAACTAAGTATTAATGACTTCCAACAATGTGATAAATCTGGGAGTCAGGTAGATAGAAGTGAGTTTGATGTTTTCAACTAGTTAATAAGGACACATATATTTCTTGAGCATCTATAAGAGTCTCTAGGTACAAAGATAATGTTCTGTATTCCTCCTTTGAAGAGCTTAATAATTAGAAAAATATATACATCTTTTAAATGGCATGAATCTTTTAAAAATGTTTTCTATTTGGTGCATAGATACCATTTAGAAAAGTTTCAATATATTGTATGCAATCTTAAGTCCAAAAGGATTTGATGAAAAAAATATAATGATTCTTACTTTGTCAAGTGAAGTATATAGCATCTGCAAACAGAACATATCCTGATTAAAACACAATTTTTTAAGGGTCATGCATACTCTAAAAGCTAAAATCTTTACTTAGCCATCACATAGGATCAATCTACATATCTATCACTAAATTGAATCTTTAGAGATACTTTTAAACTCGAGAATTTCTTAAGTTGAATAAAAATTACCCATGTTTCTGTGTATTTGTGTATGTATGCATATATAGTTTAATATATATAATATTATTATATTCTCTCTATATTTTATATATAATATACTATAGTAAAATATATATTGGATTCTAGAATTAACTTTTCAATAAAACTTCTGGTACTTCTTAAATTATGTGGACAATAGAATAGTCCCTATTGTGGTACCATTTGAACCCTTTTTTTTGTGCCCCAGGTCACCTGCCTTGAATAATGCATTCATTCAGCAAATAGTACTGAGTACCTACTAGTATTGTCTTAATCCAAAAAACTTCTGAAAAATTAGTGAAAAAATAGACAGAAATATCTTCCCTCATAGAGCTCATCTACTTATATAAAAACCCTAGATGTAACATCACAGCCAGAAGCACAACCAACCGGAAGGAAGTCAGTCCTGCAGGGGTTGTCTTGGAAATGGTTGCGCCCTCCCCCAGCTGTTTCTTGGAGGGCGAGGTTTCAGGCAGGAGCCCACCCTCAGAGCAGAGTGTGGAAGTGAAATGATTTGTAATGGATCTATTATTGAAGCTACCTTTGGAAATACTATATCTATAGATCAGTGGTTCTCAACCTTGGCTGCATATTAGAATCACCTGGGAATCTTTTTAAAATCCAGATTTCTGGGCCTCATCCTCTGGAAATTCTGTTTCTTTGTTACTAATGATGTGGCCCCACACCATAACAAAGAAACAATTTCCAGAGGATGAAGCCCAGGAATCAGGATTTTGAAAAGATTCCCAAGTGATTCTAATGTGCAGACAAGGTTGAGAACCACAGCTATAGATAATATTAAAAATATATCTAAACATGCAATTCTTTGTCCAAAAAATGAGCATGTTCAAAAATTAAATGAAGAAAATTTGGATATACTCGATGGAGATTTTCACACATATTTGAGTGATGATTCCATTGATTCCACAGATGATGCTGAAAAGGAAAATTTTCCCATCGAATTTCTTAATAGTATTACTCCTTCAGGAATGCCATGTCATAAATTAAAATTGAAAGTGTGTGCAATCATCATGCTATTGAGAAATCTCAATGGTAAATAGGGTCTTTGTAATGGTACCAGATTTATTATCAAAAGATTACGACCAAACATTATCGAAGCTGAAGTATTAACAGGATCTGCAGAGGGAGAGGTTGTTCTGATTCCAAGAATTAATTTGTCCCCATCTGACACTGGCCTCCCATTTAAATTGATCTGATGACAGTTTCCCGTGATGCCAGCATTTGTGATGACTATAAATAAATCACAAGGACAAACTCTAGACAGAGTAGGCATGTTCCTACCTGAACCCGTTTTTGCACATGGTCAGTTATATGTTGCTTTCTCTGAAGTTTGAAGAGCATGTGACGTTACAGTTAAAGTTCTAAATACTTCATCACAAGGAAAATTAGTCAAGCACTCTGAAAGTGTTTTCACTCTTAATGTGGTGTACAGGGAGATATTAGAATAAGTTTAATCACTTTATCAGTCATTGTTTGCATCACTGTTGTTTTTATATCATGTTTTTGTTGTTTTCATATTATGTTTTTGTCATTTTTATATCATGCCTCTGTTGTTGTTATATCCTTTTGTTACTGTTTATTTATTAATAAATTTATATATGATTTTCATATACATTTTATTAATTTCCTTTCATCTCTCACACTTCTATTATAGAGAAAGGGCAAATAGTAATATTAAAATATCTCCACTAATTAATTCCCTTTTAAAATATATATATATATTATTGATTTTTTTATAGAGAGGAAGGGAGAGGGATAGAGAGTTAGAAACATCGATGAGAGAGAAACATCAATCAGCTGCCTTCCTGCACACTCCCCACTGGGGATGTGCCCGCAACCAAGGTACATTCCCTTGACCGGAATTGAACCTGGGACTCTTGAGTCCACAGGCCGATGCTCTATCCACTGAGTCAAACAAGTTAGGGCAATTAATTCCCTTTTAATGTGCACAAATTTCATGCACCGGGCTACTAGTGTTGTATCTAATCAGCCAGAAACATAACTGATGAATAAATTTTATGGTATGGTAGATGGTGATAAGAGCTAAGAAAAAACATATCAGGGTAAGAGATATATGGAATGTTGGGTATTGAAAGATTGGGTTGCAATTTTAAATAAACTATTCATAGTAGACCTCATAGTTGAAGATATATTTTGCAAAATCTTGAAAGAGGTGAATTGGTGAGCTTTGTATGAAGTGAATGAGCTTTTTTTGGACAGATGGAACAGTCATTTGCCTTAATACAGGAATGCCTGGAACAGCATGAGGAAGCTCAAGGAACAGTGTGGGATGGGAGCACAATGAACAAAGGAGGGGCAAGTATAAAGCCAGATAAAGCCAGATAAGTGAAGGGAGTCCAATCATTTAGCTTCTTGTGGACCACAGTGAGAGACTGAACTTTTCCTCAGAATAAGGCACAAGCCATCTGAAGGTTGGGAATCCCGTGATTTGACTTCCATTTTAGAGATACATCTGGTTACTATGTTGAGATAGAGTACTGGGCAAGGGTAAGACTGGGAGACCACATAACGTGATTCATGTAGAAGGCAATGGAATCTTGGACAAGAGCAAAGACATTCAGAACCTGAGAAGTGGTGTAGTTCTGAATACACTTTGAAGGAAAAGACAATAGAGTTTTCCAACAGTTTGTATTATGCAAAAGTGAGAAAAAGGAAATAAGAATAACGTCAAGGTTTTTAACCTTACATTGGGAAGACTAGAACAAAGCTTTCATTAATCAATAGTGAATGGTGAGGACTACAGAAGGAGCAGATAGAAGGGAGAGATCAGAAGTTCAGTTGTGGATATGTTGAGCTGAGTGTCTGTTTAAATCCAGATGGAAAGTCAATCAGAGTGTTTGATGTAACAGTCCAGCTTCAGAAAAGAGGTCTGAGTTAGAGATAAAATGTGAGAGTCACTGGTACGTGAATGTTCTTCAAAGCATGAGCTTGGATGCAATCTTGAAGGGAGAGGATATATATGGAAAAAGCAAAGGAAGAAGTTCTACGCCTTGAGGCACGAGTACTTAAATTGGAAAGAAAAGCAAGAACAAGCAAAAAAGGCCTGGAAGAAGAGATCCATGAGCTTGGGAGAAATGCCAGAACTGGGTGGAGCCCTAGGAGGTCAGTAAGAGAAGGGTTTTAGGTAGAAAGGGGTAAGCAACTCTTTTAAGTGAGGAGATGAGGGTGACCTGACAAGAGTAGTTTGGTGGAGTGTGAGGTGGGGTGAGATGAAAGCCTGGTTGAAGTAGCTTCAATAAATAAGAGTGAGAGGAATTAGGCATAAAAGATGAGGGCAGCCCTTTTAAGAAATTCTGCTGCAAAGGATAGCCTCCTTTAAGAGCGGTAGGAAAAGTAGGAATAATAATGAGAAGGCCTATGGTTTTCAAGGTGGAATAAATCAGAACACAATTGCATGCTGGTGGGAACAATTAGAGAGAGAAAACACAATGATGTGAGAGGGAAAATGAAGAATTCCCTGCAGCCATGGCCTTGAATAGGCAACAAGGTATGAGATCTAGTAAACAAGTGGACTGATTGGCCTCGGGCAGGAGCACAGATCATTATGATAACAAATAGGAACTAGAATGTGTGGCTACAGGTCGATGGGTGGTTATGAAGTTGTGGAAAATTGCTTTGGAATCCTTCAATTATCTCAAACAAAAAAACACAGGCAGTGAAGATTTAAGTGGAAGGGAAGGGGGTAAACTGGAAATCAAGGTGTGTGGGAGGAGGATAGATGAAGGAAATACAGTGTATTAACATGATCTTATTATAAAATGGCCAGGCAGCCTTTGGGGTGCGTTGTGTTTGTGATAGTCAGTTAAAAGTGACACCACTCAGGAGGAGCTGTATTTCACATAGTTGTGGCTTTCCCAAATGAGTGTCCCAAACCCAGGGAAGAGCATAGCAACGGAGGGTTTAGACCAGTGGTTCTCAACCTTCCTAATGCCGCAACCATTTAATACAGTTCCCCATGTTGTGGTGACGCCCAATTTCATTGTTAGAAATTGAACATAATTAAAGCATAGTGATTAATCACAAAAATAATATGTAATTATATATGTGTTTTCCGATGGTCTTAGGCGACCCCTGTGAAAGGGTCGTTTGACCCCCCAAAGGGGTCTTGACCCACAGGTTGAGAACCGCTGGTTTAGATAGACAGTCATCACTAGATATATAAATCCTCTTAATAAAATAGTGGTCAAAACAGACAGAGAAAAAAAAAATAACTACGTGGAAGACAGATCACAAAGGTAGAAGAACAAATACACCTCCTGGGCTTTTAAGTATAAAAGCATCTACTTAATGCCTTAGGAATAACTGAAGGAGGTTATACCACTGCCCATAACTAGAGACACTGAATGGAGAATATTCAACATCACCATCCCAATGTTCCTGCACCAATCTTCCTGCAGGCAGTTTTTCAGTGGGCAGCCTCCCCCTCAGGACCTGGCTGCCATCTTGCTCTGGAATCCTATGAGCTGAAGCACCTTCATTCTACAGTTCCAGGATATCTCAGTCCCCGCAACCCCCAAGCCTTATTGTTATGTAGAGAAATACAGCTCTTGTTTCTCTGAAGACACCTAAATGACCTATTACAGGAAACCTGCCTCTCCTTACCAGACAGATTAATTAAGGTATTTTCTTGAGGTCTATTAATGCAAACTCAAGGCATAGTTTTTAAAATAGCCATTTCCCTTTCTCATTACAGTATCACTTAGAAGTATCTACCATGTTATAATTAATTGTTCAATTGTCCATTAGAAAGCAAGGTCTTTGAAGTCAGTCACTGTGGTTTCTTCACTATTATTTCCCCCAAATAAAACCCGTTTTGATTATATCTCATGTAGTTCATAACAGTTAATTTTAGATGGGTTACAGATCTAAACATAAAAAGAAAACAATAAAATCTTTAAAAGAATATACAAGAATATCTTTATCACTTTGATGTAAGTAGTTTAACCAATGGACACAGACAACAGGGGGGTGAGGGCATGAGTGGGGGGAATAGGGGTAATGGGGGAATAAGGACACATAAGTAATATCTTAAAGAAGAAATAAAGAAATTTAAAAAAAAGAGTTTGTGAAAACATCCTGGTTGGGCATCATCTCATGCACCAAAAGGTCACTGGTTTGATTCCTGGTCAGGGCATATGCCCTGATTTCAGGCTCAATCCCTGGTAGGGAGAATGTAGGAGGAAGCTGATCGATGTTGCACTTTCCCATCAATGTTTCTCCCTCTCTCCCTCTGACTTCCTCTCTCTCTAAAAAAGTTATTAAAATATATTTTTAAAAGAGTTCATAAAAATACCAAAAGCATTGAATACGGTATACAGGAAAAGTTAATAAAGTGGCATTTATTATAATTAAGAACTTTCATAAAAAACATACCTTAGTAGAGTGAAAGAGCCATCTGGGAGAAGAGATTTGCAATTCATATGACACCAAGGACTTATGTCTAGAATATGTAAAGAAGTTTTACAAATCAATAAGAAAGACATATAATCCCATTGAAATACAACCTAGAGAACTGAACAGCCACTTCAGAAAAGAACCTATACAAACAACCAATAAATATATGAAAAAGTGTCTACCTCATTAGTCAAAGGGAAATGCAACTTAAAATCAAATGCATCAACCAATCGAAATTGCTACAGTGCAGATTGGTCAGCAATGGAGAGAACTAGGGAAAATAAAGAATAGCTTGAACTTTTTGTTACTGTTGTGGAAATGTGACATATATAGTGCTCATGGTTCTGTAGGCTATGCTGAGAACAGCATCAGGTGTTAGATCCCTGGAATCAGACCAGACCTTGGTTCAGCACCCTCAGTACTTGAGTTCTGGCTAGGAAAGAATTCAGAGCCAAGACTCAAAGTATATGAGGAAGTTTATTTAAAAAAATCTCAGAGGTAGAAGAAATGGGCTCAGGAGGTAACTTGTCTTGTGGGGATGAAAAGAAAGGGGAGGGAGAGGGTCCCTTATCCTGAAAGCTTTTAAGGGTGAGGATGTTAGGGGAGGTCCGAAGGGAGGATCTCAACAAGATATTCGTCACATTCAAGGTTGTGGTTTCCACTGATTGATTGGTTGGCACCAGGTCAGGGGATCATTAACCAATGTAGCTGGTCCTAAAATTAACCTAAGAGTCACTTGTCCAGTTTTGCTGCTTTACTGGGCCTTGAGCTGAAATACAACCGAGGCTTAAATGTTATCTCTAAGGAGGAAAGGTTAGGGGTTCTAAACTGCAGGACCAATGATATGCTAGGGGAGGAAAGGCTAGCCTGGGGTCAAGGTCCTTGTTTTTCTAGCTTTGCCTGTTGCTAGGTATCCCTGACCTTCTGTACCTGGCCTATTGCCCTTACTTTGCTCATGTCTATCTAGCTGTCTACCACTGTTCCATTGTAAAATGAACATATACATGTAGTGTCACCCAGCAATTCCAGTCCTAGGAATATAGCCAATTAAAATGAGGGTAAATGTTCATCTAAACGTATGTACAAGAAACTTTACAGTGACACTCTTCGTGACAACTTCATGAACAGTGCATCTAAAGAGTAGAAAGAATAAATAAATTGTGGCATACTGTTAAAAAAAATGGGATAGCTTCCTAATAATTTTAAAATGCAAAAACTCATCTTATGTGTTAAAATCAAGGTAGTGGATGCCTTGGTGAGGGCAGTGGCTCGGGGGGGGGGGGGGGCATGGGAGGATTTGGAATGATAATAGAATTTATTTCCTGATATGATTGTTGGTGACATGGATGCATTTGCTTTTGTGCAAATCCTTCAGTTTGAACATTTCAATTGTTCATATTCTTATAATTTGTGCACTTTTCAGTATGTGAGCTGTGATACAATAAAATACCCTAAACTTATTTGCTTATGTTTAATAGTAATCAGAATTCTAGAATTATTTTCTGAGTACATGACAATACCATGAGCAACCAAGTTGGATGTTAGGACTTGGCAAATTCTGTCTGTAAACAGGAGCATCCCACACGTCCTCCAACACTGTAAAGAGATGAAGTGAGGCTTCCAATGTGACTAGATGGACCAGTCTGACTATTTCTGCACTGTTGTAGCTTCATTTCTTAATTAGGTATTGTATGCTTTCCTTTATTCCTTCCATGGCTGTTATAAATGATGACATTAAAAGATTACAGCATTAGATTCCACATAGACACTTTTCCAAAGAGAACATGCAGATAGCCAATAGACATATGAAAAGATGCTCAGCATCACTAGTCATCAGAGAGATGCAAATTAAAACCACAGTGAGATATCACCTCACACCTGTCAGAATGGCTATCGTCAATAAATTAACAAATAATAAGTGTTGGTGAGGATGTGGAGATAAAGGGAACCCTCATACACTGTTGGTAGAAATGCAAATTGGTGCAGCCACTGTGTAAAGCAGTATGAAGTTATTTCAAAAAATTAAAAATGGAACTACCTTATGACCCAGTAATTCCACTTCTGGGACTATATCCGAAGAAACCTAAAACACTAATTTGGATGAACATATGCACCTCTATTTCACTGCAGCATTATATACAATAGCCAATATTTGGAAGCAGCCTAAGTGTCCATAAGTAGATGAGCGGATAAAAAAGCTGAGGTACATTTATACAATGGACTACTATTCAGTCATAAAAAGGAAGGAAGCCTTACCCTTTACCACAGCATAGATAGGACTGGAGAGTATTATGCTAAATGAAATAAGCCCATCATAGAAAGACAAGTACCATATGATTTCACTCATAAATGAACCAACAAAAGACAAACAGGTTCATAGGTAGAGAATAGACTAACAGCTATCATCCAGGGGGTGGGGGAGGAGGCTTTGAGGGTCTGGGTGAAAAAGGTGAAAAGATTAAGGAAAAAAAACCCAAACCCATAGACACAGACAACACTGTGATGATTACCAGAGGGGAAGTAGGGTAGGGAAGGTAGAAGAGGGAATAGGGGGAATAAATGGTGATGGAAGGACACTTGACTTGGGTGGTGAACACACAATGCAGTATACAGATGATGTATTATAGAATTGTACACCTGAAACCTATATCATTTTATTAACCAATGTCATCCCAATAAAGTCAAGAAAAATAAATTTTAAAAAGATGACTGCAATAGTGAAGTTCTAATATCCAGTCTGACTGTGAGCTACAATGGGTCCTTGACCTTAAAATATTTATTAGTTGCCGCACACCTAAGTCATCAATTTACCAAGCACTTGGATCTATCTCAATGATGAAAAGTGCTTTGTGAGCCAAAATCCTCTTCTCTTCTCCATTAATCATATTTGATTAATATCATTTGAAATATCATTAAATAATTTTAATGCAGGTGTATAGATTAGAACTACTCTAGAGCTTTCCTGACATAAACAATGACAGATTATGTGCAAGTTTAAGTTTGCACAAGTGATTAATCTGCTAGTCTGCAGTTTAAATTAATTATTACCTCATATTTACATGACTGGTTCAGATATATCCAACCATTAACACATTGCCATTTGCTCAAAATCATTTTAAAATCTTATATAGTTAATGTAAAGCAAGAATATAGAACAAGAGAGAATCAGATCAGAACTCAAATTTTACATGAGTTATATTCAGGTTTAGCTGGTTAATTCTTTTTTTAATTACTAGTTATTAAATTGTTTTATGTATTCTGCCACACAGAAGCTTAATAGGACAGTATCATTCCTAGAATTAAGTGGACCAGTATATATTTTCCCAAATTTTAGCTGTAAATATTAGGCTGATTTACTTATGCAAATATATTTGGATGTTCCCATCTTCTCTTACAAGCTCTCTTACAGGAGTGAATAGAGGCTTCTAGAAGGTCACGTACTCTGAGTGAGAAAGGCCAAGTGCCAGGGGGATGGTTCATCTCCTTGCTGCTCCTTGCACCTGGACCATTTCCGAAACAGGGATATTTACCTTGCTATCCAGGGAAAGAGATTTTGCAACTTGCATGTAATTTATGATGTTGAGCCATGCTTATTTGTTTGAGAATATGAGTGCATGAAGAAAATACCTTCAGTCATAGCCAGAGCAATAAGAATGTCAATTTATTAGGTGCTTATTTGTTCTGAGCATTGTTTCAGGTTCTTTACATATGCTGTCTTATAAAAACATTTATTATAATGTCCTTATTATAGTTAGCAAAACAGAGACCTAAATTGTCTGAGACAGTATTCAAATACTGTTAACAACCAGACAGATATTTTTAGATAACAATGATTAATATGGTAATGGCTCTAGTGGAAAAAATGGAGAGTGCACATGAAGAGATGGGGAGTTTCAGCAGAGAGATGGAAATGATAAGAAAGAGTCAAATAGAATGCCAAATAAATAAATAAAAATTTATGATAACATAGATGAAGAATGCACTTAGACTGGTCATTATACTCAATACAGCTATTTAAAACAATAGTTTTTATTTACTTTGTTCATGATACATTTTATCGTACAAATACTTTATTTTTATGATATAGCATATGTACATCTTTTCTTTATAGCTGCTGAGATTCCAATCTTTGTTTAATAAGATTGTCCAATCCTTAGATTATACCTGTGGTCACCTAGAGTTGTGCAAAGTGCACGTGGACACAGTATAGAAAAGTACAGGTAGTTTACATTGCCATGTGTAACTCACAGGTGTGGTCCTGAAGAGTTGTGGTTGGGGAGAGAGCATATGGACTCTTGGGTCACTCTACATCTATACAGGGGATGGTTAGTATGAACCCCTATTGTCATAGGAGCCAAGAGATCCCAGCCCCTAGTTAGTTCTACTAAACCGTTGAAAGGGGGGAGCTTAGCTACAAAAGCCACCTGGATTTGTCTCTTCTCATTTAGATTTTCTTCCAAAAACCTGTTATGTCATCGCTTCAATTCAAGTATTTCATCATTTGGAATTTATCCTATCTAATAAAAGAGAAACATGGTAATTAGCGTATGACCGCTACCCTTCCCATTGGCTAATCAGGGCAATATGCAAATTGACTGCCAGCCAAGATGGCGGCCGGCAGCCAGGCAGCTTAAAGCGAACATGAGGCTTGCTTGCTTCAGTGACGGAGGACTCCAACGTTCCCTGCCTGCCGCTGCCGGCCTCTGAGCTGCAACTCTAAGCAACTATGTTACAAATATAGAAGCTAAACAAAACCCCAGAAACCTGCTTTAGTCCGCCGGGCTTCAGCCAGCAGGATCGCAACATTGTTTCAAATACAGAAGGTAAATAAAGGCCAGAAACCTGCTTTCAGCAGTGGAGGCCTAAGAGCTGGAGCCAAGCCTCAAAGCTAAGCTGGCCCAGAATAACAAAAAAGAAAAAAAGGAGCAGTTGGGAGCTTCAGTCACCCACCAGCCTGAAAACAGCCCTCAGCCCCTCACCCAGACTGGCCAGGCACCCCAGTGGGGACCCCCACCCTGAAGGAGATACTTTTATCTTTTAAAAACTTCATACTACTTAAACTCTTCATCCAATTACAATGACTAGGTCTTTGAAGAAGGTATTTATTATAATAGTAAGGGACATGTCTAATTTCTAGTTTTAATTAAAATAGATTATATATTTTACCATTTAGAATAATAATTCCAGTTGTTTTGTAGAAATAGTTATTATAGCACTCTTTTTTAAACTTAAAGTTTTTAAAGAAAAATGGCTGGAGAGAACTTTTATTAAACATCTTTTTAACATCTTATATTAATTTTCTTTTGTAACTTTGCATAAAGGTCATTAGATGGCCAGACAGTGATTCAGCTTTCTGCCTACTCCATGTCCACACCAGTGGGTGGAGGAAAATAAACACACCTGAGGTAAATAAACTCCCTTTCTCCACAAGCTCCTCCTCCCATCCTCACACCCCATCATCAAGGGCTCCCTTTCCTTTCTCTTTGAGGAAAGGGAATCAATCTAGAGTGGTTTTTCACAACACTCCCAACACACACACACACACACACACACACACACACACACACAGGGCACACGCACACCTACTAGCCTCAAAACAGTCTCCCTGTCACTCTTGCCAAGCTGCCTCCCCTCTAACTTGTGTATTATGATATCCTCTGCTCTCTTGTTCAGGGACAGAGTTCTGGGATGCTCCTTCTTTCTTCTGATTAATTAATCTTCCTCATCAATACGCAAACATGCTCTTATTTCTCTAATCATTTCTTTAAACAACTTCTCCTCATCCTATTTCTCTGTCCCTTTATTGCCTCATTCTCTCCCTTCCTTACAGTAAAAATCCTCTGAGTTCTCTGTATTTCCTTTGTCCACTTCACATCTCCCTCCAATTAGGTTTCTGACCCCCAGCACTCCACTGAAACAACTCTGAATTTTGGAATTCCTCCTTGCAATTCCCCCTTAGCTATTTAAACTGTCTTGGAAATTTCATCCAATGTCACAACTTTAATAATAGCAAGTACTGCTCAAGAATCCCAAACTTTTATTTCCAACCAGAAACTCTCTCTGCCACTCACATCTCATGTATCCAAACTACTTGATACCATTCGGATATCCAATAGGCTTCTCACACTTGATGTCTTGGAAACTTAGCTTGTGGCCTCTCCCCATCATCACCAGCCTGTTGATCCTACATTCTTTTAAGCTCACTTTACGGTTACCTCTTTTGATAGACTTCTCAAGCGACAATACTTAGTGCCATCTTATCCCCTTCTTTTTTTTCCCCCCTCACATCAAAAATGCACTCCATCCAAACATTCTTCTGATTCTCCCTATGTATCCAGGGTCACATGATTTCTCATCATGTTTACTGTTATGGCACCACCATGAACTCTTGCCCGGGTTATTGCAAAAGCTTCCTACTTGGTCTCCTGACTCCAAACCTCATTACCCTTCAATTCAATATCAGTGTGGCAGCCAACTGTTGCTAAATGGGAGGTCAGAAGATGCTAGCTCTGTGTTGAAAGCCCTCCAGTGGGCCCCACTACCTCCTAATCTCATCTTTGGTACTCTTCTGGGTTTATTGTTATCCAGGTACCTGGTACATCTCTGCTTTATTCCTCGGGATTTTGCACTGGCTTTTCCCTCTGTCTGGAATGGTCTCTCCTCGGCCCCATTGAGATGATGCTCTTTCATCTATTTCTAGTCTTTACTAATAACCTGAGGGATGCCTTTTCTGACAAATCCAAATAGATCTCCCTTAAAAACCAATTCCTCCCAACAAACCTTTCAGTCTACATTCTCTGTGTAATTTTTCTCCATTTCATTTATCATCATCTAACATATTAGGTATGTGTACCTATTTATTTATATTTTTTCATGGAACATGTTAGATGCTCACCAAAAAATTGTTTAATAAACATGAAAAACAATGCTGAAATATAATTCCTAATATTTTAATAAATTTTTCATTTGTATTTATAAGTCAGAGTCATCTACATTTTTCCTTTATTATCCTATCTTTATTGGATCTTTAAAAAGAGTTATGTTGCCTTTGTAAAGTGAATTGGGGAGGCCTTTCATCTTTTTTCTAAGGCCTGGAATAATTTAACTTTGAAAAGCCCTCTTTCTTTAAGGTTATATAAAATTCATATTACATAAACCTCAGCTGGGAGTCCATCTGTTCTCAGTGCCTCTTTCAATGGCAGATCTTTAAGTGTCTTTTTCTAAACTCTCTTATGGTAACTGATGTATTTAAGTTTCCCCTTCCTTTCTTCTCAAGTGAATTTGGCAATACATATTTTGTTGGGAAAGCATCCATTTCCTCTAAATTTTAAAATGTCTTGTCAGAAAGTTTCATATGTATATTTATGACTGCTTTAATGACTTCTATATCTATGCTTAGTCCTTGTTTCTCTCCCCCTAAGTTGGTGTATTTCTGCCTTCTCTCATTTTCCTTTAAAGAAACTAATGAGGCATTAATATAATTCAAATCCACTTAAATTAAATTTTTAAATTTCTGCTAATTTTTATTAATTTTAGCTTTTGCTATGAATTTTCATTTCTGACTTGCTTTTTGTTTAAAATATTTTCTATATGCTTAGGATATGGACAAACTCTCTCTATTCCTTTACTTTCTTTAAAATTATAATGGTGTTTCATACCAAATTTTTTCACTTGGCTTTCACTTTATCATAGATGGTTGAGGAGAGTTCTCCAATACTTTTTACATAGCTATAATTTTCCTTATGTTTTTTTTCTTTGATCCAAGAGTTATCTTTCCAGGGATGTACTCCTTAATTCTCAGGGGGCTCTGATTTTTGGCCACTTTATATTATTAATTATTTCTAATTCCACTAGTTTGCATTCACAGAATGAATTAAATAAAACTTTTATTTTTAAAAAATGTACTCAGACATTTCTTTTGGCCAAGAAAGTGATTGCTTTTGCAAATTTTCCATGAGCATGTGAATTAAAAACAATTCTCTATTCAAGGACAGTAAGATTCAGTGTATACCAATTAAATCACACTTACTGGTTTTATTATTTAATTTGTAAATTATATTTATTTATTTATTTATTTATTTATTTACTTACTTACTTATTTTATGGAATACCTTTCTCTGTCTTTTAAATCTGTTAAATCTGTCCAAATCATAGAGGCAGATTAAAATATCTCACTGAATTTATAATAACCCTTTAGTTTTTGCTTTCTTAGGCCTGTATAGTTTGGTACATGTGAATAACAGAATGTCCTCCTGCTTTTTGCTTTGTGCTATTGATTTTAAAGCTGACATTCTCCCAGATTGCCATTCTAGCTTTCATTTTTGGTGGCATTTGTACAATATTTATTTGTTGTCCACGCTGAGATATCTATTATGATGTATTTGCTATTTTGTGTCAGTTCTTCCCCAAGAGTTCTTTCAAATTGAGGGTAACACTGATATATTTTCCAAATGACTGCATATTCACATCATCCTCTTTTATTTTGAGCAATGATTGACATTTCTAGTGTATTATCTCAAGATGTAATTCCAGTCTCTTCGAAAGAAGTCCCTTTGATCTGTGGTCTTAGAATGTTTGTGTCTTCTTATATTTACTTCTCCACTTGCTTCTTCATTGCCAAAAACATGTAATATTATTATTTTTTAATTTATAACTAAGAAATTTAGGTATAAATTTTTGGGGGGGAGGGTCCATTAATTTTTCTTTCTTTTCCTTCTGGAATTCCTGATATTCTCATAGATTTATCTTGGGCTTACATTTCTGGTCTCTGATCTTCTGTCCATGATCTCCAAATCTGCAATTTTTCTCATTGCTCATATATATTTCTTAGGCTTGGTTTTCCAGGTTTTTTATTTGGTATTCAATGGTAGCCATCTGTTTCAACTCATCTAAACATATTTTAGATTTAGCTCTAGAGAATCTTTTTCGTGCAGCTGTTGGATCTTTTCTCATAGCTGTCATCTGTGGCTGTTTTTCCTTTTCCCAACTGTGGAGATCTCCTAAACATGTGGTATTTCACTTTTCTTATCCCCTGCAACTCAAATCTGGTTTATTGGAGCACCCCGAATGTTGGCCGTGCTTACATTGGAACAATGGCCCATCCTTCCACGGCCACTAGTGCAGGAGCAGGCCGTCTGTAAGCCAACCCGTGGAATGTCTGGCTGAGGCCTCCTTCCTCTTCATCTATCATCAAGTCCCTGACATTTAGGAAGGACTGTATCTTCACCCTTAGGAGGCCAGGGTGACTAGGTATGCAGAGCCCTCGCTGACCTCCTCCCTAGGGGTCTCCATATCAATCCCAGGACTCACTGCTCTGTGTTCTTGATTACTGAGGTCCCAGTGTTGATGGCAGCCAGATTGTTGTCCTGTCTACAGAGGAGAGAACTCATGCCAGTTTCCCACAGAGCCTAAAGCCCCACCAGACATCATTCAGAGGGGCAAGCACTGCTGCCATTCACCATGGGAGAGCTGTCCCACCAAGTCCTAGAGGTAATGGAGGAAAAAGGGAGGCATGTTTAGGTGGTATCTTCCTGGAATCCTTCTCTCAGTGTCTTCCCTGATTGTCTCTGTGAATACCTTATGGGTTTGTTTGTTTTAAACTTCTTACTCCTCTGTCCTTGATGGACATTGTTTTTCATTGTCTTCATATACTTCCAAGATGTTAAAATACTAGTTTAATCTTCAAGCTTCTCTTCTCAGTACTTAAAATCATCATCCATTTTACATTTCCACTCTTCACATATGTAGTTAAAAATTGTTAGATGAAACTATTAGATTTCAAAAAGAGCCTTCTGAATTAAATTCCTCTCCTGAACAAATTTCCAGCCAGCATTAGCTATTATTCCACTGGGGTTCCTATCATGTGAGGGCTGGATGCTACCACATGACGATGTCCTATGGACACACTACTCAATGCCAACCATTCCCATGTACGTCAAGGCCCAGGTCAAACTCAGAGGACCGTTTGTGATGACAATGTGGGTAAACAAATGTGACTGAGTACCCATCATTTTCTAAGATTATTTCTGAGTGTTCCTAAGGCAGCGGGCTTGTGTGAGGAGAGGAGGAGCCTCAGGGAATGAGACCTCTGCTGAGTAGTTGATCAGAACCTGCTTTCATCATAAGTGCTGAGAAAACAGGGTGGGTAAGTCCGTTCAGCAGGTACATGGTTTTGGGGCTCTGGACTCCAGTAGGGAAGTATCTCTATTCAGGGGAGCAGCTGTCCCTGAGGGTTCTCTGTGGTGGGCTGTGCTGTTGCCATTGAAGCTGGTGCAGTCTGTAGACAGTTATGATCTTTAATATATTTTTTTATCATCTTAGCTCTTTTCAGTAACATTTTTTTTTATTATTGAAAACACACATGCAGAAACCAACCAATTTTAGTATAAAATATTTTTATCATCTGGTTCTTCTTTGTTAGGTAATGTTGCTTGTGTTACCTTTTCTTTTTCTGTAAATGTTATACTTAAACTGAACATATTTAAGTGGCTATATTTGAATTTTGGTTTTGTCTTTTAAATTTTTGTATTTTGTGTTTTAGAATTACAACTGTATCACTTGTAAATAAGGTAGACCAGTTGATCTGCTTCCCCTGATGGAGGCAGCATGGCCCACTGCTATCACGGGCAGATGGCCCGAGTGTGGTCATGGTCTGTTGATCTGACCACTTTTCTCAGTTTCAGCTTTACTAGGTGACAACCAAGTCCCTAAATATTCTTTGAATGTGTTGCTATTTCAGTATTTCATAATTTTTCTCTAGGCCTTCATCTAACATAGTGATTTTCAAGCAGTATGTCACAAGAATTTTTAAAAGATGCAATACCCAACTACTTAGTCAGGCACACTGACCTCTCTTCCCTTAGATTGTCAAATAAAAAAATGACCACAGCCAAAATAACAATAGCCACCCTGTGTGAATGAATCAAAATTATACCTATTTTTTTTGTCAGATTGTCAAAAAATATAATCTATATTTTGGTGTGCTGCAGAATTTTAGTAATTAGCTTATGTGTGCCATGAGATGAAGAGGTAGAAAAGTGCTGGACAGAATGAGAGAAGTGATGTGCCTCACCTCAGGGGCAAGCTGACGACACCAGAAGAGCTGAAACCTACTCTCCTACTTGTTCTCATACATTTCTTTTGTCTGTATTGTTATCTCATGCTGCCCGGTTTTAAGATGTAATTGAACAACAAAAATAGTGTATAGAGACATTATCTTTAAAAATGATTGCTTTTGCACTGACCGGTTTGGCCCAGCGGATAGAGCGTCGGCCTGCGGACTCAAGGGTCCCAGGTTCGATTCCGGTCAAGGGCATGTACCTTGGTTGCGGGCACATCCCCAGTGGGGAGTGTGCAGGGGGCAGCTATTCGATGCTTCTCCCTCATCGATATTTCTAACTCTCTATCCCTCTCCCTTCCTCTCTGTAAAAAAACAATCAACCTAGACTAGCTGGAAAGAAACCCATGTGTGTCACCATGGATACAGCAGAGCCCCTTTCCCATTTCCCTGTGGGAACGGGTCTTAAAATAAAGAATTCGACTTGCAAAGTATTTAAAGAGGACTCAGTGAACTAAATAAATTAAAGGTAGAAAAACTCATTAAGAGTGAGTGCATGTGGAGCCCCTGAGGGTGGAGCTGAGCAGATCCCAGTTCATCTGAAGGAGAGTGGCAGTGCGGACTTGGGCTGCATGGCAGGGGCACAGCTGCTAGCACTCTATGCCGGTAGAATCCCCTGGCTGCCAGCAGCTCCCCTTCCTTCCCAGAAGCCTTCACCAGCAGTCCTGCTTCCCATAGGCCATTTACCATCTCCTTGTTGGTGCTGAGAGGGGCACTCCCTGTGACTCTCAGAAGCTTGTTATGTGGGAGGCCTCTGGGTGGGATCATCAGGCTGGTAAGAGAGGCACCTCCATGGCAGAGAGGAGAATGAAAGCATTTTAGGATCATTTTTCTGTAGCAACAGGGGAATTTTAAAAAGCTTGTTTGGGTTTATTTGATTTTAGTTATTTTAAAGTTTCATGACCTGGAATATTCTTTTAATGGCAATAGCGTATTTTCTGAATACACCGATGCATCCAGACTTCACTTGATTGCAATTAGTTGGCATTTCTGTTCTCCCAACAGCAGCAGGCAGGATTAATTAAGTGGAAGCAACTGGGCTTAATTCAGGGCTTTGCAAGTGCTGGCTTACTGCTGCTAGAGCTTTTCCTAAGAAATGAGCAACCTACAGGGGTGGGTTACACGGTTGTTATCAGAGAATAAGGAGTTCAATCTTTTAATAAAATATGGCAGAAGAGACATCCTATGGAGAAAATCTGAAGCATGGATTAAAATGTTCTGCTGGGAAGGCCATGAGTTTATGAGGAGCCAGGAAGGGCAGAAGGTAAAGAAATTGAAAGCACTCATGTAGATCATCAGCACGCTTTGATGTGGGTGCTGCAGACATGAAATAGCAGAGATAAACCTATGTGAATCCACCCCTGGCAGGAACAAAATCGTATTCTGAAAAGAGAAGCTGCACTATTAACAGCAGGTCAATGGATGAGAAAAGGCCCTGAGAGTTCAGCATATGAATGCAAAGTGAGCCGAACGGAACGTATTCTGCTAACTGCTTGATTGTTTTTGCATTATTTTATTCTGCATGCAGGATGGTTACAAAACATCAGTGCGACTTATTTTGTGTTGAAGTAAACATTTTTGTTTTTTGTATTTTCATTGTATTTCTTTATCCTCACGCAAGTATATGTTTATTGATTTTTAAATTTTATTTTATTTTAGAGAGAGAGAAGGGATAGAGAGAGGAAGAGAGAGAGGAAACATTGATGTGATAAAGAAACATCGATGGCTTGCCTGCCTCCCATATGCATCCTCACCAAGAATCAAACCCAAAACCTTTTGGTGTATGAGACTACGCTCCAACCAACTGAGCCACCTGGCCAGGGCAATGTAAACATTTTTAACTGCAAAAGACACACATGTAGAAACTCTAATAAATAGATAGTAAAAAAGAAAAAGTGTATCCATTAGCCATGCTTCCATCCAGAGATGTCTGCCATGACCACTTTTCTGTCCTTCATATTAGACAACCTTCTGCACACACAGAAAGCAGGAACAAATCATTGCAGGACAACTTTGATGTTCTTTGCGGTAAATAGAGTATGTTACAGTGGTTCAGCTTACCTGACATCAGGCTGTTTTATACATAACCAGAGCTAACTCCACTCTGGGAGGTCTGCATAAAACTCCAATTACACTTGTGGGTCTTGGGTGAAATTCACATTTAAAAAATTAACCATTTAAAAGTATACAGCCAATGTGTGTGAATACCACTTACTTCTATTAAATTCCAAAGTACTTTCATCTCTCCAAAAGAAAACCTGCACCCAGTGTGTAGGCACTCCCCACTCCACCTCTGTCCCAGCCCTTGTAAACCTTCACCCTTTCATCGCTATGGATTTGCCTGTCCTGGATATGTCATATACATGGAATTGCATAGTATATGCACTTTCATGCCTGTTTGACCTCATATTCTACATTCTTTCTTTAACAACAAACTGCTCAGGACATTTCTTGCTCACAAACTTTTTAAAAAATGTATTGCTTTTCAAAAATACTTAGTAACTCAAATAATAATTATCAAATATAGGTTAATAAATAGAGAATAATGGTACAAGCAATACCTGTGTTCCCAGGTCTTAGTTCAAGAACAAGGTAGCATGCACACATACACATAGGTCATCTCTGAACTTCTGAAACCTCCTCTGACCTGCCCCTTCTCACCCACACAAGCTTCTCCTTAATGCAAATCTATTCACTTTTGTATGCCAAACCAGGTATTAATTACTTTTGCATATTTGAGATTTGAAATTTCTAAATGGAATCATTCTGTGTGAGATTCATCTATATTGTGTTTGTCTCTACACTTCAATTCTTTTCACTGATGAATAATATCCCATTAAATGATTTTTACCAAAACATATTTAACCATTTGTTGGTAGTGGGCATTTGGGTTACTTCTAGCCGTGTTGCTATTATGAATGTTGCTATGATGAATGTATGTAGTTTTCACATAATGAGTATCTTTGCTTTATGAAAATACTTTTTAAAATTTAAGTGAATAGTAACATGTTTTACATCTCTTTGTTTTTTACTCTTTTTGTTCACGAAGTACTGTATTTTTAAGACCCATCCATGTAGCTATGTGTACACACATCTGCTGGTTCTAGTTTATATGATACTCTCAGGTGCCACCATATTTTACCTATCTGACCTCTTAGAAATGGGTGGGCACCTCCAACTCCTCACCCACAAATAATGCTGGTGCAAGCATCCACGTACATTTTTCCTTAGGGCCTGTGTCAGAATTTCTTCAGATAATCATCCAGGAGGGGAATTGTTTAGTTCTAGGGTTGAGACATATTTAGTTTGACTAAGAAGTGCCAGATTGCTTTCCAGAATGGCTTTCCCAGCCACTGTATTGCCCACTGTGCATGGACTTCCACAGCTCCAATCCTGACACTTGCCGTTGCCAACCTTTTTCTGTTCAGCAGGCCTGGAGGCATAGTGTGGCATCATGTTATCTTAGTCAGCTCTGTTTACTAAAGCCTTTGAACATTTCTTCATTGTCTTTCAGTTTTATTTTCTATAAATTATCTCTTTATATTATTTGCATGTATATATGTATATATAAAATTATAAAATATACTAGAGGCTTGGTGCATGAATTTGTGCATGGGTGGGGTCCTTCGGCCTGGCTGGTGAATGGGGCCCCGGGAGGTTGACGGGCCTGGGGGAGGGGCCGCGGGAGGTTGGCTGGCTGCTGGAGGCTGGCTGTGGGAGCGCACTGACCACCAGGGGGCAGCTCGTGCATTGAGCATCTGCCCCCCCCTACCCCTCCCACCCCCCCTACCGCCCCCCCACCCCACCCCGTAGTCAGTGTGTGTCATAGTGACCAGTCAACTGGTCATTCAGTCATTCGGTAGCTTAGGCTTTAATATATATAGATATGTGTGTGTAAAATATATATATATATATATATATATTTCCTTTTAGAGGTTGCTGTGCAAAAAAAAATTTATTTGCAGAAATTTCTTTGGAAACTATAATCTAGATATTTTTTTATGGGGTTGGTCATTGATAATATGTCCTCTCATATTGGTATTTACCCATTACATTTCTTCATTGTTCTCCATTTTGAGGTAATAAAATATATCTAAATTTTTATTTTTCAAGTTATTTATTTTATGTTTTAAAGAAATCCTTTCCTGATCCTGAGTCATATAATAATCTGATATAATTTTTAAAAATTTTGGTATGGTATTCTGGATGATTTCTTTAGATTAGTCTTCCAGTTTAGTATTCTCTCTTCAGTTTTATTCAGTTGATGATAAATCTGTTGGTTGAGTTTTTAATTTCAATTAGCATATGTTTATATCTGGAAATTCAATTTAGTCCTTTTAAATCCACTTGACTACTTTAAAGTCTCTTATTATATCTTCCCATTTAATTGGATATAGTAACTATAACTTATTTTTGTTCCATGTCTAATATTTTCATACTAAAAATTCTTTGTCTATTAATTTCTTTGTCTTTTTTTTTCCTGCCTGCACCTATTTATATTTCTTAGCACTCTTAGCCTGTGTGATAAGAGACCTTTGTAACTTTATCTGTATACATTCTTTGAGACTTGGGTTGAGTGCCAAATGCCTGGGTACACTCAAGCTCTGGGCAACTTTTACCAAATGACCTGCTGCTCATTTTGTGTTGTTCCCAAGTAATATAAATTAGACTGCAAAGTCCATGCAGATCAGTCTGAACTCTAGTTTCTCACAACAGATTGCTTGTCTTCCTCCACTCAGAACCAAGCTTCCTCATACCTCTGGACTCTGGAGAAATGTACAAACAATTTGTTCTTATTCTCAGAGCCCTAATTTTAGGTAAACAATTGTCTTTGTAGGCTCTTCCTCTTGGTGTTGGAGAAACAGGTGCTGTCACCAGCACCATGGAAACCTGTCCTCAGGCTCACTAGATTCACCTCAGGGTGGTGCTGATCCTCTGCTCTACTTCTAGTCCTGAAATCCTGGTCGCACCTACTGTTTATCTAAGATTGTGTCTTTCTAACTTGCTATTTTTATAAATTTTAAAAAGAATATTAAATGTTTACTCCTTATTTTATTTATATTTAACAACAGGATTAGTTAGGGACCTCATCTATATTCACTTATATAAGTTACCAACTAACCTAAGAATCTCAATGACAAGGCAGCACCCTGCCTCTCTTGACTTTTCCCTATTAACAGTTGATATGCACGTTCATGTCAACAGGAGTGATTCACCTGGCTTTCTTCAATGGTTTTTCTCGGTCACTCCAGTGGGTTCTTTGCCTCATGTTGTCATTCTGATGTTGACTCTACTCAACCCTACAGACGATATATGTGCATCACTCAGTACCTCCAATACAACTGTATAAAGCTTCCTTGATCTTTGGCCTGATCAAGCCCTCCGTGTTCCACTAATCCTTCTCTGCCAGCCATAGCCACACTGAACTCGAAGCTCTGGAAACCGCCATACCAGGGATTCAAAGTATTCAACTCATTACCCAGTTTTCCCATCAGATTATAACCTGCCTGATGGCCACCATAACAGCTGGCTTTATTTGTAGATTCCCAGCTACATCTTTGATCTCCAGCATCTCTGGTTCTATAAATAACGGGAGTAGTCCCTAGCTGTTGAAAATATTTCTTTTTTTTTTAAATATATTTTATTGATTTTTTACAGAGAGGAGGGGAGAGAGACAGAGAGCTAGAAACATTGATGAGAGAGAAACATCGATCAGCTGCCTCCTGCACATCTCCTACCGGGGATATGCCCGCAACCCAGGTACATGCCCTTGACCGGAATCGAACCTGGGACCCTTCAGTCCGCAGGCCGACGCTCTATCCACTGAGCCAAACCGGTTTCGGCTGAAAATATTTCTAATGTAAAACAATACTCTCTTTGACTTGAATTAACATGCTCTTTTTCATTTCATTTCACGAGGAGATCACAGATTTCTTTAAGGCCTCTGCACACAGCAATAATAACTCACTTGTCCTTGATGTGTACTACCTCTTTTTTGGGTATTGCCAACCTGATTATAGGTTCATGAATTTCTTCAGTGACTACAAATAATCAAGCCTCTTAATTCCCAGAAGGTTAACTAGAAAATTAGTCTTCAAGTTGAAAATTCAATTATATACATAAAACCTACCTAGCCTCCTAATTAATAAGCACTTTAGTCAGCTGAAGCTAGTCTTAAATTGAATAATTTTATTAGTATCCTAAAATGGCAGCATCAAAGATTAACTGTGTTAATAGTTAGAAAATTGAGCATTAACTTGTTTCAACAGAGTTGCCTTCATATTATTATAATTCACTTTATTTTAGCAAAGCAGTGCATGTGTAAATGGAAAATGATTCGTTTGTGGCTCAATGAAAAAGAATGTAAAGTTTTTGTTGAAACACAGAAATCACACTATTTTTGACCAAACTTGAAGTAGTAATAGCTAACATTGCAGAAACATCAATCATTTCTTGTTACAGCTTTTTTATCAGCTTATATAAAAGATATATTGGGTGGCAGGCACCCAATGCAAATATACAGATCACATATCATAGAAATGTACACTTGGAACCTATATGATCCTATTAACCAATGTCTCCCCCATAAGTTTAATTAAAGAAAAAACATATATAAAGCCATCAGAATTCAAGAAAAATTACGAAGGATACAGGAAGTGTGTCTTTCCTGTAAGAAGAACTCTGTGCACAGGTTTGGGTCTGTCCTCCATAGTCAGCTAGTTCAACCATTGACTTGGCAGCCTCAGTGTCCATGTAGCCATTTCTTCTGAGTTGGTGCAAATGCAGCTCACCCTGCTGAGCTCCGTCTTCCTCCAGGACACACCTGCTCAACATGGGTCCCCCTGTGTTCTCTTCACCCTACTTTCTTATTCCTTTCTATTAGAATAGCAATGGTGAAGTGATAGATGGGGTGCTGGAATAGCTTGGACAAAAATTCTTGGGTTTGGACAAAGACATTCCTGGGTTTGGTCTTGGCCAATTTTCATGGTCACTGTGAGTCAACATTTGAAGGTGTATGCTTCCCAGATGACTTGCACTTCAGGTTAAGCTGTCATTTGGATGCTATCATTTAGGATTCACACTGAGGTGAGTCATTTGGCAGAGGCAGCAGAAACACAGGAGTAAGGAATGTAAAGACCCAAGGTCAATTTAAATATCAACTAACATTCTGCGTAGACAGAGTGGAAATAGAGCTTGTTGTCATGTGACATCAGGAACATGTATCTATAATTGAATCAGTCACTCTGTGAAGGAGAGGGCTGTGTGGACAAAGCAGTGTCTGAAAGTCCAGAGAGAGTTTAAGACATAGTAGGGGAAGTGGGTAGAATCAGGAAAGCTGTGAGGATTTTCCTACCGAGCTAGTGAGGCTTCTACTCCTCTGCTCCCATTATCTGACAAGCTCGGAGGAACACTGACTACGGAACTCCAAAACCTTTCCATGGAAGTGTCTGAACCCTGCTCTTCTTGAGGAGTCAGAGCCCAAATTGAATTTTTGTATGTTTAATCTGAAATTAAGAAACATTATAGTCACACATAATTAGCCCATTTGGAAAATATTGATCAGAACATCTATTTTCTAAAAAGTATTTTCAATTAGTGTTCCAATCATTGTATTATTAATGAGCATGGTCTCCATAAAATTAATCAGTCTCCTTTAGGCTTTAAAAATGTCAGTTTGATTACTTTAACAACAATTAAAATGAGTTGCAATTTTATATCAGTCTTTGAGCCATATATGGATTGATGAATGTTCTTAAATCATCATACTTTCAAATGCAACCAAACAGATCATTATCATATACCATCAAATATAATTATAGGTGCTAATCTCCATAAAATCCTACAAGTTAATACTACATATTAGCAGTTAATCATATAGTTTAAATGGGTCTATGATGCATTTTTATGAACTCTCTTATCTTCATCAATGAAGAATGCACAGAGTGAGGGAGGAAGGAATGCAAATGAGTGCTCATGGGAAGACGGATGTATTTTCAAACATGTAGCACTCCAACAAGAAAGCAGGTTCTAATTCAGCAATCTGGACTAAGAGTCTGGAATCCTAAGAGCCCAATTGGTGTTGGGAGGCACCACCCAGAGAAGCTGTGTTCCTTCTCTCCATTAGTGTATGTGCTTTGGAGTTCTCAGGAGAGCCAGCTCACAGAACCATCTCCCAGCCCAGTGTCTCTTGTCCAAGTGTCTCTTGTTCTCAGCCACCTCCTCCCTTCCCTGAACAGCTAACAGCCAAGATATTAGGAGGAGTTTCTTTAGACTGAAGAGCCCTGGCAATCAATGCACTGATCCCAAGATCCATGACATAACCCTCCATTGATTCCTAGGAATAATAAATCAGTCCATCTGAAAATTCTCTGGATGACTTCCCATGTGTCTATTTTGCACATATTGTCTTATATCGTCTCCATCACTTCTTCACCTATTCTTCAACTTGGTATGAAGGCTCTGCCCAAGTAATAATTTTCAGTTGTTCAAAAGAAGGTTTTATATTTAAAAATGAGAAAAGGAGCAGCTTTGGTAAGTAAGAAGACCAAAGCTGAAACAATGCATTACAGGAATGGAGATTCTATCCTCAAAATATGAGGGAAGTGACAGCTGGTGGTGAAAACAGCCGCTCCTCAATGACAAAGATAAAAATTCCAGTTCTGATTGTGAAGTTGAGTCACACAGCAGTGTGGCCTTAGCCCATGGTTCTGCTCACACTAGAAGCAAAGGCTGAATACACACCCCAATGGTTGGAAGACAGTAGCGTTGGATGCCTCCGTCATAGTAGGGGGTAAGATGTTTATGGAAGACCAATTGTAGAAGGAACAGATAGAACTGTGAGGCAGCAGGACTCTCCCTTGGTTTTCAAAACTCCCAGGATCAAGGCTCAGAGGTGATCATCCACATAGCTGTTGGGGATGAAAGGAAACAATTTGGGCCCCAGAGTCCTGGGAAAAGAACAAGTTCAGCTCCAACCATGGAACTGCTGCCCATCCCAGGGTCTCTGTCTTGGATGAAATGGGAGCCAGGTGAAGCAGGCAGGCAGTGAACCAGAGCTCTGGCCAGAGATGAACTTGCCACTCACGGATACATGCAAAGGCTTTGTTTTAGGGGCAGATTTCTCTGAATTAAATATCAATTTTTGCATCTATTAACTATTAAATATGATTACTCATTTTAATTATAGAATTGGTATTTTTTAAATAAAGGATTTATTTGCTTCTATTGGTTGGTAGGGCTGCTCAGTTCAAATGGCTATCATTTGTTGTCTCAACTCAGTTCTTCTGAAAGCAATCCAAGGAAACTTGAGCAACTTAGATCACTATTGTGATGTTAAAATGATGATATACAAACAGAACTGTGAAGGCTCAAGGAAAGGGGAGAAGGACAGCATGGAGGAAGCAGGTAGCCTCGCATCTGCGAACCCCCAGCACGCACAGGCACTGCACTGAAGATGCACCTGCATGACATTTCATGTAATTTTCACCCCAGAAAAGAGGGAGTTGTTTTTTGATGATCTGCAGATGAGCATCTCAGGCGTAGGTATGCTAATTAGTTTTCCTCAAATCAAACAATGAGAAGCCACAATTTAGAGTCACATCCTTAAGATTCCCAAGGCCACTTTTATTCCTTCAGAAAGAGAAGAGGTAGCCATCTGATTGCTAAGTGTGTCAAGTGTTTACGTTTTATTGTGTTAATCAAATTCTGGAAGCTCCAGTTTGAGTGGTGTGTGGGTGGAACAAGGAGAGAGAAGGAGAGGGGGCAATCAGAGGGGAAATTTTCAAGGAGAAAGTGACCTGCCACTCTGGCCTTGCAGAAAGAGTAGAATTTTAATAGTTATCAAGGAAGCATCGTGTTTCCAGAACAGCACACCTATGGGACAGACACATATTAAGGCCCCATTGTAGAAAGGCTTCTCATATTGTTTCCTGAGATCCTTACTTTATTGTTAAGTAAAGGTAAGTTGGTCAATATGCTTGGATGACTCTGATTTTGTTTTTTTGGAGATGTATCATTGGAGTTCATGTATAAAGGATTCAGATACATGAAAGAAAGAACCCTGTCTAACTGAGCCTGCTGGACTGGACAGCACCTTTCTACATAACAGCTAAGAGCATTCCACATGCTGCACACTCTTCCCCCCAGAGCATTTATGGTCTTTGTGACTATAGCAAACATCTCAGGGGGATCTGCCTAACTCAAAGCCCCTTCTCAGAGAGTGGTCCGTCCCCATTCTTGGGGTAGGAGTCGGGGGAGTTCCACGGGCCTGGCCAGACTGATGCATGAGGGATAGACCCCTCACCCATGCTGGGCCGTCACATTCCCACTCCCTGGGCTTGTCATTTGAAACTAAGAGGATTCTGTCAGTCTCACTTAAAGGTTAGAACTGTAACAGGCAAACAAGTGGGAACCAGGAGGCAGCCAGGTCTTATTTATGTGGAATACCACAGGGGAAAGGGGTGAGGGGGAGAGAGAGGGAGACAAAGATGAAGACGAGAAACAGAGACAAAGCAACAGAGAGAGACAGAAAGAAACAGACTGAGAGACAGGAGCAGAAGAAGACAGAGAGAAACAGAGAAGGAGAGACAGAGAGGGAGAAGAACATACAGGGGGAGACAGAGAGACAGGAGGGAGAAAGAGAGACAGAGGAAGAGAGTGGGAGGGAGACAGGAAGACCAGATTGGCTTAGTTTGATGAGTGCCTTGAGACTGTGCTGGGCACAGTTATAGGGGCAGCCTGTCTCTTCCTCAAGCTTATCTGCATTCATAATTTGTTGGTTCCATGAGACAACCCCTGTCCTGTAACAAACTGGCACTTTAAGCAGTATTTGTTTCTAATGCCTGCAGCTGAAGACTGCCAATAAACTATGACTGAGTTCTGTGTAATTCTAACCTGAAAACAGTTTTTAGGATAGATTAGATGGGAAAAACTAAAAGCAAAATACTTTTATGTAGCACAGTATAATCATTCATTTTCTCCTGACTGAGAATCCATAATAATTAGGAAGTGGCCTGCAGGAGTTTGCCATCCCTCCACAGGACACAGGTGCAAATAAGGGGGTAGCAGGCAGGGCTGTGGGCCCAGAGCACTCACTCACATACAGCTGATAGTCCATTATGGGCACTCGAGTGCTGCTTCCTAATACTTGCAATCTTGTAATTTTGGCCTTTTAATCAATTCAGGTTGACCTAGCTTCTTGTGTTCCTTTTTCTGTTCAATGCATGTGAAACAAATTTCATCCATTTGTCATATATGCATTTAAAGATTCTACAAGAACCCCCAGAGGTTGACAGGAGAAATAAACAAGCTAACATTTCAAGGCCCTTTGACAGCCTGGCTGTAGTGAGCCAATTAGTGAAAGTCTGTTTAAGCCTTTAAAACATTATGGGCTTCCAGACCCTTCCCAAATCTCTTGCCTCCTGGTGGGGACAGGTGACCATTTCTGACCAATGTGACAGGGATGAAATTTGCATGGTTTACCTATAGACTGAAGTAGAGTACTAATCATGGTGCCTTTAGGGGCCTCATGCTCCAGCCGGTGGAACTGAGGGTGTCCATCAGACTTGGTTCTTTTTTTAAAAATATATTTTATTGATTTTTTTACAGAGAGGAAGGGAGAGGGATAGAGAGTTAGAAACATCAATGGGAGAGAAACGTTGATCAGTTGCCTCCTGCACACCCCCTACTGGGGATGTGCCCGCAACCAAGGTACATGCCCTTGACTGGAATCGAACCTGGGACCCTTCAGTCTGCAGGCCGACAGACACTCTATCCACTGAGCCAAACTGGCCAGGGCCAGACTTGGTTCTTGAGTGACAGTGAGGCATAAAGCCCTCCTCTGGCCCCCATGGTTCATAGAGGCCAGTGAGAAATAAGTCCTGAGTAAGTTAAGTGTTTACACTTTGGGGTGTGTCTGATAGCACGGAAGAATTAGCTTAAGATCTCATGACTCTTGCGTTCTTTCTACCAAACTGAGGCAGGGAAAACATTTCACTAAGAAAAAGAATTATAAAGAGTCCTCTACAAACCCTGTAGCTTTATCCAAACACCCTTTAGCTGGAATTTTCCACCTTCCTTCCCTGTTGACATCCTAACCATAGAGTAAACACAAGAATGAGGGGTGGGTTGTCCTAAAATATGACATGGCTCCCACCTCTCTGAGTTTCTCCCTATCTTCCTGCATGCTGTTGGACCTGGGAATGTTTATTTAAATTATCCAGGAATCAAGAGCCTCACATGGACACAGAGATAATGAAAGTATCTACCTCACATGTTGTAAAGATCAAGCAACGGACAATTGGACAGCACAGTGCCTGGGATGTCCCATTGATCTCAGCTACGCTGGTTAATAAGCAGGTCTACTGAAAGGGCTCTATGAACTAGGCTGACAAGAGACCCCAGTGCAACTACCAAGCATGGGCTCCTTATGGACGCTGCATGTCCACCATGACTGGGATATCCTGAATGGACTTTTCTCAAAGTGCTGCTGACATTCACATGCATGTCCACCATGACTGGGATATCCTGAATGGACTTTTCTCAAAGTGCTGCTGACATTCACATGGATTTTGGTCATAGAACTTTTCATGTGTTCACAGGTGCATATGTCTTTGAGAACCTCAGAGGGAAGTCCAGTGAAAGCAAAGGTTAGCTTAATCATCTTCTTTGCAATTCGCCAGGGGCACTGGCAGAGTCTACCCAAAAAAGGTTTTCCTTTTTCTTTCAGTGGCAAAGGCAGATTGAGTTCATAAACAAAGGGATTTTTATTTCAGCGCTGAATTTGTGGCTTTCCTCTATGGCTTGATTTAAACCACCTGCTTATCGCATAGGGCGAGGTGGCAGAGCCAGCAGGCCCACCTCTCTCCACCTGCCTCTGAAAGCGTATCAGTCTGGCTATTTGCAGAGATCATTTCAAGCGTTGTGGGTGTGCTGAGAAAAACTGGCAGGAGTCGGCCTGCAGGGAAGCAAGAACTCCACAAAATGACAAGCAGCCTAATGGAGGGCAGTTAAGCCCAATGTCCTTGGCAAGGAAAAGCTTGGGCCTAACTCAGAAACTTAATCTTAGTGTTCAGTTTTGCTAATCTGTAAGAAAAAAAAGGGACCTGGACTTGTTGCTAAAATAAAGACCACCTTTTAAATGGAGCTCTTTTTTTTTTTTTTGTCTCCTGAAACTTGAAGAGTGATAGGGTGATACAGTGACCCAACGAGACATTGGGATAAGTGGGTCAGTTACAAAGTCCAAATGCATGTCAAACAGGCATGAACATGAAGTGAAAGCCTTTACTTGGAGTGAGTTTATATCTGGAAAATAATGTAAAACAATGCATTTATTTATTAAATTCCAAAGCCACTGAAGTTGGTGGTGAAAATGTGTTCTCATCATTGAGCAGGAAGCAGAGAAACTGAAACAAAATACAACCAGGATGGAGCACTAGCCTTCCTCCCTGTTTGCTGTACCAGACACAGAACCCTTCGTTCTCAGTCCCATCTGTTCTAGAGGACTCTAGTGAAATTTTAATTTTCTTTATTTTACTATGATATTATTAGTAGAGAAACATAGAATATGCTTGCACATTATCTCAAAACTTGATTTTAGGAACACACCCTCTCTTCTCCTACTCAAAAGATTTGAAAATAACATCCTGTCCTGTGATTGTCTATCTTTTGGGATTCTTTCAGCTTGACTCACACATTCACTTATTCACCCCAGTTCTGCAGAAAGTCGGTTTTGCATATTCCTTATTTAGGTATGTCTCAGGGAGTGCTGAACCTGCTTTGCCCTCCCTGGAAATAGTTCTACAAGTGCCAAAGTCTTTTTCAGAAGTTAAAACATTTAACATTTTTTTCTCTATATGTCTCCTCAGTAAAATCAGTCAAACATCATAATATTTATGGCATTATTTCCAAAAAGGTAATTGCCCTGCTGGGTATGCTGTGCAGATACTTCAAATGCATTGCTATGTCTTCCCTGGGTTTCATCAAGTCCTGTTGCCAATTTTTGACCACCACATTCTGACAGAATGACTTGTACAGACAAGAAGCAGGATTTTTAAAGGACCTCCATCATATGACAGCTTTTAGAAATCTCATTCTACTAAAAATAGCTCTCCTGGTCTCCTTGCATATTGGTCCTGGATTGGATGGTGGAGAGAAAGTGCAATGTGACCCTATTACCTTTAGGTGTTGCTGCCTTATAGCAACTAGAGAATGCTGTCATTGGAGTAGCCTTCCGCATGTCCATCTCCCCTAGGGCCATGAGCTACATGAGGGTAAGCTCTTTCTAGGAGAAGCGTTACTGCGGAGTCCTCAAGAGAAGGCCATTGCAATCAGAACCATCTTGACCTGCATTCCATGGTCTTTCTCTTACTGGTTCTGACTTTAGGAAAGTTACATAACTTTTAGGAGCCTCGATTTCTTCTTTTCTAAAATGGAGGCAATTCTTATTCTCACACCTCAGGGTATTGTAAATTTAAATGACACATAAAGAAAAGAACTGATGGCACCACCTCATTGTTCAACTGGCAAAAAACAAACAAACAAAAAAACCCACAAAAAACAACAACACTCTATCTTTATCCTCCCCTCACTCCCTCTCTAAATTGAAGTGCACGTTCACTCCTGTTCACCTGCTTTCCTGCTATTAAACTCACATGAGAGCCCCTCCCTGACTAAGAGATCTCCTCTCTGGTCCCCCAGATCTCATCCCTCCTGGCTTCTCAAGGAGCTCATTGCTCCAGTGACTGATCTCTCTTGAAATGCCAACCTCACCACTAGCAGAAACCATATTTACACACAGGAACCAACACTTAGTGTTTTTCAAACAAAACCAAAGAAAGTCAAACAACCCCCAAATCTCTCTTGACCTATATCCCCAGGTCTTATTCCCTTTCTTTGCTCCCCTTCTCAGAAAGATCTTGAAATTCTGTTTATACCTGTTCCCTTCATTTTCTCACTGTCTTCCATTCCCCCTATAGTCCATGATTGTTCTGTGATTGGTGTGGTCCTATATTACTTAGTTTCCTAAAATCTCATTATCTAACCATTTCAAACCTTTCTCCAAGGCTGTACTTGTCTCTGTGTATTCAGGTAGTCAACTCTGCCCCTTGGGTGACCCTGTCTGAGATCTGCTGGGTCCACTCAGTCTGGACAGGGAGTCCCTAGACCTGGTTCACAGCCCCATTCTAAGATCCCCCTTCAGCATCACACTTAGAGATTTCCTTCATTTTTCTCCTGGGGTGGATCATGTTTTCTTGTTTCCGTAGCTGCCTCTTTCCTTGTTTACACATCTTTTGGATAGAGTAGGTTCTCTAAGCACCACCAACCAACAAATGCCTGGAAAATCAATTTTTTTGAGACTTCTTGGCATTCACAATTAATAGTTGAGTATAGGATCCATCTTAGAAATGTTTTTCTTGTTGTTTCTTTGTTTTGTTTTTAGCGTTATAAAGGAATTTATCCATTGTTTTGTAGCTTTCAGAGCTATTGTTTAAAAGTCCAAAGTCATTTTGGTCTTTGATCTGTATATGATCTGTTTTTAGTTTGTGCTTTTTTCCTTGAAGTTTAGTGCATCCTGTCTTTGCTGAAGTCTCACAACAGAATTCTTTGGCCTAAATGTGTTTTCATCTCTCATTGCAGGCTTTCAATGGGTCCTTTTGGTCTAGAAATCCTTCTGTTCTCAAAAATATTATGAAAGTATTCCTTTGATATTTTCCTACTCTGCAGTTTCTCTTTTGTCTAGTATTCTTATAAGTTTGGGCACTTTAAATTGTTTTTATTTTTTTTAAATTGCTTTCTCATCTTGTCCCTTTCTTCAGTTTAGTTGTTCTTTTTGGTGGATTTCCTCAATATAACTTCTTGATTAATTATTTTGTATCATGTTTGTAATTTCTAAGTGCTCTTTTTTGGTCTCTGAATATCTCACATATATGTAATATATAGATACACATATTACATGTTATTGCTTTATAGAGGTAAATTTTTCTTTAATCTCTGAAATTAGAAATTATTTGTTTATGTTTGCTCACATGTTTGGAATTTTTTCTCTCCCTGAGTAACCTTTTTTTCTTCCAAGTATCTTTTTTGTTTGTTGTTGATTTTTTAAAATTTTTCACTTTTTTGCAGTTTGTTTAGGTCTCTATTATTTTCACATTAGAGACTTTTCTCAGCTATCTGATAATTTCTCTTGTCTGACCATCTATATATATAAAACCCTAATATGCAAATAGACTGAACCGTGGAACAACTGAACAACCAGCACTGAAGCCACCACTCACTGCCGGCGTCCAGTGCTGGTCCTGATTGCTTGGCACCAGCAGTGGGTGCTAGCAGCGGCTGCTGGTCCCGATTGCCCTGAGGGTTTCTCCATCTCCCCATGCTCCTGAGGGATGATTGGGGCAGCAGCTGCCACTTGCACCTGCTGACAGCACTGGCCACCGTTCACATCCTCTGCTGGCCCCAGCCCCAATTGCTCCGTGCTGTCAGTGGGTGTGAGCGGGGCCAGCGCTGTCACTGTGTGGAAGCAGTGGCAATGGAGTGGGGCTGCAGGCAGACAGGAGACCAGGGGACATGGCGGGAGGGGCCAGGTGGGGGCATAGAAGATAGGCCGAGACCCGCCCCTGTGTCCACCGCAGCCTCGTGGCCCACAGTTCCTTTCAAGGTGCACGAATTTGTGCACTGGGCCCCTAGTAGTTAAATAAATAACTAGCTAAATAACATTCTTGCTGCTGGTTTTAGATTCTTTTTTCTTGGGATCAGAGTTACCACCACCCATTTTCTCTGAAGCTCCTGAGATTGTGATGCTACCTTTGCCTTTCACATTATCCTTTTCATTATGGATTTGTGTCTAATAAAACTCCCTTTAGAGTCATTTGTTTCAGATGAGGAAGAAGTAAAAGTCTGTGCTCATCCACCATTATTCCCTGAGAGTTTCTCAAATCCAGGCAGTGGCATCTCCCTGCAGCCCTCCCTGGTCTGTTTCTTTCCAAATTTTCCAATAGTATCCATATTGCCATGTTCAGTGGGGGCCTGCCTTTCATCAGCTTCCTAAAGTGTGTCTGCTCCCTCTTTCTTTAAAGACTTTCTTCTAGAGGTCTAAACTGAGCTTCCCTGGTCATTGCCATCCTAGAAACTCCAGCCGACTGTCCCAGGCACCACATTGGGGCACTGTGACAGAAGGTGGCCTCCCACTTTGGTGTCAGTCTCAAATCATGCACATTCATCTCCCTGTAACAGAGCCCTCTCCTCCCCCATTCCCACCAGCCCCTGCCATTATTTGGCAATGATTTTCAGCATGGGGAGAGGGAGGACTCTGTGTCTGGAGTCCATTTTCGGGGTCAATCCACACAATGGAATGGGACAAGGAGCCACGGCCATAGTCTCTTAGCTAAGTACCAAAACAGAGTCCAAACACAGTATTCTTGGCAATTACTGTTGTGTTTCTAGCACTGTTATCCAAAAGTAACTATAGCTTGGCATGTGTTTTTAGAAAAACCTGCTGTGTTTTTTTTATAAACTCCAATAAATTGTTTTATATGCCCTAATAAACTGTTATAGAGTTTTATCAGAGATCAACATCATAGTTACTCCTTGAAAGTTAGGAAAATATCCAGTGTGTGGCAAGTCTCACATACATGACAAGTCCTCTGTGGTTTAAGAGCACATCTGGAGGCTCTTAACATAAGCCATCAATCATAAAGAGCCTATGCTTATTTCAACCTAAAAAGTAGGCACCCTGACCCACCCATCCTAACAGGAACACTTTTGCCTGTGTCACGTGTCACCCTCACACATCTTCCCCAAAGTGAGCTTGCCAACAACCTTGTAAAATAAAGTCTGTTTGTTCCTTTAACCTTTACGACAGGCCTCATGTTCACTGCACTTAAGCCTTCCTGCCAATATTTTTCTAGGTTCAAGCAGCCCTGAAGTCAGATTGCAAAATTCTCTGTACATATAATAGCCTTTTTAAAATAATGTCCTCCTGTCCATTCTTCCTCATTTTAGATTTTTTACATTTTACATTTCATCTCACTTTGAATATTCTTAAAGCTTCTTTTTCATCTCATGAGGTCAGTAGCCCCATTTTCAAGGAGGATAAACCATTGTCATAGAGAAAATCATATAGTGACCAAAGTGACAATGCTCTGATGTGGCAGAGCAAAATTTCAAATCCAGATGTGTGGGACTCCAACCAGTGCATCTGTGTTGATGGTAAGAATGAGATAGGCATTTGTTCTGTCCTCATTCTCAGCATGGCCTTGAATAGTGGGGTTCCTCTGTGCTGCTGGGATTGAGAACCACTGCCTTGAAACTTCTCAGGCCATCCAAAGGGTCCAATTTAGAAAGAGAACCATGGTCACTCCCTGGATCTCAATATGGGCTTGAATTCAACGCACCATTCACAGAGGGAAGGATGGGGAATGAGGGCGCTTGAACGGACCAAGTGACAGCTGCTCCAGCTGGCCTCTGATCAGCATCCTCTGTGGTTGCAGACATGGCTTGGGTATCAGAAGTAAATGTCCACTTAGATTCAAGTCCAGCAGGAATGACGGAGAGTGACATGGAACAGGAAAATGAAAAGGCAACATGGAGGCTGAAGGCTGGGTCTGAGAACACAGAGTCCTCATTGTCATTTTGAAGATCCAGAAGCGGAAATCTTAAAGTAAAAGGGAAATGAGACCAGCATGCAGCCAATTGGATGCTATAGTCTGATTGTCATTCAAAGAAGCCCCGTTGAAATAGGAGCATCAGTGCATTTTCACGTGCCTTCCCACATGTTTGCAAGAGCTTCAGCATCACACCAGTGCCAGGAGCACAGAGTCCTCTCTCTAACAGGAGGGGCACATTCCTGGCTTAGCCACTTCTCTGGTGTCCAGATGAAGCATTCTGAGAGCAACTGGCAGGCGGAGATGCACAGTGGCTAATTTATTTGTTTCTGAAGAATCACCAGATTAAAGTCTATGGGGAACTAAAATTTTGAAAAAAGAAACTTAAAAGAAAAGATGCAGCATGTATTTCCTATTAAAAATATTTTGAAAAAGGGTGGAAAAAACTGGGTGGAAAAAATAAAAGAACTGTCTGTCATAATCTGGAAGTCAGGGGAATAAAAGGGCCTTTTAGTCTGTGTGTTTGTGTGTGCATGTACGTGTCATGTATGTGTGAGCATATATATGCATGTGTGCCTGTGTGTGCATGCCCCTGCGTGCCACTGGAACCAACTGAGCCTAGTGTGGGGCATCCTGTCACGTAGAGACACAGTGTTCAGCTCACTCACCTGCACTGTGGTCTGGGGCATGGCTGGCAGATGGAATGAACTCCTTTAAGGATAGGGCTAATCCATGTTGGAACGAAAGCAAGCCCAGTGCCAAGTGGTTACAGGCACACTTCAGCAATATTGGGCAAGTACTATTAATCTCTTTAAAAAGACACCTGCAGGATTATTGCATATTAACTGTGTGGTAACTCTTGTCTCTGTAGGTATGTTGTTTTCTTTCTTAGGGAGAATTTGCCCCAGATCTATGGCAAATTATTCTACACTAGAGGCCCAGTGAATGGATTTGTGCACCGGTGGGGTCCCTTGGCCTGGCCTGCACCCTCTCGCAATCTGGGACCCCTCGGGGGATGTTGGACTGCTGGTTTTGGCCCAATCCCCGCAGGCCAGGCTGAGGGACCCCACCAGTGCATGAAATGTGCACAGGGCCTCTAGAATGCATATAAGATCTTTGGTTAATATCTTCCCTCCCTCCCTCCTCTCCCCTTCCCTCTGAGATTCATCAGTCTGTTTCATGTTTCCAGGCTTGTGCTTGAGCATCTGTCCCCTGGTGGTCAGTGTGGGTCATAGCTATTGATTGAATGGTCAAATGGTCAAACAGTCCTATATATATTTTGACATTTAAAGCCAAATGTCTCCAGGTCTTCTGTGAAAACAGCCATCCTGAGGCGTTAAGCAGAGCTGGGCTTGAAATAAGGGATTTTTTCAAAAAGATGTCACAGTACTACACTTTGCTTTGAAGACACCATTTCTAAAGCCACCCTTATTTAATCCTATTTGATCTCCCTCCTTTGTTTAATGTTATAGGACAAATATAATGCTTTATGCAGGAAAAACATACAAGAGGAATTCATTCTATTATCATTCTCTGCAGTAATGCAGTGGAACTGGCACTAATGCAAGTGAGGAATATTCATCCACTTCATGTGGGCTGTGCAGACGTTTGCTGCCAGGATTCCATGCCTGCCATGTCTGACTGCCACAGGGAACATCTTACACAATTGTAAGAGCACTTTCCAAAAATTCACTGGCTTCATGAATTGCTGTCAAATATGTAACATACATTAAAATTTTTTTAATCCTTACCTGAGGATATGTTTGTTTGTTTTTAACAAAAATGAATGTTTTAGGGAGAGAGGAAGGAGAGAGAGAGAGAGAGAGAGAGAGAGAGAGAGAGAGAGAGAGAGAGAGAGAGAGAGAGAGAGAGGTGTGAGAGAGAAACATCAATGGGTTTCCTCTATAAAGGTCCCATACCTGGATTAATCCCTCAACCTAAGTATGTGCCCTGACTGGGAATCAAACACACAACCTTTTGGATGATGTTCCAATCAACTGAGCCACCCACCTGGGGCTGGTTTAAAAAGAAAATTAGAAAATCTCTATGCAATGCCTTTTTGAGGTTAAAAATGATTGTTCCTAGATTTTTAAAACTTACAGTAAAATAATAATTTAGTGATTTTAATTAAGTAAAATTCAAATATTTAGGAGATGAATACTACTTTATTGATGAAAATGTGTGGCTTGTTTTATAATACAATAATGTATCATTTAAATTTTGGAAAGAAAAAATGAAATATGGCATTGAGCCATATTTTACACAAATATGAAATAAATTCCAGAAATGTGTGTAACACATTGCCAGGTTTAGTATTCTATACAAGAGATGCTACTGGAGATGACATTGTGTTGTAAAAACATTTTTGTGGGATAAAGAAGATAAAAATCTATAGTTTCCTCATGTTTTATGCTAAATGTACACAATACATTCTGCATTATACAATTTGAAATGTGAATAGAGTCAATCTTGATTCAGAAGTATGCAATGCTTTGTGTAAATTTAAATATAATTTAAAAATAAAACAAAAAGTAAATTCATCCTGAAAAACTAAACGTGAAGCAACATACAATGTTGACAATAGAAATAAGAGTCTTAACATTGGGGAATTAATGTACAATTTTTCTTGAAGAAAATTGAAGTGTGTTCAGAAGTGATGCCTATTTGAGATCAGTTATGTGATAAGGAAAAAAAATCAACACTGTCCTAATATTTTGCCTCTTCCTTATTTTAAAAGCATGTACAGGTGACTTCTAGCCCCTGCATTAATTTCTGAAGCATGATCACTGATAGTTCATCTTATCATCAAAGAGCAGTCATACAGCCCTGGCCCATGTGGCTCAGTTGGTTAGAGTATCATCCTGGCAGGTTTAATTCCCAGTCAGGGCACATACCCAGGTTCAATCCCCTGTCAGAGTGCATGTGGAAAGCAATCATGTGATTTCTCCCTCACACTGATGTTTCTTTCTCACTCTGTCCCTCTTTCCAAAATCAATTAAAAAAATAAAATTTTCAATAAATTGTTTTGAAAAAACTTTATAAAAAGCAACAGTCATACAAAAAGCTAACCTGTGCTATCATGGCCACCTAGGTAACAAATGGGACTTAAATAACTCAAGAGTAGAGCCAGAGCAAAATCAGGCAATTAACTGTGTTTTTTTCTTAATTCTCAGTCTTCCTTCAGTTATTTTTTATTTATAATAAAACTGCAAATATGCACATTATTTAAATTATATTAACTTGTTATACCTTCCTCCTAGCTCATTTTTTACCAACTTCTCTTTTTCATATTTACTGCAACTATATCTATATCTGTATCATCTATCATCTATCTATCTATCTATCTATCATCTATATATGTATCTAACTGTACATATACCTATTTTTATGTCTATATGTATATTTAAAAAGGATTTTCATTGTAGCACAATTTATACTGATAAAAATAAAAACTGTAGATATGTCAAAAGTGGATTTATGAAGGAATTTATAATGCAATAATAATCAAATGATGGTATATCATATAACCATGGTGTTTAAGGAAAATAACATGGAAAATTGGTGATATAGTATTAAGTAAGAACAAAAATATTGTAGCAAATCATACTGTGACACAGCATAGATAGAATTTTCTTTAAAGTTTATCCATGCATATAGATGCATGTTTTTATTTTTAATATATTTTTTAATGATTTCAGAGAGGAAGGGAGAGGGAGAGTGAGATAGAAAGTCAGCGATGAGAGAGAATCATTGATCAGTTGCCTCCTGCACACGAGATCGAGCCCCCAACCCAGACATGTGCCCTGATCGGAAATGGAACAGTGATCTCCTGATTCATGAGTCAACGCTCAACGCCTAAGCCACACCAGTTAGGCTACAGCTGCATGTTTTTAAAAATAGATATAAAAATTGGAAAAATTATCTGAATATGAACAATAGTTTTCCCCTTGGTAAAATAAAATGGGCAACTTTTATTTTTATCTTTATACTAATTTCCTTCTTCCCACATTTTTTTTCTACAATAATTTTATTACTCTTACAATCAGAAAAAAAATTATCTTAAATTAGTAAAACAACATGCTTGCAGTGGAAAAGACCTACTAGCTCTAGTTTTAATTGTACTCTGCTGTGTCAGGGTCTTCATGGATGGAGCTATGTTTGGGACCCTATGCCATAGAAAATGGCATTTGGAATGTTATTGGTGATGACCAGTGTTAGAACTGAGACTTCCCAATACCATTGTATAGGCCAGTGATGGTGAACCTATGACACGCGTGTCAGAGGTGACAAGCGAACTCATTTTTTGGTTGATTTTTCTTTGTTAAATGGCATTTAAACATATAAAATAAGTATCAAAAATATAAGTCTTTGTTTTACTATGGTTGCAAATATCAAAAAATTTCTATATGTGGCATGGCACCAGAGTTAAGTTAGGGTTTTTCAAAATGCTGACAGGCCGAGCTCAAAAATCACCATCACTGGTATAGGCAGTGACATCAAATGAACTAGACACCCCAGAATGCGAATCTGGACTAGGTTCTGTTCATGATTGCCTTTGCCCTTTCACATACATGTATTCTTTTAAAAAATAGAATCTAAATATTCATTTTCCATTTATAACTAAAGGTATAATTTTCTCTTTTTTTTACTGTTTTTTACTTTTTATTTTTTATTATTTTTCTTTTTTCTTTTTTCTTTATTGATTAAGGTATTACATGTGTATCCACATCACCCCCCCCTTATGGCCCCCCATGACCCACTCATGCTTTCACCCCCCTGGTGTCTGTATCCATTGGTTAGGCTTACTTACTAGTATAGTATATGCATGAATACAAGTCCTTATGTTGATCTATCCCACTTATCCCACCCTCCCCTACCTTCTCTCTGAGGTTTGAGCATCTGATCAATGTGCTCTGTCTCTGGATCTGTTTTTGTTCATCAGTTTATGTTGTTCATTATATGCCACAAATGAGTGAGATCATGTGAGATTTATCTTTGTCTAACTAACTTATTTTGCTTAGCATAATGCTCTCCAGCTCCATCCATGCTGTTGCAAATGATAAAAGTTCTTCTTTTTCACAGCAGCATAGTATTTCATTGTGTAGATGTACCACAGTTTTTTAATCCACTCATCTGCTGATGGCCACTTAGGCTGTTTCCAAATCTTAGCTATGGTAAATTGTGCTGCTATGAACATAGCATATATCCTCTCTGATTGGTGTTTCTGATTTCTTGGGATATAGTCCTAGAAGCAGGATTACTGGGTCAAATGGGAGTTCAATTTTTAACTTTTTGAGGACACTCCATACTGTTTTCCATAGTGGTTGCACAGTCTGCATTCCCACCAGCAGTGCACAAGGGTTCCTTTTTTTCCACATCCTTGCCAGCACTTGTTTGTTGATTTGTTTATGATAGCCATTCTTACAGGTGTGAGATGGTACCTCATTGTTGTTTTGATTTGCATCTCTTGGATGATTAGTGACTTTGAGCATGTTTTCATATGTCTCTCGGCCTTCTGTATGTCCTCTTCCAAAAAGTGTCTATTTAAGTCCTTTGCCAATTTTTTTTTTAATTGGATTGGTTAGCTTCCTTTTGTTAAGTTGTATGAGTTCTCTAAATTTTGGAGATTAAACCCTTATCTGAAATATCATTGGCAAATATGGTCTCCTATGCAGTGGGCTTTCTTGTTGTTTTATTGATGGTTTCTTTGCTGTGCAGAAGCTTGTTATTTTGATGTAATCCCATTTGTTTATTTTCTGTTGAGTCTCCATTGCCTTAGGAGCTGTGTCTGTAAAGATATTGCTAATGACATATGTCTGCTATTTTGCTCCCTATGAATTCTTGTAGGATTTTTATGGTTTCCCATCTTACATTTAAGTCCTTTAGCCATTTTGAGTTTGTTTTTGTCTATGGTGTAAGTTGGTGATCTAGTTTCATTTTTTTTTTTTTTGCATATATCTGACCAAATTTCCCAACACCATTTATTAAAGAGACTTTTTTGACTCCATTGCATGCTCTTACCTCCTTTGTCAAATATTAATTGAGTATAATGTCTTGGGTTGATTTCTGGGTTCTGTGTTCTGTTCCTTTGGTCTATATGTCTGTTTTTGTGCCAGTACCAGACAGTTTTGAGAACCGTGGCTTGGTAATATAGCTTGATGCCTGGTATTGTGATTCCTCCAACTTTGTTTTTCTTTCTCAGGATTGCTGCAGCTATAAAGGGTCTTTTTGGAGAGTTTTTTTCTAGATCTTTTAAGTATGCCATTGGTATTTTAATGGGGATTGCATTGAAGCTGTAGATTGCTTTGGGTAGTGTGATTAAAATGTTGATTAAAATCAACATTTTAATGATGTTGATTCTATCAACCCACGAACATAGTACGTTCTTTCATCTGTTTATGTCTTCCTCTATCTCTTTTTTTTTTTCAATGTCTTGTAGTTTTCTGAGTACAGGTCTTTTACCTCCTTAGTTAAGTTTATTCCTAGGTATGTTATTTTTTTTATTTTTATTTTTTTTGGTGCAATGGTAAAAGGGATATTTTTGTTTTGTTTAGTTTCTCTTTCTGTGAGTTTATTATTGCTGTATAAAAAGGTCATAGATTTCTGGGTGTTACTTTTGTATCCTGCTACATTGCCAAATTTATTTATTAAGTCTAGTAGTTTTTTTTTTGATGGAGTCTTTGGAGTTTTCTATGTATAGTATCATGTCATCTGTGAATAAGGACAGTTTTACTTCTTCTTTTCCAATTTGGATACCTTTTATTTCTTCTTCTTGTCTGATCACTATGGCTAGCACTTCCAGGACTACTAGTATATGGAACAGGAGTGGTGAAAGTGGGCATCTCTGTCTTGTTCCCATTCTCAGGGGAAATGACTTTAGTTTTTGCCCATTGAGTATGATGTTGTCTGTAGGTTTGTCATATAAGGCTTTTATTATGTTGAGGTATGATCCCTCTATTCCCATTTTGCTGAGAGTTTTTAACAAGAAAGGACTATGGATTTTGTTAAATGCTTTTTCTTCATCGATTGATATGATTATGTGATTTTTGTCTCTCAATTTGCTTATGTGATGTATCACATTTATTGATTTGTGAATGTTATATCATATTTGCATCCCCGGAATAAATCCCACTTGGTCATGGTGTATGATCTTTTTAATGTAATGCTGAATATGATTTGCTAGAATTTTGTTGAGGATTTTAGCATCTATGTTCATAAAGCATACTGGCCTGTAGTTCTCTTTTTTGTGTGGTGTCTTTATCTGGTTTTGGGATTAGGGTAATGCTGGCTTCATAGAAAGTGCTTGGAAGTGTTGCTTCCTCTTGAATTTTTTGGAATAGTCTGAGGAGGATAGGTTTTAGTTCTTCTTTGAATGCTTGGTAGAACTCCCCTGTGAAGCCATCCAGACTAGGGCTTTTGTTTGCTGGAAGATTTTTGATCACTGCTTCAATTTCTTCAGTAGTTATTGGCCTATTCAGGTTTTTTTTAATTCTTCCTAATTGAGTTTTGGGAGCTATTTTTCTTAGAATATGTCCATTTCATCTAGGTTATCCATTTTGTTGGAATAGAGCTGTTCATAGTATTTTTTCATAATCCTTTGTATTTCTATGGGCATAATTTACTCTTAATTCATGAAGAACTTCAAGTCCATTTACTACTTCCATCACTTTACTTTGTCAATTCAGATGCAGAATCTAAATAAATTCAATGCCGTTGTGCTAAGAAAATCAAGTTTAGTTTAAGAGTTTTTATTTTTTATTTGAAATCTTCCTTTTTTGCTTTCTTGCTTACTTTAAATCTTGATTGTTTTCTCTGTTTCTATACAAACCATTGAGGATTCACCAGAAATACTTGTATAAAAATCTATATGACACGTAGTTACAGAGATGTAATCTGTATGTAATGCTGAAATGCATTTCTTTTAAAATCCCACACACCTGCTGAAAACACAGCAATGATTAGGCTAGGCTTAAAAACATACAAATTGCGATGTAGAAACACAACTCTCTCTTCACTGTGTGCCTGGTGGAGTTCTGCATAAAACCAAATGTCCAAGAGAGTAGGAGCAAAGCATTAGTTTAATCTTCTGTTAAGTTTCTGAGCTAATCTAATTTTCCTCCCACCCCAGAAAAATTAGGAAACAACTCAGGTACAAGGCAGCCCAGAACTCGAGTGTAAAGACAGACTTTAGACGGAGAGTCCCTGGATGGGAGCGCAATGGTCATGGTGAGGGCACATCCACAAACAGCTTCCAGTGAAGGCCTGTTAAAAGGGGAATTCATGGGGTGCTCAGAACCCCACATTGGATGCCCAGTGTCGAAACACTTTATTCAAAGTTTGATGTAAGTGTGACAAGATCTTATGGATAATGTATTCTCTGATGAACTGGAATGTTTAATTTGAAAACAGTCTCATCTCTCCCAGATTGCCACCTTAGCCAGACATATCACACTGGAGGTCTGTGAAGATGAGAAGGCCATGGAGTTCCTCAAAATAGTAACATTTAAATTTGGCATTCTTTTCTTTTCTTTTTCATTTTTTTTGGATGTGGTGCATACGTTTATTAGAAATATTGAATTAGAACCAGATGATATTTTCAGCTTAACTCTCCTCCCTTTCCTGTTATTCTGAGAAAACAATTCCAGATCCTGGGAGTGTCGGTGAGAAGACTATCCCGGTGCTCAGCAATGAAGCATTGTCTAAGTTTAATAATGGTAGAAAACTCACTCACTACAAGATCCTTGTCTGATGAACTCATAATTAATTTTGTTTTAAGTGATGCCACTTAAAGAAATTCAGTTGCTTCTAATATTTTTTCAACTTCTGTTTTGAATTTTCCTGAATTTATAAAAGCTACATGGTTATATTTTCCAGACATGTTGAACAAATAATTTTTCAAGTGGGATGTAAGAAGCTTTAATAAAGCTAAAAAGCTTTTGCAGGTTAAGGATATTACAGAATTACCTTGGACATTTCTTTAATAATTTTGTTTAGAGAGTTTTTACATTTTGAGTCATTTATATTTCATTTCTGAGATTTTTATTGATCCCTAAAACCCACCCTTATATTCATATTAAATTACTTCAATAGTATTTTAATGATTCAAATTTTTTTCTTTACACTTTAAAAAAATATGTATTTTTATTTATTTCAGAGAGGAAGGGAGAGGGAGAGAGAGACAGAAACATCAATGATGAGAGAGCATCATTGATCGGTTGTTTCCTGCACGCCCCTACTGGGGATTGAGCCCGCAATACAGGTATGAGCCCAGTCCCAGTAATTTAAGGAGTTGGCTGGATATAGACATCTTCTTTTGCTTTGTTTTGCAGACTAATCAATTCATGAACAGGCTAGAACTTTCAAGCTCTTACCTTAATCCACAATCAATGGATGATACTCACACTGACCTCTTAAAAAAATAAAGTGTTTGTCTCCACTTAGCAAAAAAAGGTGTGCTTTATTAAATTTGGACTGTATTCTCTGGCAAACGCTACACCGCAGTTATACTGTTTATAAAGAGGCCAAAATACTGGTAAGGCCAAATACCACACAGACTAATCCCTAAAAAGACTCATTTATTTATCTTTCCTAATAGTTCCTCACTTCTCAACCCAATACTGCTGGAAAGAAGTAATAATTCTGCAACCGAACCACTTTGAATCCCAACCTCCTTCATCCCCAGTGAGGGAAGATGGACTCTCCATTGCTGTTTGCTGGTTTAGAAAATATGCATGTGTGTATAACTACAACCCTTTAACGGTACTTTCAGGAGAGAGAATGGCTTCAAGCCCAAAAGAATGGAATGTGTGACTCTTGAGAAAAACAGGATTGAATTTCTCCTTAGTTGTTCTTGCCTAATTTCTGATAAGGCTTTGAGCAAAGAAAAAAAATTGGAAACTCTTTAAGCTCCCAGCATCGGAATATCTCAGCAAACAGAAGGGCATTTGTTTATGACATATCTCTGGGGAATTCCCCCCTCCTACCCCAGAATCTTTCCCAGTTCCAATGCACCCTGATGCTCACCTGCTGGTCTCGCTTTGCTGTCAACATTTCCTTTAAAAATAGACCTTGCATTTTAGTTCTCTCTTTCTTTTTTTTAATGGAGAGAATAGAATTTCGTCTTTCATGGTGACACCATAGGACTCTAACTCTAGAAAGCTGCACAAATAAACTTTGAAGCTCTCTCCATGGTGGCCACATGCTGTCCCCGTCTCCACTGCACCCCTGGCCCCCAGCACCATATGCATCTCTTCGTTTAAGAGACACAGCATGTGGCTGGAGATGAAAATGCGTCTCTGCTAAGTCAGAGGAAACCAAAAATGTCTGGTTACAATGGCATGTTTCCAGTATTTGCTTTCAGGAGATTATAGTTCCATTTAACCAAATTCCCCTTAGCAGATGTGATCTGGGCATGCCTTCGAGAGCCAATGTGATACTGAAAGGACCAAACAAAAGATGAAAACAAACACACAGTGAGATACTCTCAGAGATTTCAGAAGCAATGCAAAGGGACTTCTGAGATGCAAAATAGTCAACTATCAGCAATTTAGACAGTGAAATGTCACCCAGCAAATGAGAATTTGTTTAGCAAACTGTGGGTTCAACTTCCAGTTTAAAACTAGATTTCCCACATTTAACACTAGGATGCACTTGAGAGGACTGAGTTTAATCATCAGTAGTCCTAAATTCCAAACCACACCTGCTATGTTAGTTCAGTTATTTAAAAACTAACCTTTTAGAAAACAATGTGTTGGTTCAATCATAGCCCAGCAAAGTAGAATTCCTTATTTCCTTATTTCATGGACTCTAGTGGTACCAAAAGTATTCTTTCAGGTGGGATTTTTTTCCTTCTGTATCTTACTTCACTTCTGAAATTGAGCATTCATTAATGGGCCTGTACATATAGACAATGACTTCTGTTAAAGGAACTCATTCTTGTTTACCATACTGTTTCCCCTATTTATATTGAATCCTTGCAGCATCATTGTGAGTTGCTTGATCAACTAAACCTTGCTTCTAACTCTGGATGGTCCAAGGAATGGAATATAAATAGTCACCGACTTCCTTAAGCAAGCAGGAGAAGGGTGTCTTTTACTGCGAGGGTGCCCTCCTCCCGTGGGTATTTGGAAGAAATGAAAAAAGTTGCCTGGAAGAGAGCTTGGGAGAGAAGTAGGTAGAGGTAAGTCAGTAGGGGGTATATCTGCACTAGAATTTTGACTCTGAGTATCTTCAAGTACATTTATTTTGTGATGACTTTTAAAAGTCTTTATGTCATGCTCATATGAAGTTAATGCTTTCCTTTATAGTGTTATGTGAAGATGTTCCTGAAGTGAGTCAAGTCTTAAGGTTCCACTGTAGAAACAAGCCATCTCAAGCCAAAACTATTCAATCTAATTTGGGAACTACTTTGAAGAATACGTCTACACAAAACATTCCAACAGGTATTGTAGTTATAAAAACAACTCAATTTTTCTAGAAGATCATCATTTGATTCTAATTAGATTTAAATAATTATAAATCAAGTTCACTGTGGTAAGTGCATGATGACAGCAAGCAATTTTGGTAAAAGCATGGGGAATGAAGGCATTTCTTCTGTCTACCTACTTAGGGAAAAAATCTATGAGTGGAAGGAAGATGAAAACCATATGTATCTAGAAGGAAGCACAGGACTGGGGCAGTTGTATGCAGTGAGGAAACACAGTTCCAAGGCAAAAGACTTTATGCAAAGGCACAAAGGCTGGCCTGGTTGGTGTGACTCAGTGCTTGAGCATCGACCTATGAACCAGAAGGTCACGGTTTTATTCCAGGTCAAGGCACATGCCCTGGTTTTGAGCTCAATCCCCAGCAGGGGGCATTCAGGAGGCAGTTACTCACTGATTCTTTCTAATCATTGATGTTTCTATCTCTCTTCCCCTCTCCCTTCTTTTCTGAAATATATATATTTAAAGGCACAAAGGCTGAAGATACAGGGCATATTTGTGAAAAGTCAACCATTATACTTACGCCTCTGAAATACACTGTGAATGAGACAAAGGATGTAAGAAGAGCAAATGGCTGCAAAAGTAGCTTGGAGTCAAATTGGAGGCTGTTATATAAAGCTAAGAGGTTACATTTTAATTTTGCAGTAAGAAACTACCAAGAGATCTACTCAGGAGTGGAACACTTCTACCTAAGGGTGATTAATTTGAGCTGGAAGTACCTTTATTTCATTGGAATACTGTCAAGGACCTAGGTAGTCCTTGCCTCTTACTGAGGATCCTGAGGACTTTAGAGCATCTCTCGAGAGCTCCTGTGGTTATCTGTGGTGGGTTTGTTTTAGCTCATTCATTCCTTACTTATCATGCTTTGGATTTTATTACATTGATTTCCACTTGACAGTGGTCTGGATAGCACAATCAATGCTTTGTTTTATTTGTATACCTCAGTTGCCAGTATACATATTGGTATCCACTTATTATTAATCAATAGTGTCATATGTAGGGTAGACATCCATACTTGCTTGACAAATTAATACCTTGATGGCAGGTTGTGAATGTTCTGGCCATGCACTTTCCTAACTCTCTTTGTGTGCATGGCTACAGGCTGTAAGTGTTTCTAGTATCTTAATTCATGTGACTGCTTTTATTCACTCTGAGGCCCGGTGCATGAAATTTGTGCATGGGGGAGGGGGGTCCCCTCAGCCCAGCCTGCATCCTCTCCAATCCAGGACCCCTCGGGGAATGTCCGACTGCTGGTTTAGGCCCAGGGATCGGGCCTAATCTAGCAGTCGTACATCCCTCTGACAATCCTGGACCACTGGTTCCTAATCGCTCACCTGCATGCCTGCCTGCCTGGTTGCCTCTAACTGCCCCCCACACCAGCCTGATCACCCCTCATTGCCTCTGCATGCTGGCCTAATCACCCCTAATGGCCTCCTGCTGCTGGCCAGGTTGCCCCCAACTGTTCCTTCCCTGCCAGCCTGGTCACCCCTTACTGCCCCCCTCTCCTGGCCCAGTCGCCCCCAACTGCCCCCCTGCCAGCCTAATCACCCCCAACTACCCCCCCCCCACCGGCCTGGTTGCCCCTAACTGCCCCCCTACCAGCCTGGTCACCTCTTACTGCCCCCCCTGCCAGTCTAGTTACCCCCAATTGCCCCCCTCTGCCAGCCTGGTCACTCCTAACTGCCCCCCCCACCAGCCTGGTCGATTCTTACTGCCCCCCCTGCCAGCCAGGTCACCCCTTACTGCCACCCTCTGCTGGCTCAGCCACCCCTCACTGCCCCCCTGCCAGCCTAATCATCGCCAAATGCCCCCCCTGCCAGCCTGGTCAACCCTCACTGCCCTCCTGCCAGCTTGGTTGCCCCATGCAGCCTGCTGTTTAGTCATTTGGTTGTCCCTCACCAATCCCCCTGCCGGGCTGGTCATAGGCAACCATCTTCTGAGGGTGTGAGGGTTAATTTGCATATTACCTCTTTATTATATAGGAGGATGGGATGACTTCCATTTCCTAAAATATATTGTAGAACTTCTGGTAAGCTACAATCATGGCTTCAATACATTTATTTAACATGTTGAAAACAAATAATAGGTCTTAAGAAATTAATTGGTTGATAGTGTCAACATGTCCATTTCACTGAGTGGAATTCATATGTAGAGTAAAAACTTACAAAATAAGCACGATTGCTTAATTGTTATAACATCAGCAAGGAAAAAAGTAGAGGCAAAATACAATTAACATGTTTTAGGCCTTTAAAAGTGTTATTTAATTCCTAATGCATGGTCAACATGTTAAGGGAATTATATAGCTGAGATAAATTTTTATTTTTGTAGATATGTTATCCCTATCCTGAGCCCATCACCAGATACCTTTATTACCTCACATCTGAATATGAAGCACTTTTAACTTCAGCAATGATGACTGTGGCTGCAGGTTCCAGATTAAATGGTGAAAATTCATTTGAGTTTTACTGTTGGAATGAGTTCAACCAAATGAGTTTATCTTTGAAGGTGCATGATGGAGGAGCAGTTACTTGACATCATTACTCGACTTGGTTGTCATGTTTGGGCTACTTAACGATATACCTTAATTATCAAATTCAGAAATGAATGGGTCAGAATAGAGAGGATAATTGGGTAGGTGGAAGCAGGCTTTTTCTGGAATGGAATCAGAAAGCTTGTTAGCTGCTAAAGTGGTTGTGCTGAGTGAAGAGGTCATTAAAGTGAATGAGAGTGTGATGTTCTTTTCCTGGGATATCATATTTTGAGCCACATCTAAATCTAATTTAATGATTAACCTACCTTCAGGCAATGTCTATGCCTTTTAATTACCACTTATTACATTAGATGGTTCAACTTTAACAAAATTAACTTTCTACCTGCCTCTACTTAATAACAGGTAATTTGAAATGCTGGTGCATTCTTTTTTTCATGTGGAAGTCAGAAGAGACTACTTTTTTAATTCAGCTGGTGGGGACATGGTTAGTGTGAAAATTATAAATTTACTTGAGGTTATATAACAGGTGCCTGGGTAGAAGCAGATTCCAGAACCACTTTGACATTTTCCAGAAATATTTCTCTCTTGCACACTAGCCCTCCCCATGCCGTGTGTGCACAGAGGGAACCTACTGTCCTACTGTCCCCATCTTATTAGTGTTCCCTTGGGAGACTAGTCACATTTCTGACTGTCTGGTGGGCTGTCCATTGGCCTTGACCTGCACTTCCAGAGAGAAAGGGAAGGAAAGCCATGGCTCACTGAACTGTTTGTTTTCTGACGCCCAACCTCTTCCCAGCACTGAATGATAGTACACAGCATGGACACCCCTTCCTCAGTTGGCTAGAAGGTCCTCCACTGCGTCCCCACGAATATGAGCCTATTCCTCAACAGCCCAATGGCCCTCCAGTCTAATGGCCACCAATCATACGTATCAGTCAGCACTTCTCAGGACAAACTTTTCTGGAATATATTTCAAGCCTGTCTGTACAGGGTAGAGTTCTCACCCTGTATTAGAGAACAAAGAAGCGCAGCAAATCTCACTAATGCAAATGCTGGCGCACTTTCACATCCGTTTTCACTGCCAACCTGAAACATTACTCTTCGAAACTGGAAGATGCAATAGAGACATTCTTATTTTAGGGGCTAATGTTAATGTCTTAATACAAAAAAAAAATAAAGCAATCCGTGAAAACCAATAAAATTAACCCAGACTCATAAAGCTCTGAAATGATGGCCACACAGAGCACTTTCACATCTTCAGAGCACATTAGAATTAATGCCTAATTGATGATCACCACATCTGTGTAAGGGTGGCTTACAATACAAAATCCAGAGAAACTGAGCAACATGCCCAAGGCTACCCAGGGCACTCTGGTCCCAGTCTCAGCCCTTTAAATCCTGGGCATAGGTGTGCATGTGCTTTCCAAGCAGAGGAGAAAACCAAAGCTCATAAAAGGTGATTACAACATGAATACCTGATGTTTCAGATATTTGCCATAAACTCACAAATAAAATCTATCACCCATAAAGAGGTTTTATTGGAGTAAGCCTTCTGACAGTGATACATTTGCCTGGGGTGATGCTATAAAGCATGACTTTGACACTCTGGGTTTTTAACAGCATGTGAAATACAATAACCTTCCTCAAGTGAATGGATGGAAATTTACGTACCAAAGCAGGAAGGCGGCCAAATAGGCCCATTTGTTAAAGCGTTTGGAGGCAGGTGGGTCTCCCTGACTGCCAGCCATAAAATGCTGTCGGCCAGTGTGTTAAGGGTACTGAAGGTAGCAATGTTACACACTCTTAAAAATGGATTATGAGGCAGAAAACAGTGGCATTTCTGTGTTGGCATTTCCCCATTTTATGACTCAGAGAAAGCAGCATATTTTATGAAACCACGCAGAAGAGACCATGACTAGAAAAAGGTAGTTTCTTAGGAGGGAAGTAGGTGGGGGTCTTTAAGGATTACCAGGAGAGGCTTGTACACACCCTTCCCATTCGCTCCCCAGCTCCCTGGCTTGACAAGAAGGTGTAAGGTGGCTGTTGCTGATTCTGGCCCACAGCCAGAACAAAAGCCCTAAAGCCAAATCTTTGAGGATATGAAATTTCTCACTGGTGTGCCAGCCATTTTATTGGGTTTCTAAAAGAGAGAAGTTTAATAAAACCAACTGGGTGAATCCCTCACCCTCCCTCCTTTTATATCCAGATGACTAGAGAGGGAATGTAATTTTGAAGCAGTCACAGTGTGTTCTGCCTCACTTCTCCTGCCCAAACCAGCCCACCCTCTAAATGGGCAGAGCTCCCAAACGGCCATAAAAGCTACCACTCTTGGGCCTTGGGGGCAAAGTCAGTGGCCTTGGGCATGGGGCCAGAATTCTGACTACTCAAGTAGAAGAGATAAGTACATTTTGTCTTATTCTAGTCTGGCTGTCAGAATAGAATACTACAGACTGAACAACTTAAGAAAAACAGACATTCATTTCTTATAGCCCCAGGGACTGGAAGTCCAAGAACAAGGTGGCAGCAGATTCAGTATCTGCTAAGGTCCCTCTTCCTGGTTTTAGAAGGCACCTTCTCACTGTGTCCTCCATGGTGGGAGAAGTGAGGGGCTCTCTTCGGTCTTTTATAAGGACACTGATCCCATCATGAGGGCTCCACGCTCATAACCTCATTACTTCCCAAATGCCCCAACTCCGACCCATCACCTTGGTGGTTAGGATTCAACATGGGAGTTTTCAGGGGACACAAACACTAGTTTATAGCACGTTTCCTATAGGTCATGTAGATGCCATGGGAAATAGCTTCAACTTAAGCCATCGCTACAGCCCCTGAGGGTGTGAGTGGACCGGACCACACCTGCTGGGTTGAAGGGGAGGTGGGAAGGGTTCTGGAGAACCTCACAGGATAGGCATTCACTAATCCTCCAAAATGAGACAGAATGAGAGAGCTGGAGAAAGAGAGAGGAGAGTCAGCATTTGTACCCATGTTTTAAGAACAAAATGAGCTTGGCTGGTTGGTTGGTGTGGCTCAGTGGTTAAGTGTTGACCTATGAACCAGGAGGTCATGATTCGATTCCAGGTCAGGGCATATGCCTGGGTTGTGGGCTCTATCCCCAGTGTGAGGTGTGCAGGAGGCAGCCCATCAATGATTCTCTCTCGTGATTGATGTTTCTATCTCTCTCTTTCCCTCCCTCTCTGAAATCAGTAAAAATATATATTTTGAAAAAAGAATAAAATGAGCTTAATGTCTGCCCATAACTCAGCTGAGGTTTCTCAAACTTGCAGGCAAATCTTAGGGTCTAAGATTTAGAAGACTTGCATATATTGTTCTGGGGTCAGCTGGGTTAGAAAATTATCAAGCAACTCTTTGCTGGAAGTTGGGGCATGAAGATGAGTTTGTGCCTTCAAGATGCTCCAAGTGGAGGGACTGGCACAGGAGAAATAACAACCTGGGATTGTATGTGAGGAAGTTATGAGACCACATCCCTTGCTCTAACCCATTCTCTAACACTCCCACAGCTCTGCCTCCAGCTCTGCCTTTCACTTCAACTCTAGTCACTCACCCCATCAACTCTGCTATCACACAGCATATGTGTTCTAAAAATCACCACACTGTTTGAAGTCAGGCAGTCAAACCGCCAGGTAGATGAGGGAATGGGGTGAAGCCCAATACTCAGTGATGTATAAAAAAGTTAGAAAACTAATAAAATGCTAGAAGTTTTACACAGGATAACTGGTTGAGAAGACATAACTACTGCAATAAATAGGAGCTTTATTTTGAAAATGACCTACCATCTGTTTTTGGAAGTGGGTGTCCCGGGGGGTTGCAGCCCCTGCGTTGTGGTGAGATGGTGGCAGGGGCTCATTTCCTCTCAGATGGAAGTGGTGACACCAGGTAGGGGGTGAGCTCATGCTGCTGGCACTGCAGTCTGAGCTGTGTGCCTTCTGGGTGGTTGGGTTCAGCTGGGTATGGTTTTCTGTGTTCACATGTTGCTCTTGTGGACAAATTGTACAGAAGAAAACCTAAAATCTGGTCATTCCTGTTATACCCCAATTATTCTCTAATATACCAACTGCACTGGAACAAATCTGCATTCTCCAGACAAGCATTATTACTTATTTCTGCCAACTCAAAATCTCCTTTGGTTGTTAAATGACCCCCTAGGACAGTGATGGCGAACCTATGACGCGTGTGTCAGAGGTGACAAGCGAACTCATTTTTTTGGTTGATTTTTCTTTGTTAACTGGCATTTAAATATATAAAATAAATATCAAAAATATAAGTCTTTGTTTTACTATGGTTGCAAATATCAAAAAATTTCTATATGTGACATGGCACCAGAGTTAAGTTAGGATTTTTCAAAATGCTGACATGCCAAACTCAAAAGGTTCGCCATCACTGCCCTAGGATATTAAAGATCCTAATTTAAACAGAATTCTTAATTCTTCCGGCCCCTCCCCTACGCCATCTGTGAGCGTGCTCATCTCTCGTCTATCCAAAGAGTGAAAATGATAATCACCCAGATCCTCAGCCTCAGACCTAGTGTTAATCCAGTTTTTCTCTTTCTCATTCTCCACATCCTTATCTCATGTTAGCAAAACTTGTTGGCCCCTCATTTAAATGTATTTTGAATACATTCCTCCAACATATTATTATGTAGTACATATAAAGTACCGACAGTATCTATGCCAGTCTCTCCGTTTGGCCACATTATTTACACAGCTGCCAGCATTCTGAACCAGATGATTCTAAGCAGATGTTAAGTTCTTTCATGGTTAACATATGCTAAGAATAAAATCCCAGTTCCTTTCTTTGGCCCATGCACCCTGTGGGACCTGGCTCACACCTCCGCTCTACCCTGTCTTCTCTTGTACTTTAATATGGAGAGAGGACATCAAGCTGACTCCCTCCTCTGGATCTTTTTCTTGGCACTGGCTAGTATTTCACTGTATTTTCACGTGCTTAGCTTTTCTTTTATTACTCAGGGTTTGTTCAAAAGAGAAGACTTCTCTAACCACGTCTGTAAGAAGTGAGGGTGCTAATGTCAAGCTTATTTGAAAGGTGCTTGATTCAAAGGTGAGGGATTATACAATTTAAGCAGAGAGGTTTCCAAAAAGAGAAGCTGTGAGGAAAATGCCTCATCCTTACTCACACCTCCAATTCTATGGTGGTAATTCTATCTGTGACCAATCCCCAATGGGCTGCATTTTGTATTCCAACGTGACAGCTAACTAATATGAAAATCCTTACTAAAAGTGAATGTGTTACTATCTCACATGGAATGGTAAGAGCTTCCCATATCATGGCATTTTCATGTAGAGATATGCTTGGTCAACCATGGGTCAGAGCACCTCTCACACAGCTAACCATATGTGGCTGCCCATAGGCTTCCCTGAACACAGAGCTGAGCCTACTCACCACCCTACAGAACAACCAGCAAATGAGAGATGTCCTCTGCTACCTGCCATGTAGCTTATACTGACCAGTGGAGGAGCAAATGGCAGGACAGCCTCACACCTCCATCATGTGGGCAACAACATTCTGTCTTGTGTTGAGAGTGAAGATACAAACTATAGGATATTTGAGTGACCAGGAGTAAAATTGTCACCAAATGGCATTTTCTTAATGTGAAATTAAACCAAATTCTAAGATATATTCTTAGTGATATTGGTATAGACTGACTGTGTCCCCCAAAACTCGTATGTTGACATTTAATCCCCAGTGTGATGGTGTTAGGAGTTGGGAGCTTCTGGGAAATGCTTAGGCCATAAAGGAGGAGCCCACATGAAAGGGATTAGTGCCCTTATAAGAGAGACCCTGGAGAGCTCCCTTGATCCTCATCAGGTGAGGACATAGTGAGAAGACACCATCTATGAACTAGGAAGCCCTCATCAGACACTAAATCTACTAGCACCTTGATCTTAGACTTCCAGCCTCCAGAACTGTGAGAAATGCATTTCTGTAGTTTGTAAGCCATGCAGACTGTGGTACTTTGTCACAGCAGCCAGCGCAGCACCAGCCATTCACGTAAAGGCCTTATTTATATCCAGAGCACTAGGGCTACTTCCACACTCAGCACTGCAGGTGCACAGCTGTGCAAGAACACGCCACAGCCTGCACAGACATGCCGCATGCACACGTGAGGAGTGCAGGATCCAGACAGGCCTGAGCACCCACCCTTGTCAGGTCAGAGAGTGCATGTCCAGTTTGAAGCCCATGCTGTCTGTGGACCCTGTTGGGAAGGCATCCTGAGTCACTCAGGATCGCTGACTGTGCTGTTACCTCCTGGAGCCTCCAAACACAGCAGCAGGACAGTGGCGTCAGAGTCTGTTGTGCGTATGTTGTGCAATAAAAACAAATGAATAATAACAATAAAAAAGAACAGAATGAAATACTTGCATTTCTTAGAAATCAGAGCCAATTGCTAATTGAATGAGTTAACAGTAGCCAAAAAATTTCAAGAGCTAATCTTTGCACCACAGTTTTCCTCTCATGTAGTTTGCGGATGCATTTTTTACGGCCAACACTATGAGCAGTCAGTCCGTTAGCCTATGAAATGTACCCAGAGTTTATACTAATCTTAAACTGATCCATCATCATTTATCTTCAGTGTTTGCATAGAACAAATTCAGTCAACCTGGCTTAAGTAAATGAGCACAAACCAAAGCCATATGGCGATTTCCTAAAACTTTTCCCTCTGGAAATCTGTCAAACCAGCTGTGCATAATGACTTATATTAGTCACAATTACTGACGTTTCCTTTTGTCTCTCTAATAAATTCCTTGCATATAAAAGGCATTTGGCAAACAGGTACTGCTTTTCTGTTTCTTCTCTCCAGTCTGATTGTTTCCACGCCTATTAATGTTTACAGATGGATCCTTGCTGGACTCATGCAAGAAAGTGTGTTCATTCTATTCCTGAATTTAGCTAGCTGTGTGGCAATAAATAAGCAATGTGCCTTTCCTGGATATAATTCCTTCAACTGTGAAATAGAAAAAAATGTGGGGTAAGGTTACTTCTGATTTCACTCATAGCTTTAACATTTAGGGTATTAAATTGTGCCTATTTTCTGAGTACTTGGCTATATTAAAATTTTAATCATGAACATAGCACTCCTCTGCAACTTTCCCAACTTGAAGCATGAGTAGTGGGCTTGCTAGGTGGATAAGAAGAGGGAGGGTGCTCAGACAAGAGGGGAGGGCTCGTGTGAGGGCATGGAGGTACAATGCAGCCATATGGCATGTTGAGTTCTGGGAACTAAGAGGAACCTGATGTTATCTGAGCACATCATGTAACTGTGATTGGAGGTGAAGCTGTAGATATGGAACTGTGGTCAATCAGATCACATTTTTAAGGATCATATTCACGGTCCTCTATTTCTACATATACCTGCTGCTTAACACTGCTGCAGAGGGAGAGGGAGAGGGAGAGGGACAGGGACAGGAACAGGGAGTGGGAGAAGGAGTGGGGGAATAGAGGGGGAGGAGAGGGGGAGGGGGAGGGAAGGGGGAGGAGAGGGGAGGGGGAGGGGAAGAGAGGATGTGGTTTATCCTGAAAATCAGAATCAGAGCTCATTGGGATGGTCATTAACAGATCTGATAATTTCAAGAGGGTTAAGGATGAGTGCTTGATCTCCTGCCCTTTTGTGAATGTTTCCTAATATTAGAATGTACACTGGTGACTAGAAATTCCTTTGGGGTCAAGAGAGCTTCGCCTGCTTTCTTGCATTAAAATATCTGTCTACATAGACCAGGTGGTTGTATTGACATAACTAGGAGAGGAGTTCCTAGACTATTGGCTCTGAAATCATAACCATGATTCTAAGTACCTTGATTAAGTTTGGCCAACATTTAACTAAATGAGCTGAGTGAGCAGCTTTCTATAGGGACTTAGTCACTCAGGTATTTTGACATGCATTTGCAACCAGTTGATCCTAGAAGGTAGGTGTTCTTAAAATGAAGTGTCTATGATGCAGTTCTGTTGTCCTAATTGTTACTTTTTGCTTGTTTTGTAAAACTGAGGATGGTTCTTAGTCATACCCACTTAAGAAAAGTATTATTGGAATAGAACTTTCTTTGCAGGCCCACTAATCTTTAAGCCAGATCAGTCCCCATTTCTCCTCCAGGAGAACTTGGGCCCTCCTTCCGGTTCCCCTCTGTGAGTGCAGGCATTCAGGGGTGTACATGGCTTTATATTCTCTTGGTTCCTCGCTTTCATCAGACATTTTAAACCCTGTTAAATAAAGCTCAACCTTCCACATTAAACCAGGAACAGAGAATTTTTCAGGGACTCTATCTTATAACTGACATGTATTATTTGTTAAAAGGTTCACTCTAAGTAGGAGTCAGTGGAGAAATACGTGGGAAAGGGCCTGAGGGGATGTAGGATGCAGTTCATTCTGAAACCTAGGATGCTCTGTGTCAGACCTGGAGACAGCTGACTACAGGACAGTACACTCTAGCCTGCTGGTGACTGCAGCCCTCCTGAGCCCTACCCTAACTTTTCCTATAAATGATTCTGTGCATCCTGCCTTTGCCATACCTGTGGGGTAGAGCAAGTCCCTGCTGGTTTCAGGGGAGAGGGTTCCTGTAATGAGGCTTTCTCCATTTCTGGCTATCCTTTATGGGGAAACCCCCAGGGAAGGTGTTCCAAGGAACTAAAAATAGATGTGTCTTTGCTAAGTGAGTCATTTTCCTTTCCCTCGTGTAATCTCTGAATCATTTAATCCATCATGTTTCTTACTTGCCTTCACTAGAAATTTCTAGTCAAATTTATGGCTCTCCAATATCAAAGTCTGAACTTGTCCCATTAGGCTTACATTTTGTGTACTTCCTTCAATACTGTCTCTCTAAACTTTATTTCCCATTGTCCAAATATCTTTGCCCACTTTTACTGTATAATGCATATATTTTATCTTAAATTTGTTATAATATACTGCAGTTGACTAAATTTATAAATGCCAGTGATATAAATAATATATAATAAATAAAGAGAATATAAAAGAACATACTTATTTTACATTGCTATATACATACTTACAAATATTATTTATTTTATTTCATTATTTATGTTATATTACTTTTATTATTCATATATTAATATTAATATATAACATATTGTGTTATCAGAAATAAAATACCAGTGATATTTGCTATATAGAATAATTTTACCATTGAAATTGAATTCAAATAATTATCTACCCATTTTTTGTTACTATATTAATAATTAAGTTTAAATTTAAAAATTTAATCAGACACCGGGTCATAATGACTATTTCTTTGGGGTCATTACACATCTACTATATGTCATTTCCCAAATCCCAAAATAAGATAAGATAAACAAAATGGTATAAGCCTTAACATTTGAAAAAGGAGAAAATGGGAAAGGCCCTCTGGTCTTCAAAATATTTTTCAAAAAAAAAAGAAAGAATAAAAGGAAGAAAATAGATGATAGATTAGGTATATAGAAAGATAGTAGACACATTTTATAGAACTATTTGCATATATTTATTACCTACTAGAGGCCTGGTGCACAAATTTGTGCCCGGGGGTGGGGGGGGGGGGCTGAGGAGGTCCCTCAGCCCAGCCTGCAACAATGCCAGCATCCCTGGCCCCGGCCTCTGGCCAGAGGCCCCTCCCCTCCCTCCAGGAAGATGCTTTTCCTGGGGCCTCCTCAGGGCCCTGGCCCTTGATGCCCAGCAGCTCAGGTACTCAGGGTCTCAGACTCCCAGGTGCCACTTCCCCGCTGGTGCAATGTGCATCAACTGCCGTGGGAGCTGCGCCTCGAGTCACCCCCTCAGACCGTCCTACTTGCGTGCGCCGGGGGGGGGGGGGGTGGGGGGGGGAGGGGCCACCATGGCAGCAGCACTTTGATGTCTGTAGCGCACCCGCTGGACCCCCCTGCCCCACCACGGCACCATGCTGGTTGCATCTACACTGCGGGTGAGGGGCTTCCAGTCTGTGACTGGGGCTGCCAGGCTACGACTGGGGCCTGCGGCCAGAGAACCCCAGCACCCATAGGGCTCTGTCAGCATCCATTTTTCTGGTTCCATCAGCATCAGGAACTGGGAAGATCCATTTTTCTGGGTCCTCCTCTCCCTCCACAAGGCTGGAGCCCCTTTCCTCCCTCAGCGGCTGAGGAGCAGATGCTGGGCTTGCATTGCTGGGGAGACACCACCAGTGTCCACCCCAGCCACTATGGGCACTGCCATCTTTGTTGGGAAGTGATGGTTAATTTGCATATTACTCTTTTATTAGATAGGATTATATATTTTTATTTCTTTCATGTCTGTTCCACTGATCAGAGTAAAGCGAATACTCTATAATTTTAAGGTCTTACACACATGGTCACACTATATTCAAATATATGGTACATCTTTGCCAGATGTCAGGCACATTAGGGTAAACTTAGTAGGTCGGGACTTTAAAAAGAAGAGAGATTCACCCACCCTGCATGGCTCAGTGGTTAAGCATCAACCTATGAACCAGGTGGTATTCCAGGACAGGGCACATGCATGCCCAAGTTGAGGGTTCAATCCCCAGAGGGGGTTGCAGGAGGAAGCCGATCAATGATTCTCTCTCATTATTGATGTTCATAGGGAGACTTAGAATCTGATAGATAGAGCACCTGAATTAATCTAAAAATAATCATATTATTTTAAATCTTAGAACACATATACTTATGTGAATAGGGGGTTAAGTTTTTCTTAAGTTTCCTTTTCAAGGACTGTGCGAAGCGATGGAGGAGGTGACTCAGCAGTGAATCCAGCAAGCCAACTGACCAGCAGGGTCACACTGACCCACCAGGACTCAAAACATCATCTCATCAACATCATCACATTGCCTGGTAACTAAGGACAATAGCTGACATCTGCGGACCTCAGGACTGCGCAGAGCTGCACTCTGTCCCCAGCCTCACCCTCGCCCTTTCCCTTTTATGGTCCTGTCCCCTGCACCTTGCTGTAAGACAGGATTTACATGCTTGTAAGAGCCCTATCTTCTTGGTTGGCCAGCCTTCTCAATAAACGCCTTAAGTGATTCAACCCTGCCTTCATTATTGGACACAGTGACAGGCAGCCTGAGCCCAACTGGGGGTTTCCTGGTAACAATATTTCTATCTCTCTCTCCCTCTCCTTTCCTACTTGAAATCAATAAAAATATATATTTTCAAAAAGTTATACTGTTAATTATTTAGAAAATGCTAGGTAAAACAAATTTAAACCAGTTTCCTTACAGCAAGTTTTCTCAGAGTTCTTCATATGCTAATTTGCATCATGACTCTAGTTTTAAAAATATATATTTTTATTGATATATGTCTCTCCCTTTTAAAGGGAGAGAAAAAAAATCATGATTTCTCTAAATTATTTGACCAAGCAATTCTGTTTTTCAAATTATTTTGACATCTCTGGGGAACAGTGATTCATACAAGCTTCGGTAAACAACTGCTTTAAAATTATGATCATAGCTCATATAATCATACACCTTTGAGCTGGAAGAAACTATAGAGATGGTTTAATTCAAGTTCTTTATTTTAAAGCCCAGGATGATGAGACATGGATTGTAATCCCGATTTTCCACTTGAGTGTGGTCTTTGGCAAGTTATTTAACTTCTGCTAACCCAAGTTTTCTCCTCTGTACATCTTTGCCACCTATAATGTGTTGTCACTGTGAGCACAGAATAAAGGAAAGTGTATCACACTCAGAGCAGTTCCAGGAGTGCACACTTCACTCTCAGATGCTAGCTCCTTCCTCTCCGCATTGTCTCCATGATGCAGAGCTGAGGAGAAGAACCCCGGTGTGTCCTATCTGCTGGATTTTAACTCTCCTTGTTGTATGCTTTCAGTTAATATTATAAGGATTGGTGTTTGTAGTTTTCTTTTCTTTCTTTCTTTCTTTTCTTTTTTTTTTTTTTTTTGGTAAATATTGGCACTCACTCAATTGTCCCACCTCCACCTGCCATCTTTTGGCACAGAAGATGAGAGATGGGTTTTTGTCCCAGGTTCCTGAGAACAGGGCATGCCCAGAGGCATCTTACGAAGAGGCTGGCATGTTGTGCCATGAATGACAGCCCTTTGGAGAGACATATCTCTTTCTTCCTAACTGGCTATAGTTTCTTTAAATGCCAAGATTAATATTCCTCTGGAAGGGTATAATGAACCATTTCTCACTGAATTAAAACATTGTAGGACCTGGGGAAAGTTTCAGATGACGTTAGTTATTAACATCTATAGGAGAGAAAAAGGCCCTCCCCCCCCCCCCCCCAGGTCCTGTGGCTGGTCTAGGAATTCCACTGGCATAAGGCAGATTAACAGGAGGAAAGAATACAAATGTATCTAATATTTTAATGTGCACATGGGAGTTTTCAGAAGGAAAATGAGCCCCAAAGAAGCTGTAGACCTAAAAGCTTATCTATCTCTTATACAAAGGACCATAATGTGTGGGATGTGACAAGACACAGTGGTGCAGGCTAGGGCAGTAAATTGTGAGACAGGGACTGGAAGATTCTTTGTGGGGGGGCGGGCAGGGAGGGCTAAAGGAAGATTAGGGTTATTTAAATACATGTGTGTGTCCAGGCCCATTCTGGCAGGGGTAGGGTTTTGCTTTTCCTGGACCAGAGAGGACACCTTTCTCACAGGAAATTTGATGGCCTGCTGTTAGGGAGAAAGAGGGAAGTCAGCGAGCCTTCCAGGATCTGCTGAGTCTATAGTGCCTTTAGCATAAAATAATCAATATGCCAAAGTTGGATGATCTGAACTCCTTCACACTCATTATCAATTCACATCTGCTCCAAGCTCTGGAAGAAAGGAGACATTTAAGGAACCCTGGCCTATTTGAGGGGGAGGGGGAGATGTTTGGAGTGGTGGAGCATTCCTGGGCAGCTGAACTATTCTTAGAGGTACTATGCTGGTAACTGGGGAGCTTTAAGAAACAGCGATTTGAACCTAAAAAGATCGTTAAATGATCCAATAGAATAAAGATCTGGATATGTTTTATTAATCATAGCATGTTAGAGTTTTTAAAAAAAGCATAAAACACATATGCCTTGAAGGAGACATTAAGTGATGAATGTCATACTAGGTAAAGAGAAAGTCTAAAAGCGCTCCCTAAAGTCACATTACTTTTAAGTTTTTGGTTAGGAGATGATGTAACAATGTCTTGAGACAGCCACAGATGTTTGTAGAATGTAACTGGAGTCAGATGAGCTCATGGTTCCTGATGAAGGAGTAGTCTGGACCGCAGTCTGTGTTTTTATAGTCTAATGATAAAGCCTCAAATCTGCTGTGAGTCAGTCAAAACAAATAAACAAAAAACAACAAAAGCCCAAAGATTGAATTTTCACAAGTACTACATATTTGTTGAGATTTGGCTATGGGTTATGAGATGCTGTCTTAGTCAGCTGGGGCTGCCATAGCAAAACACTAAGAACTGGGGTTCAACCCCGAATCCAGTGAAGGCAGTTGGGGATTTATGGTCAGCAAGCAGAGGGAGGGGTCGTGGATGGCACATTACTGAGAGGTGACATTGGGGCTGGGAATTCTTGCCGAAGGCAGGCATCTGATGGGACATCCGGGCGGGAGGAGGAATTTGGTCAGATATGAGGGTGATCAGATGTCAGGGTGGGGGGACTCTTGCTAAATTGACTTAGCAGGATTCTTGTTGAAGGTAGGTTATGTGAGTCCAGCAAAGATGGGCCAAGGTCAAGCAAACCTGGTTGAGAACTGGGCTCAGAGGAGTCTGACTCTCCTCTCCTTTGGTCAAGAAGAGAGTCTCTGTCACTTGTGAGCTTTGATAGCGACTTTAGCCTGAGATCCCAGCTGTCCTTTGACATTGGAAGAGCTGAAAGGTTCCCCAAACCCGGGACTTTGGTAACGCTGTTGGGTTGAGAGACTCCCCATCTCAGGAATTCTCAGAATGTCCCCCAACTGCATGAGGGACATACATGTGTTTGTTTGTTTGTTTCCTAACTTCTAATCTCTTTCCTAAAGTAGATTTCAAATAACTCAGAATAGGCTCAGTTGTCCCTTGGCACTGACCCAGTTTTCCTGAGTGTCTCCGTAATCTTCCTCTGCCTTCGTGTCCGAATTAAGACCTCCAACCCTGGGTCTGTTATCTGACCAGAAAGTCTTGTCTATTGAAACTGTTGTAATCTTTTAACAGCCTTTTCTGCCCTCTTCTGCACACTTTCTAATTTCTCATCTGCTTTCCCTGGAAATCTGATGCTTGATTTGGACACAATTTAATCCTCACTCCTTCTAAAAGCAGCTGTTGAGTGAATGCTTCACATGGAAATCTGTCCTTAGCTTACATTTCTCTTGCTTTTTTAAAAAAATCTAGAAAGCATATATCATGTATACTGCTTTAGATTAACATATTTTTTTTATTTCTTTGACTTCCAGTAAGAACATTTCCAAAATAGGTACATTTTAAAATAAAACTTTTTTTTAGACATTTGTTGTAAAAAAAAAAAAAAAAGGCACTGGAAAAATCATCAGGAGAAACATTCCCACTGTTTTAATCTGCTAGAATCTGTTGGTGACTAAAGCAACTTGCCTGAAGGAATTTTTTAAAAGTTGATCTTACACTCTGTAACGTCCCTTGATAGATCAGATTGGAAAAGTCAATGAGCTCTCTGCTCATTTCTGGTCCCTCCCAGTCTTTGTTCTAAGGAGTTAACACACTGTATTATAGCTCATCAAATCCAGACCATCCTGCAAATTCCTATTTTACAGAAGAGGGAACGGAGGCTATGAAATAGGACCCAAGGTACCCCTGATCACCCAGCAAACAAGATGGGAAGCCATTGTCAGGGGAGAAAGGGTGCTTCCAAGGGGCAGCTGCTGATGCCGTCCACTGTGCTATTGGGAGATGCAGGGGATCTGGAAACGAGTTTGGGGAATGAGTGGATTTGAGAAACCATCCAGTCCTGAGATTTCCAAACTGTGTCCCGCGGAGCCTCAGGCCTCGGTTCATCTACGTGACAGAGTGGCTCCACACACAAATGGAACGAAAGGTGTCAGCAGGCAGCACACATTCCTGCCATAACCACTGATGTCTTCCCAGACTGACACTTTCCAAATGGGGAAACTGAAGTTCAGAGAGGCTGCTTGAATTGTTTCCGGTCACATGGCCACCCAGCTGTGAAGGGAGGAGGTTTTCGGTTCAGTGCTCTTGCTGTCACACTAGGATGGTATACAATTCATTAAAATAACATATTTGAGATCAATTTAGTTTACAGCAGTTAGTCTTTCCAATTTTTGAGCTTCTTTTAAAACGAGTTAAGCTTAATGTGTGAAGCATGTCTCTAGCAGCAAAATCCCCTAGGACCAGCCAAGCAACATTTAGAGATGAAAAGGCACATATCAGTCTCAGGTCCTCTCAGCAGAAAGGTGTGATGGGGGATCCTGGCAGGGTAGCTGATAGACCTGCCACCACAGGAAGTGTTCAGTGCCATGAGTTACTGCGCCACAGTAGCTGGCAGGCAAAAATAAAATCCAAAATTAATCTTAAAAATATTTGGAAACAAATGCAACAACACAAAATCCTGTTCTGACCTACTTAGAGAAAAACACCATTTCCCAAAGGGTATCAGTGAAAAGTAAGAAATGGTGGCTAGGAACTAGGGAGAGGTAAACTCTAAGATAATCAGAAACTCAATTTTACGGGAGGATTTTAGAATAAAACCAACAGCTTTAATGGACCCCAGATGTTAATAGGTAGCTGGGGGCATATTGTGGAGCCCAGATGATGAGAGCTCCACTTTCCATAAGAGAACTATTTTGCTTCAAGCGTTGAACTACTGTAAGCACAGCTGCAGATGTGTAATGCCCGATCGTCTCCCCCTGCTCTTCCTAATGCTTCTCCTTCCAGTTCTGTCTGCTACAAAGGGTTTTGTGTCTTTTTGGTATCATTTCAAATCTAGGAGGGAATAGATTCCATTTTCAAGATGTTTCCTTGGGTCGAGTTAGAGACAAGTAAACAAGGCAAGGCTGGAGAGCTGGTTGTGCAGGGTTTTTCTCCACGCCCAGCATGAGAAGTGGGGAGGGATCAAAACAGTCATCCCAGCAGGCCCGTGGGACCCTAATGCCTATCTCATTAGCTGCCCATTTTCTCAGCCCTGATGACTGATTCTGTCCTAATGCAGGTACATAGCCTTTACCCAGTTCCAAATCTATCTCAGACTCACTTTGGAAATCAATTTCTATCGAAGGAATAGCAAAGAAATATTTGAGTTACTCCTCCCAAAGTAATTTTCATTCTCATTGGAAGTTTCCCTGAAGCCATCAATCCATTCATATCTTCAGAGGAATAAATCTATAATGCTAAAATTTCATTCAGTGAGACAGTCAAGAGGGAGTGGAAATGCAGATTTGGAGACCAGCATTCTCCCACAGGGCATCCTCTCAAGGTCAGCTGGTGGTCACAAGTGGTCCCTGTCCATTCCTGAGCCTGAGCTCAGCTTCCTTTGTACACTCAGGAGGGTGCTACATGGAGGGCATTTTTGCTGCAAGCTGCTGGGGAACCAGCCCCAGTTTCCATTGTAAGTACACTTAGAGCCCTCCTCTGCCCATGGCAGCTAGTGGCTTTCAAGCAGAGTGGCTCTCACACCATGTGGGAGAGAGCTGTACTCTGTAATCATGGTAAACAACAACCTTTCTCACACCTCACTTCTCTTCAGATGGAACCAGACCTTCATGATTTGAAATTCTTAAGCAACAATATCTAAGCAACAGCCTTCTGCTCCACAAGCTGTGGTTCTGCGCAAGCAGCATAGAGTGCAGATAATTCAGAACACATCACTCCAAAATATACCACATTGGTTGATTTTGTTTATTAGATTCCACATATAAGTGAAATCATATGGCAGTTGTCTTTCTCTGACTGGTTTATTTCGCTTAGCATAATGCTCTCAAGGTCTATCTATGCTATCATGAAGGGTAATGTTTCCTTTTTAATGGTGTAGAAGTATTCCATTATGTAACTGTGCCACACTTTTGTATCCACTCATTTACTGCTTCCAAATCTTGGCTATTGTAAATAATGCTGCAATGAACATTGGGGTGCATATGTTCTTTCGAATTAGTGTTTCATCTGGATATATTCCCAGAAGTGAAATTGCTGGGTCATAAAGCAGTACAATTTTTAATTTTTTGAGGTAACTCCATACTGTTTTCCACAGTGGTTGCACCAATCTGCATTTCCACCAGCAGTACAGGAGGGTTCCCTTTTCTCCACATCCTCACCAACACTTGTTGTTTGTTGATTTATTAAGGATAGCCATTCTGACAGGTGTGAGGTGATAGCTCATTATGGTTTTAATTTGCATTTCTCTGATAGTGACATTAAGCATCTTTTCATATGTCTATTGACCATCTGTATGTCCTCTTTGGAGAAGTATCTATTCAAATCCTTTGCCCATTTTTAAATTGGATTACTTGTGTATGTTTTATGTTGAGTTTTATAAATTCCTTATAAATTTTGGATATTAACCCCTTATCAGATGTATCATTGGCAAAATGTGTTCTCCCATTTAGTAGGTTGCCTTTGCTGTGCAAAAACTTTTTAGTTTGATATAGTCCCATTAGTTTATTTTTCTTTTGTTTCCCTTGCCCAAGGAGACATATCAGAAAAAAAATATTGTTTTGAGAAATCCCCAAGATTTTACTGCCTGTTTTCTTCTAGGGTTTTCCTAGTTTTCAATCTAATATTTAAACCTTTAATCCATTTTGAGTTTATTCTTGTGTATGGTGTCTAGTTTCTTTCTTTCTTTCTTTCTTTCTTTCTTTCTTTCTTTCTTTCTTTCTTTCATTCTTTCTGCAAGTATCTGTCCAATTTTTCCAACAGCACTTATTGAACAGACTATATTTACCCCATTGTATGTTTTTGCCTCCTTTATCAAATATCAATTGACCATAAGGTGTGAGTTTATTTCTGGTGAAGGTATTAAGCAATAACAACCAAAACACAAACAACTCATAGACACAGACAAGGACGTGGTGATTACCAGAGGCAAAGGAAGGTGGGGGAGTAAAAGAGGGTAAAGGAGGGTGGTGAAGGTGGAAGAGGGTAAAGGGGAGATAAATGGTGATGGAAGGAGTCTTGGCTTGGGGTGTAAACATGCAGTACAGTGTACAGATGATGTATTATAGAATTGTACACCTGAAACTTATGTAATTTGATTAACCAATGTCACGCCAATAAGTTAAAAAAATACCAAGTTGACATATTTTAAGTTGAAAACACTTGAGGGACACCAGGTACAAGAGCACCCTGGCTTTTCTCTTTCTTCCTAAAAGCAGGAGGTAAAATTAATATGAAAGGTGCCCTTTCTATACCAACAGAAAGAAAACTGAAAACAAAACTTGACAAACTAACTCTTCTTATTTTTCCACCATTAACTGCACTGGCCCAAACCCATTTGCCTTGTCCCATTTTCAAAATCCACTATTCTTTGTCCAACCCTAAGTGTTCAACTCTAACTACCTCTTTAGTCTTCCTTTCCTTAGGACAGGGGTTCTCAACCTGTGGGTTGAGACCCCTTTGGCGGTCAAACGACCCTTTCACAGGGGTCGCCTAAGACCATCCTGTATATCAGATATTTACATTATAATTCATAACAGTAGCAACATTACAGTTATGAAGTAGCACCGAAAATAATTTTATGGTTGGGTCACAACATGAGGAACTGTATTTAAAGGGCCAGAAGGTTGAGAACCACTGCCTTAGGAAATCTCCTGTGTTACATTAAATTTATGTAATAAATCTTCATGTTTTCACTTGCTGATGTGTCTCTTGTTATAGAGACCCATTAAAGACCTGTACCACCAACAGTCAAAGCCTTTCCCTCAGCTCTCCCCAAAGTAAGTCTGTGCTTCCAAATCATAGAAGTTCCCTCTCTTGATTTTGCATCAACCAGGAGAGAAAAGGAGAGAGACCTTTTGGTGTCGCTGGAGGCAGGGTTTCTCCAGAAGTGAGCCTCCACTGGGAAGTGCTGGATTCAGTGTGGATGTCTCACGTTGTCTTTTTTCTCCTCTTCAAACTTCTCATGAGCTTTGCTCCTGCTCCAACTCTTCAGCTGCTCAGACAGCACATGCTGGAGTTCTTCCCCATGTCGCCCTCTCACTGCCGCATCTAATCCATAAGCGAACTCTGTCTAACTGTATCCACAGTCTGACCACTTCTCACCATCTCTGCTGTTACTATTCTGGTCCCAGCCACACTATATGATGCCAAGATGACTGTGCTGCCTCCTAGCTGGGCTCCAGTGAAGCCATTTGTCCTGCCTGCAGTCTGAGAAGTGTATTCAGATCAGGGTAGTTCGGTACCCAGATAGCCCTGGCCCCCTCTCAGAGCTCACAGAATGGTTGCAGGGCTTCATCTGAGACCATATTCCCACCAACACCTCCTTTTGGACTTGCTCTTCTCTCTGTCCACCTGAAATGCTTTCTTCTTGGATTCACTTTGTATAAGACTTTGCTCACATGATATTTCCTCTTTGCATCCTTCTCCTGCCTCTTATTTAAAACAGTGCTGTGAAGGCCTGGGGAGGGGAGGGTTCAGCAGCAGGGGGGAGGGAGCAAAATGGGGGGGGGGGAGGGGACATCTGTAATACTTTCAACAATAAAGGTAACTTAAAAAAATAAATAAAATCAAATGAGCCTTTCTGCCAAGCAGCAGCCTTCCTCTTCCTTCTACTCCATGCTCCCCCCACCCCCCCCGCCCATAGCACTTAAATCCAGCTAACATACTGTACATTCTATTTATCGACATTATTTCTGACTTTATCTACCAGCATGTAAACTCTGGAATGGAAAGGATTTCTGGGTGCCTTGCATTGTTTTATCCCCACAGCCCAGGAAAGCACATGGCTAGTAGGCATTCAGTGACTACCAACTGAGTGGCTGAATGAAAGGTCCAACCAGCCGAAGCCGGTTTGGCTCAGTGGATAGAGCGCTGGCCTGCGGACTGAAGGGTCCCGGGTTCGATTCCGGTCAAGGGCATGTACCTGGGTTGCGGGCACATCCCCAGTGGGAGATGTGCAGGAGGCAGCTGATTGATGTTTCTCTCTCATCAATGTTTCTAACTCTCTATCTCTCTCCCTTCCTCTCTGTAAAAAATCAATAAAATATATTAAAAAAAAAAAAGAAAGGTCCAACCAAACCCTTTGTGCATGTCCCTGTGGGCCAGCACTCCAGCTCCTGCCCTGTTCACCGGAGGCCCTGTCAGTGAAAAGCCCCATGAAGCGCAGCCTGATCCTGTGGCCTGGACAATGGTGGGGCTGCTCCATCACCCGAAGCCCTTCCGTGACTGAGAACAGCCATAAGAAGCACTTCATCTTCCATGGAAGCAATTTTATCAACATAACTCTCCATCATTATCAGAAAAAGACATTAGGGGGAGGACATTTTGTTTCCTGAATTACTCAGGATTAGATTAACAAGTTCATTTGTTATAAACCAAGGCACTATGAGGATACCATGAGACAGGATTGGGTTAGGAAGCACTAAATGATTCAAATTGATTATTACCCCATGCAGCCCTTGAAAATTCAAAGTTGAAAACACTGGGAAGCTGGTTTCAAAGAAATAAAAGAAGGGGAAAGAGGCCATATGCTTAAAACGTTACAATTAATTTATGGCTTTTTAAAGTACATGTCTGCTGTAAAAGGTATAATGAATTGGGGGAAACCTGCAGAAACTTTTGATAGTGTACTGCTGAACGTGGGACGGGCTGGAAGCTTGCCCTCAAGGAAGGGGAAGAACCAATGATGTGTTCCTTCTGTCAGTCAAGATTATAGCTCACTCTTCAGTGCATGGCTGTATTTTCTAAGATGAGGTTCCACTGGTTCAATGCATACATGATTCAAAACATTAATGTGTTCAATAAGGCCACCCCTTATTGAACTAGAGGAAGCTCAGCTGTTCTGAAGAGAAAGAGATGGAATATTATTAGATTATAAAAAAAGGCCTTTTAGCGGTGACCCTGCATGGCACACACCAGTTACGAAAGAGATGCTAATGGTGATGACCCTGAACAAGACACAGTCATTGCATGAAGCCACAGTGAAGACACTCAACCAACACAGAGAAAGAGGCATCTTACACATGACCTCTGCCTCCATGGAGGGGGAGTCAGTGAATAAAGCTTGCAATGCACTCTGTCTGCCTCCCTGCATCTGACTCAGATGACTTGGAGTCACATCACCTATGCAAACCTGCACCTGCAGGAGCCAAACCTTCAGACACATAAACAAGCATCCGAAAGCAGTCTCAAACTCACTTTCAATGGAAATATTATAGCTCCAGAGCAACTCTAGTCTCTCAATTGAATTCAACCTATAAAAATCCTATGAAAGACTTTATTCAGTGAGACCTGTTGTATGTGTAGCCACACCCTCAGGTTGAGAGAAAATGGCAGTGACCCAGGACAGCAGCACAAACTAATGAAATTTGCCCAATACACCACTTGGCTCTAAGAGAAGCTGAATTGATTCTGAAATTACTGATCTTTAGACATTTTTAGAATATTTCCTTCATTTCATTTAGGATTTAATATTTTTAGATGGCTACCAGCCCATTGGAGAACTGAGTTCTTAAGAGGTGATACAAATCTGGAGAGCTTTCAGGAACTGTGAACCAATAAGAAACAGTTCTTGATCCTTTGTCCATAAATGCCCAAAGGATTTTAGGAAAAGATAATCCAAGAGTTCCCTTTATTCTTCTACTTCCAGGATTTGGCAGGCAGTTTTATTTGCTTCTATTCAATTATATTGAAAGGGAATTCCACATTAGCCTATGGTGGAATAGCTGGACCAACACTCACAACACAAAGGTAGAAAAGATGGACAAGACCCAAAAACAAATGAACAAATAGAACAAAGATACATTTATAAATAAATAAAATCTGTTTGAAGGCATTAGAAACGTCTAAAGCAACCAGGATTTGAGAGAACAAAATGCAGGGAGAGGGAGGGAGAGAGAATGTTCATGGAAATAAGTCATTTATTCTGCGAAACTTCTATTTCCCTAAAGGCGTTTGTTGACTTTTAAGTGGCTCAGGCCTGGAAGCTAAGATGCCAAGCAAAACCAAGAAGAAATCCAAATGCAGAGCTCTTGGACATCTCACAGGGCTTGGGAAAAAGTAAACAAACAAAAATAAAACTGTGTTTTTATGCTTTGAAGTTGTCAGAATTTGAAGGATCGTATTTCTGAACCAGTATTTTTTCTCAACGTATCTGCCAACTTTTGCAAATAGAGGCTAGAAATCTGCACAGAAACCACTATAAGCTGAACAGACCTTGGACATGCCATTGACACAGAGGCCCATTAAGGCAGGGTGGACTTGACACACCCTGTACCTCAATGGGACCCCCAGGGACACTACCATAGAAGGGGGTATTGTAGTCAAATAAAAACTGAACTGAACTTGGGTCAGAGAGACCATCATTGCACTTAGACATTTGGGCCCTTTTTCTGGCTTTTCCAGAAGACAGGGTGCTCTCGTCCAGAGACAGGTAACACCATCCAGAGCCTCTACAATTTTTTTCCATACAAAATGCTCATTCTTCAATAAAAAATTAAGGCTATCTAAAGATGCTACCATCAGAGAAAAGAGACAACAAAAGTAGAACCACAAATTATCAGACAGAGACATGAGTCCAGCGTGAAAAGCAAGACTAACTTTGGCAAATAGCAAGCAGGCTTGTGGCCACCATGAAGCTGGGAAGGTCCAAAACCCCCTTCCAATTGTTAGGCCTCTAGAATTCTAAGGTTGTTAGTTCTGCTTTGTACTTGTGATGAGGTAAAGGTGATATGATGTCTAATTAACCACTGAAATAACCTGCTAACATCTTATCAAATGTTAGAATTGTCAATGTAATCTTATCTTAATATGGTGATTGGGAAGACATGGTGGTGGTCAGAGAGCAGCTGACTGTATTTTCTTCATATATATATATATATATATATATATATATATATATATATATATTACTTTCCATGAATAAATAAAATCTGTATGCATCTATGAAATTTTTATTGAGCCATGTTTTGAAGAATGAGGAAACCGTTAAATGTAAAGTTCATGGAACCAGTAGAAGTGTGTCCAGGGAAAGAAAGGGCAGTGGCCTATATAGAATTGTAAATATATGTGACATGTTCAAAGAAAGGTGAGTGTTCTCATGTGGGTGAAGACCTTCTAGGCAAGAATCTAACATCCTTCTAGCTCTCTTCCTTTCCAAATTATCAGTAGACACTGAGTGTTTAAGGGCAGTCATGTCTTTTTTGTCTCTGTCACAATGCCCAGCACAGTCAGGCCCAGCAAATGCTTGGTGAGCTTGAACAAACATACTGTTCACACACCCTGCACTACTGACCCTTCCTGTACAATGAGACTTTCTATACTAGATAGAAAGATAAATAGATAGATGATAGATAGATAGATAGATAGATAGATAGATAGATAGATAGATAGATAGATAATATATGTGGATAAATAGACAGACGTTTGCTAGACAGCAATAGATAGATAGATGGATGATAATAGATATAGATAGTTAGGTAAATAGTTAGGTAGGTATGTAAATAGAAAAAACACAGAAACATTTACTTGCAAGAGCTAGAAGGATGTTAGATTCTTGCCTAGAAGGTCTTCACCCACATGAGAACACTCACCTTTCTTTGAACATGTCACATATATTTACAATTCTATATAGGCCACTGCCCTTTCTTTCCCTGGACACACTTCTACTGGTTCCATGAACTTTACATTTAACGGTTTCCTCATTCTTCAAAACATGGCTCAATAAAAATTCTTTTCTTCACCTGCAAACAAAATTGTTTATCTTTTCTCTGCTCTTCTAAAATTCTGCATATATCTCTGTTATGGCAATAATCATATATTAAATATTCACTTGCAATGATAAATTTTATATTATTAGGAGATTTATTGAATTAAGCATAATATTAATTTAATAATTTAATAGGTAAAATTCATGGTCTTTGATAAATTTGCACACCCTTATTTCCCAGGGAACCAACCCCTCCACATAGCTTCCTATGTGCATTAAATACAAATGTCCCTGAAACACTTCAAATTTCCTGTGTCTGTAAAACTTGTTATAAATTCATTCGGTAACCATTCATTCTATAGTCATTAAGTGGTGCTGTATTATCTATATTTTGGGTGAGCCAGAAAGGCACAGGGTACTTATTCAGTTTTTTCTTCAAAAAGCCTGACATAGAGTGAGTGCTCATATATGTTTGATGTGGACCATGAAAACCCAAAGAACATTTGTGCATCGAAGGACTCAACTTGACCTGTTTAAAGAAGAAAACTACTTTGGGAAATGCTTTTTGGCTGTCATAGCTTTTTTGGGGTTTTTGTTTGTTTGTTTGTTTGTTTGTTTTTTAAAAACAAAACAAAACAAAAAACCCCACAGCAACAAGGTATTCAAGAATTTGAGAAGTTAAACTCTTCATCCAAATGCCATGAATGACCCTTCAGGACGACTGGCACTCACACAGCTGCCCGCCCAGCCTCTGCAGGAACACTGCTCTTACATTTGTCCAAGTGGGGGCTAGAAAGGCCTTGCTCCTTATCTTCGCTGACACTTAGCTTCCATGCGCTCCTAAGGAAAACATTTGTCATGTGTCAGCTGTGAGCCATGAAGAGTTCATCTGCAAGTTAAAATCTGGGAGAGGTGAGAAAAGAGAATCCCAAAGACAAAGCGATTTGACCCCAGATTTTGAGGGAAGTGTCTGGAATGTAAGATATGCACAGCTGAGTATTCGGAAGTTGCCTATTAATAAAAGGTGTGGCCCCTTGATGAAGGCAGGAAGCCACAGAATATTTCAGAACTCAACCAAGTGGGATGTGCTGCTAGGACCATGGTGCATGGAACAGCCTTTCCAATGGGCTCTCTGTCCTTGGAGAAGTCTAGAAGTAAGCTGTTCCACTCAAGCTCTGCAATTGGGAGTGAAACCCATTGGGCAAGATCGTCTGTATGAACCCTGGAATTGCACAACCTTTGTGTAGTGAGGGCACAGAAGGTCTTCTCTCCTCTGCCCTATTTCATCTTCCCATTTGCTATCATTTCCTGGAAAGGCAGGAGAGTGCTCTGGCTTTATCCGAGTGGTGTGCACACTTGTGCTAGTGTCTCATGTATGGTGTCTCCTTTGGGGCCAGGTGACAGGGACTCCTGGACCTCAGTGGGTGGAAGGCAGCATCTGTCCTGACTACAAATGTCTTCCAAAATGGCTCTGAATATTTCCCCTGTGAATCTAACAGTCAATCAAACAGATTGGTGAGGGGCCACCTTAGATGTCAGTTGACTTAGGTATCTATGTTAAACATAGAAAGTATTTCATTAAAATTTAAAATAAGCTGAGTCATAGCACCAACAATCACAATAATCCTAGCTCACTTTCATTGATGTTTATCTTGCTCCTGGACTGTTTCCAAGCTTACATTTATCAAACAGTCAACTTCTCAATAACCTTGTATTAGTTTCTTAGGGCTGCTGTAACAAAGTACCACAGACTGGTTGACATAGATTTTCTCACAATTCTGGGGCCAGAAGTCTGATACCAAGGTTTTGGCTGGTTTGGTTCCTTTTGAGGCCATGCATGTGTGTTTGTCTGTGTGTGTGTGGGGGGTGGGGGGGAGGGAGGAGTTTGGTTGGGGGAGGTGGACACTATTTATATCTCTTTCCGAGCTTCTGTGTTTCTGGCAATCTTTGATTTACAGACCCATCATCCCAATCTTTGCCTTTATTATCACATGGTGTTCTCCCTGTGTGTGTCTGTGTCTAAATTTCCCATTTTTATAAGGACACAGTCATATAGGATCAGGGTCTACCCTGCCTACTTCATTTTAATTTGATTATCTCTGTAAGGACTCCATCTCCAAATAAGTTCCTATTCTGAAGACTTCAACATATGAATGGGGACAGGCAGAATTCAACCCATAGCAAACCTTATGAAGTAAGTTCTAAAATTGTTCCCAGTTTGCAGGTGTGAAAATCGAGGCACAGAGAAGTTACACACTTACTCAAGTAAACAGATAATGAAGTGGAAGAGCCTAATAATCCAGCTATTCTGGACTGAATTCATACACTTAACACTACCCTCTTCTGACTCCTTATGTTGTTCAGTGATTAGGATTTTAGGAAATTGGCCGAAAGAGGAAAGGTTAATCCTGGGTAAATTTCTAATCACTTGAGATTAAAGTTAGAGAAAATAAATTGAGGGTTTTTTTTAAGATTTTGAGCTTAATGAGAAACTTTGGTCTCATTTAATGAAATTTGTATGTTCTCCCACTGTACCCCATAGTAACTACTTTAAAATAGTTACATGTAAATGTAGATTCCTATTCTGAATTTCTATGTGACTTGATATTTCTTATGTAATTGAATATTGTCTTAATAATAATGCTATCTCTTCTCTCTCCTTCCCTCCCTCCCCTTTTTCTTTCTAGAATATCTTAAAATGTAAGAGCCTGGCCAATTTCATATAATTAACAGATGCACAAATTTGCAGACTGTTTCACTAATTCAATGATGCCAACTTGGGTAAACACAAGACAAAATGTAAGGATGAGAAACACTAGGGATTTTTTTAAGTAGTAGTGCATGAGAAGCTGTACTTCCATGGGTCTTTAAGCAATTTATGTTAGGAATACTTAGCAAATCTCTCCTGCCTTGCCTATGGTTTCCAAGAAAAAGAAAGGCCATGCTAGTTATTCTGGTTTTTATTGTTTTGAATGTTGTTCTGAGTGTCACTCAGCAATCCGCAGTTGGTCCACGGGGTCAAGAAGAAACAGATTTTCTGCCAGTCCTGGGAGTGATTTCCATTTGTCCTCTTTCCTGTGACCTCCTTATCTATTACTGCATTTCATGCACATCTTACCCACTCTGAGCTCTTCCTCTGAAATGATGCAGAGTTTTGTCTGAGGAAGCGAGCAAGCTTTTCAAATAAACCCAGATACCTATTGGCTGTCTTCCTTTTTATTTCCTCTGAAATAGGAGATTCTATTTTTAGACTGTGTCTGAGAGCCGCCCACTCAGGCTCTACCAGGTGGCAGAGAAAAATGGCGAGAGTTGTTCTGAGGGATGCAAAAGGCAGTCCCAGGGGCCAGCATGAGAGGCCTTCAGAGCTCTGTGCAGGAAAAGGGCTCCTGATTTAAAAATCTCAGTGTGACATTCACTGTACTGATCTCCAAACCTTCATTTTTCAGCCTCTGAGGGGAAATGAAATCTTTCCACCATCAACTGTGTCTCTCATTCATAACTTTCAAATTTAGATGCAGACGCTGAGATGATAAACTTAGCAAATATGCCATCCTGGGCCAGAGCCTCTGTTTCCAGGTTCCCTGCTCTAAGAATCTATTAATAGATTTCATATAAGCATCTTAAACTGAAAAGACAGGCCAGCTTCAGCACCACCTTCTAGTGGGTTATAATTTTGGCTTTTATCCTGCTCCCCCTCCCTGTGTTCATATCACATGCTTGCCCAGGCCATTTCTTTATTTTCCTTGTCTTCTTTCTCCATCATTTCTTATCTGATTCTGTACAACTCATTTACTCAACGGGACTTACTGTGTTCATAAATGTCTTTGACACTTCCACAGAGGAAAACTATGGTGCAAAGTAAATCAGATTCTTCATAGAAGCACATGGAGGCAGTTGATTTACCCTGATGTGCAATCTCTTTGCGATAGGAACAGCCATCTTATTTCAATTCCTAATATAACTGCCATGACTTACAAAAAGGGAACTTTGTATAAATGTGAATTATTAAAGTATTATTTAGTAATAAAAATGTTGAAATATTTAATATTGGTTCACTGGACACAAAGGAGATCTACTTGCTTTACCCTTATCTACACTAATAAAAGAGAAAAATGGTAATTGGCGTACGACGATACCGTCTTCATTGGCTAATCAGGGCTATATGCAAATTAACTGCCAACTAAGATTGGCAGTTAACTGCCAACTAAGATTGGCAGTTAACTGCCAACAAGATGGCAGTTAATTTGCATATGTAGGCACAATGCAGGGAGGCGAAAGGGAAAGCAGGAAGAAGCCCCCTGCCACTGACAGTGATCGGAAACCCAGGGGGGAGCTAAGAGCTGGGGGGCAGCCATGATCGGAGAATCAGGTGCCTTTTCCGCCCTGGCCAGTGATAGCAGGAAGTAGGGGTGGAGCCAGCGATGGGAGCTGGGCACAGTCGAAGCTGGCAGTCCCAGGAGCTAGGGGCCCCTTGCCTGGGCTAAAGCGAAGCCCACGATCGCGGGGCCGCTGCAGCTGTGGGTCCCCGCTGCCCGGGCCGGACGCCTCAGCCAGAGGCATCCTGCAGAGGCAGGGGCGGAGCCCACTCGATCGCGGCTCCCCCCCACCCCCCACTGCCACTGCAGGTCCCTGCTGCCCAGGCCGCACGCCTAGGCCAGAGGCGTCAGGCCTGGGCAAGGGGCCGATCCAGTGATTGGAGGGTGATGGGGGTCAACGCCTGAGGGCTCCCAGTATGTGAGAGGGGGCAGGCTGGGCTGAGGGACACTTCCCCCCACACACACCCAGTGCACGAATATCGTGCACCGGGCCCCTAGTCTAATAATATTGTTAAACATTGTTAATCTAATGCTACCCCTTAAAGTCATAGGCAGCTGTATGGTCAGATTTAATAACCTAATGCTCTTTCCTTGAATAACATATAAACTGGCTCTGTCCTTTGCCTCCTGGTAGGCCCTTGAATAGCATCAATTAGAGTGTAAGATTGCATACTCATGATGTTATCATTGACATATATTTTTAATGAATCCCATTTTAGGTATGCAAATACATGGGTTAGGTGACTTGCTCCTAGACAGAGTTGAGAACACACAACTGAATGGCCAGTTCCACTAAGAAAGTGTCACGGAAGTCCTGTAACAGTAGTCCACCTTACTCTCAGAATTTGAAGAAACATTCTACACCTTACTGCTCCTCCACCCCTAAGTCAGCGCACACACAAAAGGCAGAAGCACTATCCCGCCTGGCAGTTGATGACTGGTTGACATTGGGAAAGGGGAAGAAGGAAAGAAAAAAAGGGGTAGAGCTACTCAATTAATTTTACAGTTTTGTCTGATCTTTAAATATGCATTTTGTTTTTTTCATGTTGATAAAATGAACAGTGTATGTAAAAGAAAAAAAGTTTCCATTCATCTTTCTCCCTAAACAATCTTTCTATAGTTTTGTATTTTGACCCAACCCCCTCACAAAAAAAAAAAAAAAAAAGAGAAGCAGATAGGCATAAGACAAGTTTCATTCTATATTTTAAATACAACATCTCACATTTTTCAAGATCAAACTAATCATCTTTCAAACATGGTTGATATAAAAGATTTAGAGAATTTAATGCTTAACTTTGCCAAATTTTAGAATTGAAGTTGTGTTAAGGTTTACTTATAATTTCTTAGTATTTGGCTTTTGTGTTGCAAGTGTGAAAAATGCCTGAATTGGGTAGGTTATTCTTCATGCTTTGTACCTAGAGACAGTCATGAGGGAAGTTATTTGCTCATATTATGCAGCAAACTAAAAATAAACCCATGATTGAATCTTTACACAAACATTTTTGAAAAATGTCTTCAAGAGAAATTAATGATTAAATGCACGTGTTTCTGACTCTCAGACTCCTGCTGTTTGCATGGTTACATGTTCCCATTAACAACACCAAGGTTTTCCCTGCAGGCACTTAAGAGCCTCTCTCTATTCAATGTTGCCAGCAGGACATTCTCTACGCCATTAGCTTTTCTAGGTCAAACACATCTCATTGACCAGGAAGCACCTTCGCCATGGGAGATTGGTCCCTTTCAACTGTGCACAATCATTACAAGTTTTCCAAATGATTATTTCCTGACCCTTGACCTGTGAGTCTGTGTAATTGTGATGGATAGGAACTTTGTTACCGTATCAGGTAATTTATTTATATTGTCCTCTGAGCCTAGAGAGAAATGATCATTTCCTTTTGAACCTTCGAATTCTTAAGAATCTGATTTAAGTCTGATGATTTGTTTGTGCAGTTGAGACCTTGAGTTGATGGTTTCTCTGGTTTCATGCTGAATATGTTTGTAAATCAGAGCAGAGGTCTGAGCTGGTGGTAGCCTTGCCCTGAGGCTGTCTTGGAGTTCAGGGTAAAGATCAGGACCTTCCAGCTGAAGAAGGGACATGAGCACTTACAGTGTGTGATAATTTAAAGTGACACTTCCTCCATGTAGAGGGGATCTGTGCTTTCTTCCGGCAGGGGCCCCTTAGCAGGGAGTCTATTGAAAGTCCATACACAGATCCTTGGTGTCAGAGGTAACATTTACAGCAATAAGAAGGGCTATCAGACTTGGGCTTCCCTCTCTCATTTCTTTCTGCAATATATGTTTAAGGCTGGCAAAGTCCTGGCTTCTAGTCTCCAGGCTGGCCAGGATCCCAGGTGGAGGAACTGACTTCTAAAGGACACACCTCATTTGCCCTTTGGCAGGGAAGTGCCTAAGTAATAACTACACTTCTCTTCCCAGCACAGCCTCAAGCTCAAGGCCATTGTCTACTTGTTTGCTTCTGAAACAGACTTTATTGCTTTGCATCTTATGCCGAGATTGAAACTGAATTTTATCAGATATGAAGGGAAAGCTTTGTTTGTTTTAATCTTGATAACCCCTAAAGGGACTAGCAACAATGAGAATGTCTTTATGCCTTCATTTCAACCTTTACTTAGATTTTCCATTTTAATCTGTTCTTAAAAACTCTTTTTTTTCTCCCTCTCCCTGGAGACTATTACTCCTTATATTGATTCATGCTTCCCTGAAACATAGTACAGAAGCAATGGATGCTTAGTCATAGGGCCAAGGAAAGAATTAATTCCTTAATATTTGTAAAGGTCTTTGAAGATAGATTGATCTATTTAAGTGCTAAACATGCCTCAATAATTATGCATGGTTACCCTTAATATGTTTTCAATTTATACTTTTACAGATATCCACTGTAGCTATATAAGCCTGGATTCTTAAACAGCTTTCCTCATATAGTTTTGTTGTAATCCCAATGTAGGACATAGTCTTTCATACTTGTTTGTTAGAAGTATTAAAAGTCAAGTCTAATTCCATCTCTTTCAAAAGGTCAAGGTTCTAGGTTTCTTGAAGGAAAAAGAAGCTTGTGTCCTCTCCTGGGAGAATTTATTTAAATGAAATGGACTTACACCTTCCTGTATGTCTCAATCAGAAAAGATGTGTGAAACTGGCTCCTCTGCCTCTTGATCTTATTGAATGTCTCAGTTAAAGGGCACCACCATGAATGTATGGGCACGGTATTATCTGTTCCAAATCTTTAGTTTTAATGTAACAAACAACTCTTGAGCTCCTATTGTTCTGAGGTCTCAAAACATTTATAGCCACTAGTTCTTCTGAGATAAAACCCAGAAGGGATTTTGTCCATGGACTGCATGGTGTATTATAAAGAATGAACAAATTTGGGTGATTGCACATGTTTATTTTCTTCTTTATCCTTCCATTAATCTGTTCAAGAAGCAATCACTGAATGCGTAGTTTGTATCTTGCACTATATTCATTCCTGTAAACAAAAAGAGGAATAAGTTCCTGAGATGAAGTTTACGTTTGCACCTTTTGGAGAGATGTAGAAACCCAGTGGTCAAGTTAAAATGAAATAGGATTACATACAGACCATGGAAGGCCAAGAGAAGGAAGGAAGGAAGGAAGGAAGGAAGGAAGGAAGGAAGGAAGGAAGGAAGGAAGGAAGGAAGGAAAAGAAAGGATGTCCCAGGGGACTACTGTGATACTGATTGTACCCAAAAAGGAAGTAGGAAGGGCCTCTAGCTTGGTTAAGAAAATACTGTACAGGATATGAATGTGTGAGACATCAAAGTGGGACAATTTTACAGAAATACCAAACTGACACTAAAATATCAAAATGTAGGAGGATGGTCAGGATTAGAGCTCTTGCTCAAATGGGAACTGAAGCAAAGAGCATGCATTTCCTTCCTGAGAAAGCTATGGGGAGAAAAGCTATATAGGCAAAGGTGAAATGTTGGCAGTAGGGAAAACTAACATCTTAGCACCAATAGGGAGGAACAGAGCTATGGAGATACGGTGTAGGCAGTGCATTCACAGGCAGGCAAGTCTCTTCTCCCTACCCAGTGGAAGAGACCAGGGGATATTTGATTACAAATTTCCTCCTTCATCTCTGAAAGATGCAGTTTATTTTTAAATGCATAACTAAAACTGACTCTGGCTAATTAACGGGGTTAAAACACTCTTACCAAAAGTGCTAATATGATGCTTTCTAATATCTTACTGGGGTAGCAAGCTATGCTATGTTTCTTAAACCCAGACTCCTTTTGCCAGAGGTGTCCTGGAACTTCTTTGGAACCAGGTGATGAAAAGGGACAGTGGACATCCCTCCTGACCAATGAAGAGAGTAATTGGAACCCCGATGATGGTGGATCCACACCTTTACACATATTTAAAATCTAAGTAAAGGGAAGTATTCTTATCTCGCTCAAATATACAGTAAAATTTTTGTCAAAGCTAGCAAAAATATGCACTTTGATGCAAATATATTTGCTAGATATTGAAAATTCAATCATAAGTTTTAAATAGACCTCAAAAGGGATTGGGCAAGGTCGAAAAACTAAAAGGAATGAAATTTTATCAACTGTCCTTAGAAAAGACTTTCCTTCTAGAAAATAGTTGGTTCTGTTCTTACAAATGAGAATTCATAGAGCAGATATTATTCATTTATTCTAAGGGCATTGAGACTGTCTGCCTTTTTGATGCAATTATATCTTAATCTTAGTTCTCATTCAACTTTCAGAGAGCATTAGGAACATTTTATGCATTCATGTATGGATCAAATATCAATTGATCAAATATACATTTGAGGAAATATATTTAATTTGTGTTTGAAATGAATAAAAATATTCACTTTACTCTGCCCCATTGTCTTTCTTATTTCCTAAAAAAAATGTGAAGTACTCAGAAAAAAACCATACCATACAGTAACTACTTGCTTAGGATATGTAACTATTGTATATTCAGTGCTAAAAAAAATGATTTAAATTCCACAAGAGCGAGAAACTTGATTGGCTTGTTGACTGATGCAATCTCAGTGCCTAGAAGAGAACTTCCTACGAGTAGTTGCTCAAATGTTTTCAAATGATAATTTAATAAATGAATGAAAAAATATTATCATGATTTGCTGATTGATTTTGAACTTTGTAAGTGTGTATTTGTATCCAACATTTCCTATGATGGACAACGCTTTTCTTTAGCATTAATAATTTGACTAGGCTACATTGGATAAAACTAGGCAAATAAAACTTTTTGAAAATACTGTGTCTTTAGAGTAAATGGATGAAAGAACAAGCAATGAACTTTTCCTAGTATCTTTTTTTGTACATTAAACAAATCCACATGAAAGAAAATTTGAGTTGCCAGTTGTGTCTTTGAACTCTATTTCTTTTGTTTGTTTGTTAATCCTTACCCAAGGATATCTTTTCCATTGATTTTTAGAGAGTGGGAGGGAGGGAGAGAGGGGAAGAGAGAAAAAACAAAACAAAACAATGAGAGAGAGACACATTGATTGCTTGCGTCCTGTGTGTACCCTGACCAGTTGCCAGGGATTGAACCTGCAACCCAGGTATATGTGGTTGACTAAGAATTGAACTTGTGACATAGACTGATGCTCTAACCACTGAGCATACCAGCCAGGGCTGAACTCTATTTCTGGAGGCTTCTAAGAAGGTCTTTGGAAACAGAGGTCAATAGTCTGGTTTAACAGCAGGCTGGATTTAATTCCAAGAGCATTCATTCATCTATGTACAGGAGGGTGAGGCACACCCAATTTCCACCCAGTGGAATTCAAGGCTTTGTCCTAGAAGACAGGAACTTCATCACAGCCATTGTTCCCCAACCAGCACATTTATGAAACACCATCCAAGGTCACTTGAAATACCTGACCTGTCACCAACACCAGAACAACCACAGAAGATGAAAGAGTGCTGCCTTTCACAGTAAGAATGGAGTCCTAGGCATCAGCAGAACCTTCTGAAAATACCACTTTAAACAGCTGTCACCTTTGTTCTTCTGCACATTTGCTAATCAAACTCTCCCTAACCTCACCCTTTGGTAACAAAAGTTGAAAAGAACAGCAGGTTTTCTCACCAATCTCACTCATACATGTGAATCTATATTTACTATTTCTCAGCAGAGCCAAGGAAAATGATCCGGTGGAAGATGTAGAGTAAATGGGTGTATAGCTACCTCTCACGTCCTGAAGATCTCCTCGCTCACCCCTTTTACTCAAATTACTTACCGTTGAAGAGCTGACTTTCTTAGGCACTGAGAGGCTGTGGATGTCAGCATGGCTATACATGTAAAACTTGAGTTAGAGCCAGAAATCTAATGAACCTAAGGCATGTGGTGAATCCAGTATTTGCTCTGATTATGTTGTTTTTGACATATTTGAAGGGCCAACAAAGTGCCAGAGAAAATAGTTTCTAACCTAAATTATAAATCATCTATGTAACTTTGCTTTTATGGCAAAAAGATGCATCTAAAATGATATTAAATAAATATGAGACATACTTATCTTTGAAGTCACACTGGATCTTATGTGCTAAGATTGAGCCAATGCCATTCTGAATGTTCACAGGTGCACTTGCATCGCAGACACCATTAAAATTAACCTAACCTAGAACTTACCTGTAGACACATTTAATTATGCATTACCTTTCATCTTGCTATTTTTTAAGCCTTGTAGCTGCAAATCCTACATGGCTACCATCCAGTAGTTTGTGTTTCTGTGTCCTGGAGGCATGAGTAATGTAAAAACTCACCGGAGATTTATAATCTCATTCAGACAGGTTTGGTTAATATTCCGTACAGACCATACCCATTTATTAATATGTCATAAGGTCTCCTTAAGAAATAATTTTTCTCATCAATTTAATGTGACAAGACCTGCAGTTCCATAGTTTCATATTATCCCTAACCTGATTTTATCACACATGTATAATGAACAAAGACTAATTATACAATTAGCTGCTGTCCTGTTGCATTTGAGAAACTGCCCATATTACCTTACCCTAAAAAGCTTCCCTCAGAATCATAGTGACAGCCCTTTGTTTTAGAATGAGACATTAGTTTTGAATCATATTTTTAAAATTTAATTTACAGGTGAGTTTTACTTTTAACTGCATTCAACTATGTAAACATCGATCCCTTCCAAGCAGCTCTGGTGTAAATTCTGGGTCTGCGGAACACCCCCCACCCCCCACCCCCACTGCCGCAAAGGCAGTTGCCTCTCAGATTACAGTACACTCATTAACATGGACAAGGCTGTGCATGGGAATTTCTCCTTTCACCAGAAAGTTTCTACTCTTTGTTCTTACAATCAAAATTTTCTATCTTTTCCAAGACTACAGTCCACCTACAGGGCTTATGATTATGACTGCACTTTGAGGAAACTAAAGGTATGAAACAACAGCCTGATCAGCACAATTAAGAAGTTTTTTATGACACATTTAAAGAGACATTTTACTAAACGCCAATGTATTCGAAATAAAACTTAAAATTTTGCTGAACAAAAGTATTATATTTAATGAATAGAATGATTTTGGTTTAAATAGTGAGATCCTTTAATTTTTTTTAAATTTTGAATCTTGAGTTCCTTCGACTTTAGTTAATTGGATATGAGAACTAGAGAAGAAAATATTTGACAATCAGAAAGCTAAGAGCTTTTAGCCTTTTTAAAATTTTTACTAAAAAAAAAAATAAGAAGGAAAAACATTGGACTACAGGTCAAAAGTATTGTTTCATTATACTATGACCCCACTTGTCATAATTATTATAAGATGTCCTAAGTATTGTAAGATGAGACACTCGTGCTGTGTGATTGCTTACACACTTAAAACGTGTGAGCAGAACATGTAGGCCAGTGCTTGGCAGAATAACTAGTTGGTATATTTATTTCCTGGTCCACATCCAATTTCTTTTTAATGTAGACTCCATGGTGAAAAGAATGATTTCAATACTGTCAATATTTGGAATTTTTCACACAGGTGGACTAGGGCTGGCTCTAGCCTGGAAACACCCCAAACCCCAATGGAAAGGGGTGAGCCAGGCCCTGCTGAGGCTAAGGGTGCTGTGGTTGTGTTTCTGCTGCTCAGTGGCAGGGAGTGTCCCCAACCCTGTCCAGGGGATAAACCTGTGTCTCGATGAAGAGCGGAGAGAGCAGAGAAGCCAAGCAGGAGAAATAAGGAGAGGCACTTTCCTGCCTCCCAGATACTTTATTCATCCAGTTTCTGGTTTACTGTTGCTGCCTATACCTTTTATTCATATGAGACACATTGCACCACAAGAAAAATGTATCCCATATTTTGGGAAAAGGGATAAATATAAAATATCAATAAATAATTTTGCTTCTTAGCTAAAAATGAAGCACTTACATTTTACACAAAGTGCCTTATCTATAATATGTGAATTATTGCAAATAGGAAACCCTTGGTGTAGCATAGCTTATATTTATGAAGAAGCAAATTATGTGTTGGAATTATATTAGCAAGTGAGAAATATTTTATTTTCCAAAGGAAGTTTTTTAAAGACTATTTTTTAAAATACATTTTATCGATTTTTTACAGAGAGGAAGGGAGAGGGATAGAGAGTTAGAAACATTGATGAGAGAGAAACATCGATCAACTGCATCCTGCACACCTCCTACTGAGGATATGCCCTCAACCCAGGTACATGCCCTTGACTGGAATCGAACCTGGGACCTTTCAGTCTGCAGGCCGAAGCTCTATCCACTGAGCCAAACTGGTTAAGGCTAAAGACTATGTTTTAATCCTCTTTAAAGTGACGTTATTATTATTTCTTGTTGCCTTTATATGGCTGCAAAGATGGAAAGTCTTGTCAGAAACCTGGTTCTGTTTGTCCCTAAGTTGGTGTGCATGTGACACCGCTCCTAGCTCCTGAGGCTCAGTGAGCAAGTAGAGTGCAAAGGGCAGGATACAAGCAGGGCAAGGACTTAAACAGGGATCCCAATAAATTATCTTCTCCTGATCCCAACAAATGGCCATCATTGCTGCCACATTCCTAGCATTCAAGTGCAACTGACAAAGCTGCAACTCACGGGCTGCTGCTATCTGTTCTTAAATGCAGGGCTGTTTTCCAGACAGCCGCCTTCTTACCCTTCAAGACCATTCCACATCGGTCTGAGAGCAAAATGCTCGTGTTGTAGCCTTAGCGGTTGTCTTGACATGTGCGAATGTTCCACCCGAAGAGATAAAAATGTGTTCAAGATAAGAGATTTGTTTACAGGGACTTAAAAAGCATGTGGTAATTTAGGAAAGTGTTTTTGGACTTCTGTGTTCTTCGACTTCACAGTTCCCTTAGCAGATGTGTAGTTGACTGGGCTCTGGGTGTTGCATGTATGAATGCCACTTTGTCGAACTGTGGGTCTCAGGATCTCTTTAGTTGGGCAAAATCTTCCAATCCACATCATGATCAGGAAGGGTAGTGTGTGATACCTGAATCCCCACCACTGTCACCTGCAAATACAGTGTCACTAGAACACTCCACACCAGTCTGCTAATGTCTCCACTCACATTTAATAGAGACTTGATTAATAGAGACTCAGTTTGGTTGCTTGACAGTCATTCTTCCAAGTTGCCTCAGCCAGCCTGTAACACGTCCCCAGAGCATCTGTCTTCCCTTTCCTGACACACTATCAGGAACTGTCACGAGTCAGGCACAGAAATAATAATAACAATAACAATAGCAATAACAATAACAATAATAATAATAATGATGATGATGTTGCATTTTACCCTTCTTTCTGCATCATCCGGGTAGAAGCAAAAGGAGACTTTACTCTGTAGAAAGTTATATAATTAAGCAGCAGCTGAAAATTAAAAATTGTGTCTATCTTCACATGAAGCATGAAGAGAATTTTCAACTTCAGTAAAGACATTTACCTGTTTAAAAATGACAATTGTGATTCCCTTCTTGAGGGGGAAAAGACTGATGCATAGATGACATCATCAAAGTTCTTAGAGATAAAATAAATCACTAGAAGATTATTAAAGACTAGTGGCCTGGTGCACGAAATTCGTGCACATTAAAAGGGAATATTTTAATATTGCTATTTGCCATTTCTCTATAATAGAAGTGTCAGAGATGAAAGAAAATTAGTAAAATGTATATGAAAATCTCCCTCCTGTCAGAGTCTGGGGCATGTCAAGAGTCAAGTCCCCACCCACCACCTGCATGCACTTTGAAAATGCAGGAGACCCAGGCCCAGCCAGCCCCACCCCCATCAAACCCCTCCAGGTGGGGGTGGGTGCAGCCTTAGGTCCCCCAGCCTGGCACCGGAGCAGGGGCTGTGGCCTGAGTTCCCCTGGCCCAGCGCCGGTGTGGGAGGCATGGCCTGAGGTCCCTGTCAAGCTCTGCTGGGCAGGGGCCATGGCCTGAGGTCCCCCATCAAGCCCCACCAGGTGAGAGGCACAGCCTGAAGTCCCCATCAAGCCCTGCTGTCTTGGGGGTGCGGCCTGAGGTCCCCTGTCAATCTCCACTGGGCGGAGGGCATGGTCTGAGGTCTTCCAGTCTGGTGCCAGGGCAGGGGATGCGGCCTGAGGTCTCCCAGCCTGGCGCCAGGGTGGGGGGCATGGCCTGAGGTCCCTCGCCCTGGTCAGGCACCATGCAGCCACATGTCCCTGCTGTTATGTCGTGGAGTTATGGTGTCCTGGCTAATTTGTATATTCCTCTGTTATATAGATAGATTTCATAGCATCAATGACCGTAAAAGAGCCTATTGGTAAGCTTTGCCAGTTTTGACAGTTTTCATTCTCAGAGAAAGTGGTTAGATTGATTCTGAGTAGTTAAATATTTCTATTTGACTAGAAAACTTAGATGCACATCAAATCTATTGAGTATTTCTTAGGTTCTGAAAGTATATCTACACATAGAGATATGTTCATTAGAGCCTCAAAAAATAAAACCAGAAAATGCACATAGGTATATCATAGTGGTTTCAAATTTAAAAATCAAATCAAATCAATGTTTTGATATTAAAATCATAAGCAATTATTCTAACCTCATTTGGGTTACAATTGCATTATGTAAGAAAGCATACTTTAGTTAAAAAAGAATTTTCCTGTGTTATTATATGTTAGTAGTCCATAGAAGCAAAATGTCATATTAAATATATATTTACATATTTTGTATATATAAAATTAATGGAACAAGTAAAATACAATTTAGAGAAAAATTCTAATACAACTTAAGAGAAAACTCATTTTAAATAAAGCATTTTAAAGGAAGCATTTAATACACTACAAAGCATTTTTATCTGTCTTTTAAGGTTTTTACTGAGAAACAATTATTGTCCAAAGTACAGAAAAACAACACTTGCCTTTCCAATTTTAATATTCCAGGATATTTTCTGTTTGTTTATTCCAATTTTTTTTAAATCAACTTATTTTAAAGAGATGTAAATCTCAATTTCTTGGCAATTATTACTTATAAAGTTTTTGTAAAAAAAGCAATACATGGAATTTTATTTAAATTTCTCATTTCTTGATAGGAGAGAGAAACATCATCTTATTGTTTCACTGATTTATGCATTAATTGGTTGTTTTCAGCATGAGCCTTGAGTTAGGGTTGAACCCACAACCTTGGCATGTCGGGACAATATTCCAACCAACTGAGCTACCCAGCCAAGGCAGTACATGGAATTTCTTAATATTTATGCCTAATACATAACTACCTATAAATACCTATTTACTTTACTTTGTGACAAACATCTGAGGTATTGATGAAATTAATATGATTGTATCAGGCCATAGATACTAAATGCCTACTAGATGTTAAGAAACTATGTGCATCATCCACACCTCAAGTCTAGTTATAAGTGGTAGGTCCCACTTATAGCAAGAAGACATGAAAGCCGAGAGAACATAAAGACAGTTCCCAGATGACAGGACTAGTAATTGGTGTGCTCTTCCAAAAAGAGAGGTAAAGCAGCGACTGTAGACCATGACCCATGAAATGGAATAAAGAAGGGGCCACTTCAGATAGACAAAGTGGAACTCTGGAACTTTCTTTAACTAGAACAGTAGATTAGACCTGTTCTATGGCTTTTTACATTTAAAGAAATGTTCCAACAGAGACATGCACCTTTTAGCATAGTAATATAAAGTGAAATTTTTGAATAATCATAAGTAGAACAGACTACCTCAAATGTTTTTTGGAATTATTTTTAAAATGAAAATGTATCAGTTAATCTGGCAAACTACTAAATACTGCACAGCCTCAGTTTCAACTATAATATAAGAATAACACTAAGCTTTCAGGGTTGATAACAGAATTTATAAAGTTCATGCATAAAATTGATATAGATCCTATATTGGCATTTACTGTGCTCTTTGCCAGTATCTAATGATAAATAAATTATATTAGCCTTATCCTCATGGAGGTAAACTTTTAGTGAACTAAATATTATAATGTATTTAAGAAAGAATTGATCTAAAACAAACAACCAAATAAATATGTAATTGGAAATGTGATTAGTGAAATAAAGAAAAATGACAAGAAATTATGGTAGAGAAACATACCATTATTCTTCTTTAACTACATGACATCTGAACTGAGATATGAGGAATAAAATAATTAAAATGAAAGGATGAAATAAAGCCAGGCAAACATGAGCGTTTCCCAAACATAAGCCCCAGGATAGAACAGATCACATGATGGTTGATGTGACTCAAGTGCAGCAGTAGAGTGAGGGAGAATATGGGGAGAGATGACCCAAAGAGAGAGAGGGTGGTTCATTCATGTGGCTTTGAGGTTATGGCCAAGGCTGTAATCATTAGGTATACTGAGAAAGCATTGAAGAAAAAGTGGAGTGGAGAAAATTCGATTTCTAAAAGATACTTCTCACTACACTAATAGGAATGATTGTCAAGTTACTCGAAGTACTAGTAGTTATGTAGAGACCACTTAGAATATCCATTGGGATATGGTGGTAGCTTGGACAATAGCTGGGGAGGGGAGATGAACAGAAGTGAAATGATCTGAGGGATGGGTAAGAGATTAAAGACCAGGCTGCATATAAGGATAAGAAAGAGGATAATATTGAGGGTGACTCCAAGTTGTCAGACCTGGGCAACAAGATGAAAGGTCTGTCATTGATAGAGACAGGGGATACAGGGACATTCAAAAGTGATTGCATTTTAAGACCTCTGTGTGGAAGGAGAGCATGCACTCAAGCTTGGATAATGGACTTGACAAGTTTTGGATGTAAAATGAAGATGATACAAGGCAGTAGGTTAAAAAACATGGAGTTTAGAGTTCATACATGAGATGGAATATAATTTTGAAGTTATTAATGGGTCAATGATAATAATGATATGGCTGAAGGTAAATTGTATATGGAGAAAAAATATAAAAAGATAAGATGGTCAAGGACTGAGTCTTGAACACTAGCTTTTCAGGACTAGAGGATGGCATGGTATCATGAAGCCAAGTGGAACAGTAGCTCAAGAAGTAGGTGGGGGAGGAGTCAAATACATCAATGATACTTAAAGGGGAAGCAAATGAAGACTTAAGATAATTGTTTTAATTTAACAACATGGAAGCTTTACATTGTGATGGTATTAAAAATAATATTTTACGTGAAATTTCATTTCAGGGCACTCTAAAACTGGAACACTTGAAGATTCAGAATCTAAAAATAATGATTACTTTCCATAATCATATGCTTATTATACAAATCTACAGAGCCATAATGGAAAAGAAAAGACATTATCTAGAGAATTAATTTAGAAACCATCTATTAATAGGGAAGAGGTAAAGTTCCAGAAAGGATTAGTATGCACCTGAGCCTCAAAACACATACAGCAATAAGCTTTTGAATGGGATTCAAAATGTGTCCCATTTACTATCAGGTTGAACACACATATCACATTGCCTTGTTTTCACTCATTAAATTTCTAGACATTAGTAACTTAAACGATGTATGATGAAATATCTTCTTGTTACAAATTTGAGCAAATCATTAGATAAAATATTAGTCATAAGAGCTGTTCATAAAACTGTGCTCCATGGGACTTCTGCTTAGAACCACTCCAAGTGCTGGTGGAAAAGGTAGATTTTTGGGCTCTCCATCTGGCCCAATAAAAAACAGTTCTCAAGTGAGCTGAATTCCATCCTCATAACCTGTGGAGGGTGTGTTGGGAAGTGACCTTCGCATGAAGGGTGTGGGCAAAGACCAGGATATGAGGTGTAGGCAGGGCCCTCTCCTCCTCCCCCACATTGTGGAAGTGAAAAGGGCTTACTCGGGAGTACAAACACCCACACCAGGAGCACTTCTTCACCCCAGTATGTCATTTTCTTTGGTTACTGACTTTAATTTTTAGACTGAGGGTGCCACCACTTGTTCTGGCTTCTGCATCCTTCTCCAGTTTCTGTTCTCTGCCAAAGTCCTGCTCTGGTTCATCTGTTAATATACTCCCATTCTCTTATGATGTGCTAGATATTTGTCAAAATCTTCAATAAATTGACACCTCTCTGAGTATTCTCATAATTTTAATGATCACATCAAAGATACTTATTAAGGGAGAGAAGGTAAAGCAGTGGGAAAGCTTTTGCTCTACTATTTATAAATTTTCTTTAAAATGTTTTAATGTGTCCATCTTATGCAACAACAAAATAGCATGGGTGTCTAATTTTCTAGAAATATCAAAAGTTCTGTGTTAGTCAGGATCCTCTAGAGAAATAGAACCAATGGGACATATATAGATAAATATAAAAATATTTGTTATGAGGGATTGGCTTATGTGATCATGGAGGCTGAGAAGTCTTTCCATCTCCCAGTCTACAAACTGGAGGCTCAGGAAACTGGTGGTGTAGTTCTAGTACAAACCCGTGGTTTGAGAGCCAAGGTGCTGATGGTATAAGTTCTGCTCCAAGGGCAAAAGAAGATCTTCTTTCCAGTTCCAGTAGTCAGGGAGAAAGAGCAATTTCACCTTTCTTCAGTAGTTTTGTTTTGTTCACTCCCCCAAGGGATTGGATGAGGCTCTCCCACTTAGGGGAGAATGATTGTCTTTACTCAGTCTACCAATTCAAATGCTAATCTCATCTGGAAACAGACACACCCAGAAATACTCTTTAGCTAAATATCTGGGCACCCCCAGCTCAGACAAGGTAACACATAAAATTAACCATTACATTCCTATAATCTAGATGTCCAAGTATGCAAAGAAAAGATCAAATAAAGCCCAGGTAGAAGAATAATTCTGGGAATGGGCAACAGGTGGCTTCAGAGTCTCATTGAAGGAGAAAAAGCAATCTTATATTCCTGAATGGAATTATTTTAAATGCTCAGAGCTCCTGAAAACACTTCACCAAGCATGTCAAACTCGCCACCTGAGGGCCACATGTGGCCCACAATGAATATTTTTGCAGCCAAGTTAATATAACTGTATGTAAGAAACGTTTTAATAAAAATTTTGTAACTTATTTTTTACAATATCCTGTTATACATAATTATTAATAATGAACTACAATGTTTGCTAATGACTGATTACTGTAATCATGTTGCATTCATTTCCCTTATGCATGCCTTATGTGCATGCATACCATTCCTCTCCACTAATACTAGCAGCGAACATGTTAGCAGCCAATTGCCATGTCATTAAGTCTTTGACTGACTTGTTTGGTGTGCGCAACAGGAAATATTTTGCTTTCGGAGAACAAGAAAAATAGGTTTATTTGCATTATGATTATTAATTTGTGCAGTTATTCAGTGTCAGATAAGTTAATGTTCAAGAAAAAAATATTAATTTTTATTGAAATGTTCTATTACTTTATGTTAATGATCACTCATTTATTTCAGCCCTTTGTATTCAGCATGTTTCTATCGAAATAAACCTATGTTCCTATGAAAATTGAAGCTTTTTTTTTCCTGCAGCCAACATAAACTTAAACCTTGTTTATTTGGCCCATGCTAGCCTTTGAGTTTGACATGCTTGCACTACGCCTTGTCTGATTTTTCTCTATTGCAGATAATGCCATTCAGACAGTCCACAGTTAATACCAGAATCTCTGATTTAATGAAACACTCTTTGGGGTACAAATTCGAATCATAAATGACACAGAAATGAAATAAAGAATAAGAGAAGCTAGACTGGATACAGTTAGAGGCATTTCCATCAACCACACCTATATTTGCTTCATGAAATCTTTTTTACAAGAGATCAAAGTTAATATCAAACACTTGCCATATATCATTGCAATCATTGTATTTGCATAAGAGTCTGACTCAATTGAGGGTTAGGTAAGTTATTTTGCAATGTGAGTTCAGAAAAATTCAATGATTCTTTTTTCATTATCATTTTAATACCTCAAATTAAAGAACTCACTTTTGTGTTTTGCTGGATCAGACAGAATTCAACTTGAAAATTACAAGTAAAATGCCGGTGTTCAGAGCGAGCAGACAAGAAAAGTGGCACCCGTAGAGTGCCTAGTTTCTACTTGTATTGCTCTCTGAGGACATCACACATTCCATGCTGGGTTAATTTGTCGAACATTCTTAACCTTAGATTCCCGTGGAGCCAATAGATGCACAGCTGATCTAGCTTCAAAGGCTTTCAAACTGTATGTAATTTTATGCAGAATTTTCTGGGTTTTACATTTATCACTAGAGTCTGCAAGGAGTCTTAACCCAGACAGGTTTAAGATCCATTATGATAAAAATTACGGGGGAAATGAGTGAAGAGATTTAAAAGGGTGGAAAGGGTTTTTTCTTTTAATCAGCTCTCACTCTCAGGTACCCACAGCAAACATCCAGGGCCACCACAGATCATGAGAGGTAAAGCCAGAACCGACCATCATGGAGCTGCTCAGTGGAGAGCTCTTGAAAAGTGTTTTGGACTATAACCCTCGGTAAGAAACACCTGTAATACTGCAGTGTGGTACCACTCAAGTACAACTGAAATGGTAATTTCACTAATTAAAATTCAACTTTACTCTGCACAGTATTTGCTACTTTGCCTTATTTAATTTTTCACCAGAGAAGTTGATTGTATCATTTGGGTCTTGGCTTACAGTTTGGATTTGGGCTGACAGTTTGATAAACCTTATCTCAGAGCACCTCAGAGCCTGATAATTCTTCTTTGGAACCAGCCTGAGCAATTGTGTTGGCCTTAAAAATGCAAGTGAAATCCTGGAAGAAGTAGGTTGGCATTGGGTGGCATGGGACACCCTACTTAATAGATTACTGTGTGCAATCCAATCAAAACAAAAAAATAAGCCAGAAGGACAGAAAATATTAGGGCTGCATCTCCCAGTAAGCAGCATAGTTCAATACTGGTTCATGCTTGCAGCTTCTGGGTTCTGTTATTGTCTTATTTTATGGGATTCCCTGTTTTTTTTTTCCATCTGCACAGCATCTCACTGTCTAGGCAACAAATGTGTTCTATTGTAGAGTAAATGTGTGTGTGGCTAGTCACTGGGCATGGTGATGGAATGTCTGGACTGTCAAGATAGCTTAGTTTCCTGTGAACAGGTATGTATTTATGTTTCTGTAGGAGATCATCAAATTGATAGATATGTTATTTATTGATGGCTTAAGGAGGGAGTGCCACATTTGACCGAAGCTAAATAGTCATAGATTATAATACACATCTTAATTTTACATGCTTTGATGTTAGAATATGTGTGTATTTGAACTGACGGAGAGAAATTGAGAGACAAGAAACTCATTCAGCAAAAGGAAAAACTAGCTTGCTGATCTCAAAACATGAATGAGCAGAAGTACCTTATTTCTGAGGTTGAGTCACCCCTCCCCCCAAGCGGTTCAACCAATGGTACTATACCCAGGAGCCCACCACCTTATCACTTTTTCTGTGGATTTTCACCAGCCCTTCCCCAACTCTGGGCAGAACATGGGTCATGCCAACTATAGACAGGAAACCCAAACACAGGTTTCCAATTTTCTGAAACCAGTGTCTGATACATACACCAGATGTGTGAACATGCTTTTCCAAAATTTTCACCAAAGCTGTTGTCTTAGAATCATTTCTGATTTTTTTTAAAGTGTTCTTTATTCAGAAAACATACTAAGCACCTACTGAATATAAGGTACTGTGGGGGACATGGAGACACAGAGGTGACTGGAGTTCAAGGACTCCCATCAGTTCCAAAGGCCTAACAATGGCCCTTCTTTCACCCTCACAAGAGAACTCAGAATGTGTACAAAAGCATGTTTCCAACTATTCAAAGTGTAAAGCAAATCTACTGACAGGAAGATCTAAATAAACTCTGAGAACAGGGAACATGTCATTTCCCTCTCATGTATCAGGGACTCACACTCTTTGTGACTAACTGCTTCCCATTCCCATCACCTGGAGGGCTGGTTCAGCCACATATTGCCTGATAACCCCTGGGATGTCTGATTCAGTATGTTTAGGGTGGGGCCAGATAATCTGCATTTCTGACAAGTTATCTTCCTTAAATTGCTTGTCCAGGGAATCCTACCTTGAGAACCATGATCCTCAGCCATTTTAATCATTTGCAGAATTAATATTGGCTCTCCACAATCTCTAGGCTCCAAATACTGGGTCTGTGGCCTCATCCATATCTGTAATTCTGGTTCTGTACAGAAGAATGCATTCTGATGAACAGTTAGAAGTAGCCTTCACAGGCCTGGCACTAGTAGGTTACAGGATGCCAAAAGCCAAGGGTGATATTATGATTTATAAGAGAAACTATATATTTGTTCTTCATCCCTTTTTCTGGCACAGAGCTCTTAAAACCCTGGGAATTTACTGAACGAAAAGAGCTATAAAGGTGTCTTTGTTTTGTGAATGAGAAGACTTTTAGAAAGTACCTTAGGATCGGGGTTGGTTGCCAAGAGAACCAACCCTGTGATTAGAGAATTGGAACTTTCAGTCTCATCCCCTTATCTCTGGAGAGGGCAGAAGGGCTTGAGGTTATATCAATAGCCAATGGTCAATGATTTAATCAATTGTGCCCATGTAATGAAACCTCCATAAAACCCCAAAAGCATGGGGTTCAGAGAGCCTCCAGGTGGATGAACATGTGGAGATTTTAACAGAGTGGGCCTAGTGTTGGGGAGGTCTGGGATGGAAGCTCCACCCCCCTTTCCCATGCCTCGCCTTGTACATCTCTCCATCCAACTGTTCCTGAGTTATATTCTTTTATAATAAACTGATGATCCTGTAAATGAATTGCTTCTCTGAGGCCTGTGAAGGCTCTAGAAAATTAACTCCAGGAGAGGGTTGTTGAAACCTCTGATCTATTATAGTCCACCTCAGAGTTGCACATTGAAATGGGGTGATAGGATCCCTTTACTAGGGGGACTCATTCCTCTAAAGCAGAGGCTTGCAAACTGCAGTCCATGGGTCAAGTCTACCCACATTGTTTCTGTAACTAATTAAGTAAAGTTTTATTGGAATGTAGTCACTCTCATTCTCTTTCATGTTGTCTATATTGCTTTCACATTACAAGAACAGAGTCCAGTGGTTGTAGTCGAGACAGGAAGACCCACAAAACTGTAAACATTTACTTCTAGAGGCCTGGTGCATGAAATTCATGCATGGGTGGGGTCCCTAGGCCTGGCTGGAAATCAGGGCCAATTAGGTTCCTCGCCTCCCTGCCTCCCCCCTTTCTCCTTCCCTCATCACCCACATCCACTGCCACCCATCCCTTGTTCTCCATCCCAGTCCGGGGCCCAGCCCCCATCAGGTGATCAGTGCCTGCTGGCCAGAGGGAGAAACCATGGGAGGTTGGCCGGCCACCCCTGCCACCAATCAGGGCGGGGGGAGCTGATCAGGGGCTGGGCCAGCTGGGAGGAGGGGCTATGGGAGGTTGTTTGGGAGGGAGGGGGAGGTCAGGCCCAGATCAGGCTGGTTGGCCGCAGCAGTGCTCATCATAGCAACTGGTTGTTCCAGTTGTTCTGGTCATTTCCAGTTGTTTTCGTTGCCCTGGTTGCTTGGCTTTTATATATATAGATAGATGGGCTCTTTAAGAAAAATGTGTGTGCCTGCTCTGTGCATCTGGATGCCTGAAACAGGTTGTGTTCTCTATCAACATTAGTTGAATCCTTTGTCCATATTCATTGGTGTATTTCTGATTACCACCATCATCATGTTCATTGACAACTTTCCAATGAGAGGAGTTCTCTCTCAAGAGCTGTGTCTGGCATTGCTTAGAATATGCAAGTTATTGTTATTGTTGATTGGCGTTAGAGATCAAAAGATGGCTATTTGGAAAAATTGATTGAAGTTGTTTTTAAAAATTAGATCAGAAAAAAATTTAGATATTCGTTTTTTAAGGTGAATTACCACTTTCCTTGCTCAAAGACTATTAACCATCCCCTTCATTATCAGAGTGCACAGAGATATTCCTAGTACTCATATACAACAGACTTCAGCCTTATTATAAGCCCTGAAGGTTTTACTGTTTAATACTATAGGTTAGACAAAGCTAATGACAGGTATATACACAAAAGCCTTGGGTCTTTGGACAGAATTCACAATAAAATCAATATATATTTCTATCCTCATGGCCAGTTCCTAGTCTGAACTAGGCTATTCCAGTGTTTCAGGAATCTAGGAGTTCCTTTCTTTGAGAACACTTGGGCTTTCCCACCTCACCACAATGGTGGCTTTGGAAATGTCGCCACACTGCATTCCGTCCTCTTCCCTCTACCTTCCTCACAGACAATCCTGCCCAAAGACTCACCTGATGGGTAAGGAATCTAGTCTGTAGCTGGGCTGTGGGAGGGGCGGGCAAGAGAATCTGAGGGAGGACTACCAGCTCCAGACCCAAGGCTGGGTGCTTTTCATGGTTTTCTTTCTGCTGACTTTATCTTCCTGGTACTTAATACAGGTACATGCCTCATGAGGATCACATCATTATGAACCCTTTATTCCTCTGTTTCTTACATTGTGAGATGTATGTTCTTTTCTATTTAGTCTTATGAAGATATCTACTCAGGAGTCTCAACATTTGTCCAGAAATGAAGAGTGGGGAGCAATTGCCGCTGGTCTTGAGTGCAGGCATCTGGGCCGTGATGCTGCTGCTGCTGCTGCTGCTGTTCCCACCTCCTTGTTCCTGAGGAACCAGGCGGAAAGAGAGGTGTTTAAGAGCAAATAACCTGGTGGTAGGCAGGGCTAACGTCCTCCCAATTCTCTGTCAGTCCTTTCTGGTGTTTTCCTTTCCACAGTGTGCTGATTGTTCATTGCCTCTGCCAGCGTGGATGTTACATAGTTTTTTATATTATTCCAGGATAACATTGTCTAACTTTTAAATGGTTAGTGAAAGTGTGATGGGAATTAAATGAGAATTCCGAATACACATTTTCTCAGATCTAGGAAAATAGGACATCATTATCATAATGATGTGCTATAGGTAAGAGGGGTGACACGGAGTTCCGTGGAGAGAATAATGAGTTGTGCCTGTATTTTTATCCATCCTGCAAAAATTAACTGCATATTGTTACAATACATAAATGTACCTCAAATTACATATCATCCATTAGTAGTTTATGTTCTTTGCCTCTTATAAAATAGCGGACATGCATTTTCCTTGTATCCTAATGCAAGCTGGCTAGAGAATGAATTCTCAGATAGAAATGGCTGCTCTGCAGGTTAACAGAAAAATGCCACTATTGCAGGTGTAAATTAGGGTGCACACATTTGCATTATTAGAGGGGGCTTTTGTGGGCAGTTTTATACCATAAATGCCAAATTAACTGCTATAGATAATGTTGCTGATCATTATTCTTATTTTATACTAATAGATGCTCATAAAAATCACTCGACCTGAGATATAAAAATAGACACACTTAAAACCTCAGAAACCTGAAAAAGACAGAGGAAGATCGGGTAGGAAAAAAAAGACTATTTAATGCTTGGAGTTGTCTGTAGAATAGTGAAATCAAGTTACAGTTTTTAATATTAAGTAATTAATTACTTTATCTTGGTGCTTATACTTATCTGAGTCCTACATGTTCTAATAGAGAAAAGGATATTGTCAGAGTCTGAGCTTAAGAATCTTGAGTGAACCTTCCCATATCTATGTCCTGTATTTTCATAGAAAGTATAGGCTTTACCAGTGGAATTTTCAAATGCTTTTACACGAATGTTCAATTGTGCATTATATGATGTTTAATGGATGTTTAATGAATGTTCATTGGTAATGAAAACAACTCCAAGCATTAAATAGGCGTTTTGCCACCCAATCTTCCTCTGTCTTATGGAGGTTTCTGAGGTTTTAAGTATATCTATGTCTTCTGCATGGTCTTTAATTCAAAGTTTGTTATGTGAAATTTATTCCAAATGTATTCAGACAATCATTATTGAGTACTGTGAAGGTCCATGATAAAATGCTTTCTGTGCTATGCATTCAGTTTTTCTCCAAGTTAGATCACACCCCTTTATCTAGTGGTATAGGATAGAAATCTCTCTTTAGATAACGTAACTACCACCTTCAGAATCTGTGGGTTATGATTACAAACAAAATGCCACTCTTTGAAAATTTCTGGAATTTGACATTAGATAATTGAATTTAGACTTTTAACTAGGGTGTTACAATTATCTATCAGAATTCCCACCACTAAACAATTCATGTTTGTGTATTGATTAGTATTGTAGCTGCTACAGTCTAAAGGCTAAATAAATGCTTTAAAAATAATCTATATATATAAAGAGCCAGTATCGATAACCACTGAAGGTTTGACCTAACACTGGAAGTCAGTGCTGGATAGCCAATGGCTGCATAGGAGGCAGAGCTTTTGATGCTGACTGGCATAGAAACCAACCAATCAGAACCTGGGTGAACTGCAAAGGCAGAACCTAAGGTGGGGGTTGAGGAGGGGTTTTAAGGGCAACAGCTGTTTGGTGTAAGGTGTAAGAAAGTCATTCAATTTTTTAATGACCACTTTGGCAGTATAGTGCATATGGCTGGCTATCAGTCCGGATATAGGAATTATGTGTTTTTGTCTGCCAAGAGCATGTCCTCCTGCTGAAAAAGGCTTCCCCCCACATTTAAGCAATTCTATCCTATATAATCTATCTATACTAGTCCTATCTAATAAAAGAGAAACATGGTAATTAGCCGTACAACCTCTACCCTTCCCATTGGTTAATCAGGGTGATATGCAAATTAACCACCAGCCAAGATGGCAGCTAATTTGCATACTGCAGGCAGGGTGGGACCGTGCCAAATGCCAGCTTGCCTCCATCCGGGGCTGGGGGCAGAGGTCCCTGCCCTCATCCGGCCCTCCCATGAGGACCCGGGGCGGCCAGGTGGGACCCTGGCAATCGGGCACCGCCCCACCCCCATCCAGCCCTCCTGCGGGGACCCGGGGTGGGTGGGACTGCGGTGATCGGGCACCTGCCAACCTCATCCGGGCCTCCCACGGGGGACCCAGGGCTGGCAGGTGGGACCCTGGCAATCAGGCACCTGCCCCACCCTCATCCAGGCCTCCCTCGGGGGGACCTGGGGTTGGCAGGTGGGAATGCAGTGATCAGGTACCTGCCCAGGTATCCCCTGTGTGAAGGGATCCAGGGCGGCAGCAGCAATCAACCAGCCAGCGCATCCTATGTGCCACCCAACCCAGGGTGGGTAGGTCTCGGGCATGCCCAGCAGCCTCCGTCAGTGCCTCAAGCCCCAGCAGCAGCAGCAGCGGCAGTGGCAGTAGCATGGCGGCAGTGCCCACGACCTGCCTGCCCAGGTGTGAGTAGCCCCAAGCGGGCAGTGCGTTCCATCAGCCGCCGCCCGGGTGCACATGCATGCAGGTGAAGTTACTGGTGCTTGCTTTCCCACAGGCCTGAGAGCTTTAGGCCTGTGGGAAAGCAGGTGCTGTGAGCTGGTGATCCCAAAGGCCTGATAGCCTGGCAGTGGAGGTGGTGTTGGGACTGGGGAGTGGTGAGCAGGCAGAACATGGCCCTGATTGGGCCAGTCTCTATGACATCTACTGTAGCCAGCACATCATCTGATCAGGGGGTGGGGCCAACCTCGCAGCCCCTCCCCCCTGCAGGCCTTCCCCCATCAGACTCTCCCATCCACATCAAAAGCAGGGCCTCAGAGCCTGGACCCTTCCTGGCAGCCCTGAGTCCGTGGGGTTAAGAATTCTGATGGCCCTGCCCAGAGAGTAGAGGTGCCTGAGGGGCAGGGACAGGGACCACAGGCCTCCAGGGAGCACCTCAGAATTGGCAAGAAGAGGAGAGGCCCTGTGAAGGGGGAGAAGGTGAAGCCAGTGGACATCAGCCCAGAATCCGGCCCTTCCCCTCCAGAGGCAGCAGGACCTAAACCCAGAACCCCAGCCCAAATCGGAAGAGCCTGAGGGAGCTTCAGGAAGCTCTACACAAAGCTGCACATTGAGAACAAGAGACTTCGTGAGGCCCTGACCCAGACCACGCTGTGGCTGGAGCAGCTCAAGGTGGAGCTGGAGCCACCACGCAGAGGCAAGAGCGCTTTGCAGAGAGGCCGGCCATCCTGGAGCTGGTGAGATTTGAGTGCAGGGCCCTAGAGTGCAAGGCCGCTGAACTGGAAGAGGAGCTAAAGGGCCTGTCCAATCTCCGAGCTGACAACCAGTGCCTCAAGGATGGAATGTGGCCCTGATCTGCGTCATCAGCAAACTGTCTAAGTGACCCCAGAGGACTTGCCCCTGCACCCGCATTTATACAGCTGCTTTTGCCACATGCACCCCTTCCCTGTGTGAACATGAGTGACAGGGCTGTCGAGGAGTCTCTGAGAAGCCATAACCTTCCTTGAGATCTCCAGGTTAGGAAGGGAGGACAGAGCCCCCAGGAGCCAAGGGGGCCATCTGAGTCCAGGATGGAGACAGGAGGCTGAGCCAGGTAGGGGGACCAGGGCTGCAGGCAGGACCAGAAAGGAACTGGGGACCAGGAAGTGCCAAGACCAGTAGCCAGGACCAGAGTGGTCATCCAGAGATCCCCTCTCACGTGTGTTGCCACAAGTCACCCCTCCAGCCCCTGAGCAGGGATACTAGAATGTGCCAAGCATCCTGCCGGCCTGGGCCAGGTGAGCCTGTATATAGGGTCCATGTGCAATAGGAAAGGATGTCTTCTATTTTTTGCTGCCTTCCCATCGTTGTCCCGGGCAGGGGGAGAAGGTATTTTTCAGACATAGCACAGGCACCACAAGTAAAAGTTGTGAAGTTGCCAAAAAGAGCAGGCCGGCTGGCCAAATACCCCCTCTCTTCCCACACCCACCCCCTGCCAGCCCCGCCCTTGATCAACCTGCCCCACCACAATAGGCCCACAGCCCCTCCCCGTGGCTGTCTGCCCCTGATTGCACCCCTCCACCCCAAGAGGGGTCAGGGCTGGGTGGCCAATGTCCTGCAGCCCCTCCCCAGGCTGGCCCCACCCCTGATCCCCCCACCCCAATAGGGGGCAGGGCTGGCCAGCCAATCTCCTGCAGCCTCTCCCCTTGCCCACCCACCCCAGATTGCCCGCCCCCCTCCACCGCAATCAGGGGCAGGGCTGGCTTGCCAACCACCCATGGCTCCTCCCCCAGGCCACTGGCCCTGATCGTTACCCCCCAACCCATTTGGGGGGGTGGCTGCCCAGCCCACCAACCACAGCCCCTCCTCATGGCCAGCCCCTCCCCCAATCGGCCCCCCAACCCCAATCAGGCTGGTGAGGGGGGGCAATCAGGCCGGTGGCAAGGGGTAGTTGGGGGCAAACAGGCTGGCAGGGGAGGCAGTTGAGGGGGATCAGGGCGGCAGTTGGGGGTGATCAGGCTGGCAAACAGAGTGGTTAGGGACAATCAGGAAGGCAGGCAGGCAGGTGAGTGGTTAAGAGCCAGTGGTCCTGAATTGCGAGAGGGATGTCCCACTACTGGTGCAGGATCGGGCCTAAACCAGCAGTCTGACATCCCCCAAAGAGTCCCAGATTGGAGAGGGTGCAGGCCAGGCTGAGGGAACCCCTTCCCCCCAGTGCATGAATTTCGTGCACCAGGCTTCTAGTAAAAGGATAATATGCTAATTAGACCAGGTCAACTGGCCATCTTCCGGACGTCCGACTTCCTTCTGGACAAAGCCATGGTGGTGGGGGCCAAGACAGAGGCAGCTGGGGGCGAGATCAGGCCAGCAGGGGAGGACAGTTGGGGGCAAGATCAGGCCAGCAGGGGAGGGCAGTTAGGGGCAATCAGGCAGGCAAGCAGAGCGGTTAGGGGCAATCAAGCACGCAGGCAGAGTGGTTAGGGGTAATCAGGCAGGCAGGCAGGTGAGAGGTTAGAAGCCAGCAGTCCCAGATTGTGAGAGGGATGTCAGGCCATAGGTTTAGGCCTGATCCCTGTGGGACATCCCCCAAGGGGTCCCCAATTGGAGAGGGTGCAAGCTGGGCTGAGGGGACCCCCCTCCCCCCATGCACAAATTTCATGCACTGGGCCACTAGTAGGTTCATAAAAATAGAGACAGCTTCTTTGATTAAATGGTTTTAAACTGCAGAACCTTGCATCTTGAAATCCCTAATTTGCAACTGTCATTATCTACAAAGTTTATCATATTGTCCTGCTTTATTGATTTTTTTTCCTTAAAAATTACCACTTCATTCTTTGGCCTTCACATTAAGTGGCTTGAATTAATTTTATGCCTATGCTTATAAACTTTGGGCCTCTATTTTCTTTCATATCCAGCCCATAATCTATGCCTGTCATGTCAATTAACTTCCAGGTGTCTTGACTGCAAGAGCCAAATATTTCTACTGAATGTGGTTTTGAGGTTTGGGTTATATCCTTGGTGTTGAGTCCCATAGGTTATGCACTGATTTCCTAGAACAACATATGTTTCAAGCCGTCAGCCAAAAAAAGGGAAAAAAATTCAAACATAGAAAACATATGACTATAATCTTTGAAGATATATCCATGTACATGTTTGCATAAAAAGTGCCAGATTTTTATTGTTGCTTTAGGAAACAACATAAAGATTTCCCATCACTCTTAACTAACATACTCAGCAAAACTAAAATAGTTCCTCAGTATGTTGGATCCTTGCTTAGATTATCCAACTCATTTTGCTGCCAGATGAAGAGGCTGATTTTAGACTCTTCCACCTTGACAACTTTAAAAATAATTAATATCTTTATACTTTAATAGTCTGAACTTCTAACTTCGTCACCAAAATGCAACAGCAAAAAAGTAATGAATGCATGATAATATGAAGAAGAGATTGAGGATAAGAGCCTGTGAAACAGACAGACCAATGCCGCACCGACCCACACTGAGTGACAATTACATGACACATGCCTTAAGAAAAGTGGGAAAGTTATTATGAAATAAATTATAGCTCCTGATACCTTTATATAGTTAGCAATCTGTCAAAGTATACTACAGATGGTGTTATTATTGCCTAAATTTCACTAATATAAACATATTTCTATATTTTTAAAGGGTAATTTGCTGTGTTATTACAATGCTAAAAATTAACTGGCATTAAAATGAAACTAAACTGTTGCATAAAATTTAGGGCTCTCCACATCGAACACACACACACACACACACACACATCATGTTTTTTTAGAGTAAGAGTTGAGAGGTTAAAACATACTCTCAAAATCCTGAGGTCAAACATGAATTCCAGCAGCAGAACATACTCTTACCACTGTGTACTGCATATTGAAACAGACTGCATTTCAGGGATGTGGAAGAAGGAACACAAATCTTGATATTTGCAAGCTCAGTTTATGGCAGCCAAAACCTTTAAATGGAAAGACCAAAATGCCTTTATTATTTCTTCTTTGCCTGCAAAAATCCACAGACATGAGAAAGAGCAGTGGCAGTCTTCCCTGTTCCTGTGAAGGGAGGTGTCTTGTTCTCGTTAGGACATAAAAAATGTGTCCACCCTTTTTTTTCTCCTTCCCTGCTTCATCAACATCATTAAATGCATGCTCTCTGTTTTAGTCATTTTGAGTCAGTCACAAACTCAACTGTCTTTTGTACTCTGGCAAAGATAATGTATCTGGGTTTCCTTAGTGATATTCCAAACACATTTTTTTTCTGTCCTCCCATACAGAGCACATAGTTTGGGTGGAATTCCTGTTGTGTGGGAGGCCAGCTCAGCCCCATTCACACACTCACACTCCCAGATGTGGCCCAAGGGCTTTATCCCTATCTTGGTTTCAACAGCCAGACGTTTGTTGTGTAAGGCTGCCCTCCAACATCCTTGGCCACAACCACAGTGGGCCTTTGTGCATTTATGTTTTTGTTTGCTTGGTGTGCTTCAGCCTGCCTTTAAAAAAAATCTTCCTGTGAGTAAGTTAAAGCTGTGAAAAAAAAAAAATTTTGCCTTCAGGAAATAAGAGCCAAAGTGCCCACTGATTACTTTAATTGCATAACTGAGGGTCACTGGAGTCGGGAGAGGCAGATGGAAGAGAGAGAAAGGAGTGGAAATAAATTGCGACCAGAATGCTCAGATATAGCCCACTATTAAAAAAAATCAAGAACTCAGACTGGGAATTTGGACTACTGGATGAGGATCGCTGCCACTGTTGCTATCATTAAATATTGCCCCCACAGACTGACTTTTTATAATTTATCAGTGAAAATGAGTACTGAACTCCCTGAAAAGGTAGACTTTCAAATGTGTACCAGAGATGAGACACAATATTTATATTTCTTTGTGACTGAGAAGGGTCACTGTGTGATGATTTCACAGGGACACCTGTGACATTCACTTTTGACAACAGGACCTTGAATATGAACAAAACACACAGAGTCACTTCCCACCAGGATGTGACATTCTGGACCAACCCTGAATGTGGGCACATCTGGAAGATGACTATTTTAGGCAAGAATTTTCCCCCTCTATTTCATGATCTAATCAAGTTGGATGTTTGGGAGAGGGTTAAAGAGTACCTGTCGTTAAAAGCTTAAATGTCCTTTAGTGTGTTGGGGTGAGGATGAAGGGTGGGAGGGAGATGAGGAGCAGATGCTGAGCTAAGAAGTCATCACTATTCTAGGCTGATTTAACCAAATGCCTAGGGGGAAATATAGTTCTCAAATAGGCTAGTGTTTAAAAATGAATGATATAAATGTTACTCATTCTACAACTGAGAGAAAGACATCACTCACAGGAAGTGATTGTAATTCTTTATCTCCCAGACCCAGCCACTTAAGGAAACACTGACTAAGTGGGTGAAAGAACTCAGTCCCTTTAGAGTTAAGGCTTGTCAGTCAGGACAACAATTACATTTACAAAGTGGACCGTCCTTAGGACCTAGAAAACATGTCCATACATGTGAACTTCCTTTATGCATATTTGGGGTAAATATTATTCATCCTTATTTTTCAAATAAGAAATTGAAAGCTGCAGTGTGGCAGGAACAAAGATTCAAATCCAGGTCTTAGTCATATTACTGTTCTTCTCATAAACTAGAGCTATTCTTCTTAAATACATGGGTCTTTAAAATTGCAAGAATCATGCAAATGCAAACTAGTCACTGTTACATGATGTGCAATGCAGCGTAGGCTGGTATGTACATGCTAGTAGTATGCACTCTGCCCTTTTATTTCTCAATTTTTAATCAGGAAAAAAAAATGCCGAATTGTGTTTGACTTTTGCCAAAAAGTTTTCCTGGGCAAAAAAAGGAATAATTAACTCAGAAGATCTATGTGTCTCTCAGAACTAGAACGCTTCCAGGAAGACCTAATGTGGATGAATGTCCCATACTTTCATAAGCTGCTTTGTTCTTTTTAAAATGATCTCAGGAATCGTGTATTTCCTAAAGATGGGTAGTCTTTGTTTATGGAAAACCAACCGTTCTACATGGGTTGTCTTATATTCTTGGTGAGGCAATGAGAAAAGAAAAGAAACAAAGCTTGTTTAGAACTCCAGTGATAACATAACTGATTGAATGCTAGGTTAGCTGAAAGAATCCAAACTTTCCCATACGATCCCAGGAATGAAAACACATCCTGATTAGTAATCCTCACCAAGTTCGGAAGGTTAGAGGTGATTCAGTCTCCATGAATGTGCTCTGGTCTTATTTTAAGCAGGGCCTCTGAGTCATGTGGAGTTGTGTCAAAGTATGTGTTATGTTATGTTATTTTAAAAAGGCAGCTTGGAGGGAGGAAATTGAACCATCTCTTTTCAAAAAACTCTGCCCTTTAATGGAAGAAAAGGGCAAGTCATTTCCCACACATCTCACTTACTCTGTGCAGTGGAGCCTATGATGTATTTTTACCACAGATAAGTGATATATATTCTCGGTGTGGTTTGATATAACCTCACTGAGAGTATTTTAAGTTTGCAATTTGAGCTGTTCTTACTTATATTTATTGTTAGATGTGGTTAAATGCACTACTTATAATTGACTAAAATTTACAATTGATCTATTATCCTCAGTGTTTAACCATCTGGAGTGGTGGATGTGTATATAATTTTATTAATATAAAATGCATAATTTTAAGTAAACCTCAGTTTTATCAATTCAGAAATAATCTTGTCTATCTTCCTGAGTTGTAACAAAATATTTGAAAGTCCTTAGAAAAGTAATAAAAGAGTATGGCTTGGTAGGTCAGATGGCACGTAGGTCATGATGAGTTGTTGGTCTGGATGGTAGGTATATAACTCAGAATCAGGTAGATGGTCTCCACTACAGCGCAGAGAGGTGACCAGAATGCCCTGGGAGATGAGGAGCCTCACCTGGTGAATCCATTCTTGCACCCCAATCTTTCTACACCTTTGAATGCCTTTCTCTGCAGTACACTGAGAAAGTCCTGACATTTTCACTTCATTTAGTTTGGTCATTTTTCGGTCTGTGATTCAGCCAACCTGTCAAGCAAATTGTCAGAGCCATTCCTAACCCCTCAACTAGAACATTGAATCAGTCAATCACTCTTAGTGGATTCAGCATGATCCACTTTTCTGTTCTTCCCATCTGAATCCCACACTTTTAAGATTCATTGCCATTCTTATTCCCCAACTTGCTGTTGATATCAATTAGCTGATCATGCAACTCTTTGGTGTGTGTCACACCCCATCTCAGATTTGGGACTTCTAGACCTAGAAGAAGAAGTGATGGGAATAAATATTAATTAGGATTAGCAGGCTCTCTCAGGTTTCCTTTGGGATCCTGGGTAGGAGGAAGAAAACCCCCAGATCTGTGTACTCAGCTCCTCACACTGGTCCCTATTTGCCTACATCTCCATGAAAACCTTCCTCTTCTCATGGTTATGAGTAACTCAGTAGCATTGGATTCTGGTTCTCTAACTGGTGAATTCGGTCTATTCTCATGACTTAGTGGTTTGCCTGGACAGTTAGTCCTACTGTGGTCCTGATGGTCACTCTGTGTATCCTGAAGTTTAGATTATTCTCCCACCCGGTCTTCAACACTCCCCATAGACTTTGGTCTTTTTCCCAAAGTACCTCCTGGCTATCTGTGGCTGTGCACTCAGCTTCCTTCTTCTCAGCCACTCCTTTGAGCAAAAGAGAACTTCTGTATTGCTGCCATGTCACAGAGGATGCCAGGATATTTCAAGGAAGGTCACTCAGGCTCGTTCACATACACTCTATTCCTAGGAACCTTACAAGTGGTGAGGGGAAATTCTGTGAGTTAGTCTTCTCTAATGACAGCTAAGTGAATGTCCCTTTCCTTTCAGCTTCCCTTCAGCATGTTTCCCCTTTAGGGAGGGTTGGAGAACACATGTGTGCCTCCATCTCCTTATCTTCCACTTGTCCAAAATAGTTGACTCCAGTTCCTCTTTTCTGCCTAAGTCTTCCTCCATCTTCTATCTTCTTCCTTTCTCAGGTGCATCTGCTTTTACCCTTTCCTGGAATTTTAATGATTAAACAGTTTCCAGAGAAGGAATTTATTAAAATATATGGAAAATAAAGGGTGTCCCAAAATTCATGCAAGAAGTAATTTTGGTAGAAAACACAGGTTTATAATTAAAAATTGTAAATTTTTTATTTATTCATAAAGTATACAGTATAGGGCTATGTATGGAATAGCATATCAGGTAAACTGGATTATTATGTTGCGATAGCGTGCACCATTAACTGTTATTGCCTGAGCAGCCACATTTTCGAAGAAGAATGGTCCGATGATGCCGCCAGCACGAAATCTGCACCAAACAGTGACTCGTTGTGGATGCATTTGTTTCTCAACAATCACTCGTGGATTTTCTGAACCCCAAATGGGACAATTTTATCGATTAACCAAGCCATCAAGATGAAAATGAGCCTCATTGAAATTCAGCCATATTTATGCAAAACGGTCATGGAAAATTTCAACAAAAGAGTGCATATGTGCCAGCAAAGCTGTGGAGGCCATTTACCTGATATGCTATTCCATACATAACCCTATACTGTATACTTTGTGAATCAATAAAAAAATTATAATTTTTAATTATAAATCTATGTTTTCTATCAAAATCACTTCTTGCGTTATTTTGGGGACACCCTTTATTAGTGTAATATTTTCAAAATGTATGTCTATAATGTCATTTGAAAAACAGCAACAGATAACAGAATTCCTCCTAATCTACTGACTGATGTCTCTCCAGTCTCAGGTAAGTTTCCCATAAATGCTGGCTTTATGTCTTGATTCAGTTGCCCTACCATCTTGTCAATTCTTAACTCACTTCAGCCTAACAGCTACCCCAATCGCTCCACTGATTTAAGGTGTCTAAGGTCCCCAGGATCCCCATGCAAGCAAGTCCAATGACAACTGTCATGCTTCTTACTTGACTACTAAAGGGTGTGTACATTACTGGTCACTCCTCACTTTGTGGAACTCTTGCTGCCTTGATTTCAAGTAAACAGCTTATTCTAGTTTCTTCTGACTAGCCTCTTCAATCTCCTTTTCATCTCATCTCTGGACATAGATCACTTGGGTTGTTGTTATGTAAGATTAGGACTTTGTTCTCATCCTAGGCTCTTTCCCTAGTCTCTCACATGATTTCAGTTGTCAAGGTAACATCAATGACTCTAATGAACAAAAATAGCCCAAACAGCTCTTCTGAGACAAGGAAACACACATCCTCCTGCACAACTATGATCGCTTCATGATGTTTCACTTTGGGTCACTTCCAATCTCTGCTACCTATCATCAAGGACCAACCTGCCATCTTCTCTTGCCCCAAATACCCTAAGAGCAGTTATCTGTTGTTTTTACATCATTCTAATTTAGTGACTTCCCTATGCTGTACGCAGTTTTCCTCAAGATGAAAACTGATACTTTATGACCCTCATTCTAAAATCCCTGTGTTTTTTTGTTTGTTTGTTTTTTCCTTTCCTCTTAAAAACCAAGGCCTGATTTTGGCATAAAAGTCTCTGATTTTTGTCTTGTATGGCTGTGTCCTCTAATATCTCCTTCTTCCTGTGTTTTACCTACATGGGTTTTGTTGTTGTTTCTTCTTCAATGCACCAGTGTTCATCCTGTCAAAGACTTTTGTGCATCGAATCCCTCTGTCTCATCCCACTCTCAACTCCCCTTTCCCCAAATCCCTTGTATCTGGTTAACTGCTAATCATCTTTCAGGTCTGAATTCAAATATAAGTTCCTTCAAGGAAGATGCCAGCCTCTCTTTGTCCAACTTAGCAACTTGTCTTCCCTGAGCTCTTTCATGGCAGTAATCATGGCTCAGTCAAATTGTTATTCCATTATCCCGTGGTTCTTGGACTTTAGCATGCCTTCAATCCCCTGGAGACCTGGGTTAAACACAGATTTTTGGGTTCTGAGATAGGAATGTAACTGAACTCATACAGCATTTGTCTTTTTGTTACTGGCAAATAACAAATAGCGTCATGTCCTCAAAGTTTATTCATGTAATGGCATATAGCAGAATTTTTTTTTGCTTTTGGAGACTGAATAATATTTTATTATATGTATATGTGCCATATTTTGTTTATTAATTCATCTGTCAGTGGACACTTGGATTGCTTCCACTTTTGGCTATTGTAGCTAATGCTGCTATGAGTGAGTATACAAATATCTCTTTATGTCCTTGTTTTTCAATTCCTTTGAGTATATACCCACAAATAGAATTTCTGGAGCCTATGGTAGTTCTATTTTTAACTTTCTGATGAAACACCATCCTTTCTATAGTGGGTGTCATTTCTCATTCTCACCAACAGTGCACAAAGGTTCCAAATTCTGAACATCCTCATTAACATTTATTGTTATTATTATTTGATAGTAGCCATCCTAATGGTGGTAAGGTGGTATCTCATTGTGGGTTCCTTTCATTTTTTTTTTTTGTATTGCCCTAATAATTAATGATGTTAAGTATCTTTTCATATACTTGTTGGCCATTTGTATATCTTCTTTGGAGAAATGTCTATTCAAGTCCTTTGTCCATTCTTTTTAAATCAGGTTATTTGTTTCTTGTTATTGATATTGATAACCTTCTGTGATATTTTAAAAGTTATAAAACAAATAATTAATTTAATGGACATTGTCTCTGCTCAGCAGTAAATTATTTTTACAGGTTGTAGATGCCATTACTTATGTGTGTCATCTGAAAGTATTGAGAAAATAATGTCATATTTTTATCTTGATCATTTCATCTATACTAATAAAACGGTAATATGCTAATTAGACTGGGTTAACTGGACAGCTTCTGAACATTCGACTTCCTTCTGGACAGTTAGAGGGCAACCAGGCCAGCAGGGGGCCAGTTAGGGTGCGACAAGACCAGCAGGACTTAGTTAGGGGGGACCAGGTTGGCAGGGGGGCAGTTAGGTGGTGGCCAGGTTGACAGGGGGGCAGTTAGGTGGTGGCCAGGTTGACAGGGGGGCAGTTAGGGGGCAATCAGGCTGGCAAGCAGAGGCAGTTAGGGATGATCAGGCTGGCAGGTAGAGTGGTTAGGGGCAATCAGGTAGGATGGCAGATGAGCAATTAGGGGGCAGCCAGGCCAGCAAGAAGAGGCAGTTAGGGGGCGGCCAGGCCAGCAAGAAGAGGCATTTAGGGGGTGGCCAGGCTGGCAAGCAGAGGCAGTTAGGGGTGATCAGGCAGGCAGGCAGGCAGGCAAGCAGTTAGAAGCCAGTGGTTTCGGATTATAAGTGGGATGGGGCCTAAATTTGCAGTCAGTCATCCCCTAAGGGGTTCCAGATTGGAGAAGGTGCAGGCTGGGCTGAGGGACCTCCCCTCCCCACCCCCCCATGCAGGATTTTTGTGCACTGGGCCTCTAGTTTCAGTATAAAAAGTTAAACAGCTGATCTTCTATGGCCTGTGGTGAAAGTGGAGGTGGAGGGAATGGCGGAGTAATCTTTATTTTTATTCCAGAAGTAGAATTCTGCTTAAAAATATTTGTCATACTTTCAACTATGTAGAGGTGCAAAAGAAAGAGCTTGTTATGGATTGGTGGAAGCATAAAGAGATGTGCTCAGTAGAGGAGATTCTACTGTCTTGTCACATGGACTCCTCATTCTTTCTGGTCATATCTGTCCAGTTAACTATGACTCCCAGACCCTCTGGGCCTGCTATAACATTCTTCTCAGTAGAATATGAGCATCTGTGATATGCTCAATTTGCCCCTAACAGAACTACTCTTTCCTTTTGGCTGGAAAGTTGTAAGAATTGGAGCACTTTGGGAAGATATATATTGAGAATAGCAAATTCTGGAGATGACCCCTGAAAACAGCCTACCTACCAACCCTGTACTGGAGAGAGAAATAAGCCTCTGACCAGTAGGAACCACCATTGCCTATGGAGATCACTTTGTCACTGCAGATTGCCCTCCACCCTACTACTACACCTCTTTTTGCTTTTCTTTTTTTTTTTTTCTTTTTTTTTTCTCTCTCTTTTTTTTTTTTTATTATTATTAGTTAAGGAATTACAAATGTGTCCTCATCCCCCCCTTTAACCCCCAACCTCCCCCCCACACACAAACTCATGCTCCCATCCCCCCGTTGTCCATGTCCATTGGTTTGGCTTATATACATGTATACAAGTCCTTCTGTTGATCTCTTCCCCTTACCCCCGCCCTCCCCTACTTTCCTTCTGGGGATTGATAGCCTGATCGCTGTTTCTCAGTCTTTGGGTCTGTCCTTTTTCATCAGTCTATGTTGTTCTCTATAATCCACAAATGAGTGAGATCATGTGGTACCTCAGAAGACTAAAAATGGAACTCCCATTTGACCCTGTGATCCCACTCCTAGGAATATATCCCAAGAAACCAGAAACGCCAATTAGAAAGGATATATGCACCCCTATGTTCATAGCAGCACAATTCACCATAGCTAAGATTTGGAAACAGCCTAAGTGCCCATCAGCAGATGAGTGGATTAGAAAACTGTGGTACATATACACAATGGAATACTATGCTGCGGTAAAAAAAAAAGGAACTCTTGCCTTTTGCAACAGCATGGATGGAACTGGAGAGCATTATGCTAAGTGAAATAAGCCAGTCAGAGAAAGATAAATACCACATGATCTCACCCTTTTTGCTTTTCATTTTACATTTGATTAAGTCATTTCTTTGAAGATCTCAACATGACTTACTTGTAGAACTGGGTACAGCTCCCTGGGAGGGACACACCAAAGCATGATGGAAACATTCCCTGTCCTTGAAGAATGTATATGTTATATTTTTGTTGAGAAAGTTAAAATCATGTGCACAGGAAATGCATGGGTCATAAAGTAGATAACTAATTGCCTATTTGAATAGCACTTAACAGTTAGGGTTTTAGAATTATGAGGGGAAACCTAATGAGAACCTTCTAGAATGTCAAAGCAGATTAAAAAAGGGGTCAATAGAAGCTGGAGTGGCCTTGTACAGTTTTCAGAAAGAGGGGCCTTGAGTCAAACCTGAGGGGTCATTAACTGTGTACAGAGGTGGGTATCCCAACCACACCTGAGTCAGTGAGGAAGTGAGATTTCACCATCATCACATGAAATGTCTCTCCTTCTGTTCATCCCAGGGAGAGAGTGCATTTCCAGACAACACACCAGTGTGCCAGTCTCTGAGCTCCAAACTCAGATGGTTTTATGAGACTTGATTATGGCAACACTCTCATGATGGCCCCTCTGAGTTTTGCCTATGTCTCTGCTTAGATACTTCTCCCTACATTTGTCTTGCCAGTTTCTCCTTGTGCCTCAGTTTGGATGCTGCTATCACTGCAACCTGGCTGGCTCACCCAGGGCAGTGCCCTTCACACGGAAGCACCTGCTTTCCCACCACAGCTTTCCCTGGAGCCTGGATGCCCACCTAGGGCAGTGCCCTCACATGGGAGCACCTAACTGCAGGACTCTTCCATGGACCCACATGATTTTTTGTTCAAAAAATAATTCCCATACTTAGAATAATGTCTGGGATAAAAGTGGAGTCAACAAAAATATTTTAAATAAATAAATATGTATATATCAGTGCTTTTGGACAAGATCAAAATTGTGACTGAATTACACAGAAATCCCGCCTGTGGGAGAGGGCACTGAGCATCTTCTCAAAACGGTGGACATTTTTCAAATTTCAAGTTGTTCTATTAGCAATATGTGGTCACATGAAAGTTTGCTAAATTCTTCTGTCCTTTTTTGGGAGCTTAAAATAATAAATGAGTTCACAGCGGTGGAATAGTTTCAAGCACTAGAAGGCCAAGATTAAACGGCTTCTTATTTCCCCTCTGAGAAGGAGTCATTTATCTCTAGTGGAACTATTGGAGTCCAAGATAAAAATAAAAATGTGCATTTTTAAAATAGGGCTCACTTTTTGAACTACTCTTCCAAAATGATTCATGTAGTTTGGCCTTTTTATTTGAACTATTCTGGTGCCATTTTCCCTAGGCAGATGTAAAGTATGTGAGAGCCAGCCCCGCAGTTGCTGGATTTAGGAACTCGGAGAGATATTTCAGGCTTGCTAACACTCAGCCTCATCTCCTCTGTATTGAACAGGTGAATAGTCAGCCCTCATTTACTATGCAGATGCAGGGTGAATTCACAGAGTTAAGAATCCAATTGACCATTTCTTTGCGTATGGCATGGCAGCAACTAATTAAACAGTGAAAAGGGAAAGTAGGAAATATGTTCCTGTACAAGATGATTCTCTCATTAGGGCCATCTCCAACACCTGTTCTAAAATGGGGTCATTTTACCTGATACATAGGGTACATTGGCCATGTCTGGAGGCATTTTTGATGTCACATATGGGGTTGCCACTGCATCTAGTGCAGGGGTCCTCAAACTATGGCCCACAGGCCACATGCAAATACAAATTTTGTATTTGTTCCCGTTTTGTTTTTTTTTTACTTCAAAATAAGATATGTGCAGTGTGCATAGGAATTTGTTCATAGTTTTTTTAAAACTATAGTCTGGCCCTCCAACGGTCTGAGGGACAGTGAACTGGCCCCCTGTTTAAAAAGTTTGAGGACCCCTGATCTAGTGGGTAGGGGCCAAGGATGCTGCTAGTCATCCTACAGTGCCCAGGACAGCTCCCCTTGATAAAGCATCATCAGGCCCAGAGATATCAACAGAAAGGGGGCTGAGAAGCCCTGTTCTGTTTCTTGTATCCTAAGCAGGAGAAGCATCTTGGTCACCCGCCTTCCGCTTGGTTCAGGTCCATGTCCTTGCAGTAAAGACCTTCCCCAACAAGGGCTCCATCCACATGGGGAAGAAGGACCTGTGACACCACCCCCCCCCCTCAGCTCAGTGGAAGGGGGGTCCTTTGTGACCCATTCATGTCACTTCTTTTTTATTTTTATTTATTTATTTTTTAAATAAGTTTTATTGTTCAGATTATTACAGTTGTTCCTCTTTTTTCTCCCCATACCTCCCCCTCCACCCGTTTCCCACCCCACTCCATGTCCTTACATCCTCCCATTGTCCTTGTCCATAGGTGTTAGATTTTTGCCCAGTCTCTTCCTGCACACCCACACCCCTTTCCCCCGAGAATTGTCAGTCCACTCTCTTTCTATGCCCCTGATTCTTTTATATTCACCAGTTTATTCCGTTCATCATATTTTTGTTCACTTGATTTTTAGATTCACTTGTTAGATATGTATTTGTTGTCACTTTGTTGTTCATAATTTTTATCTTTACCTTTTTCTTCTTCTTCCTCTTCTTAAAGAATACCCTTCAGCATTTCATATAATAATGGTTTGGCGGTGATGAACTCCTTTAGTGTTTTCTTGTCTGTGAAGCTCTTTATCTGACCTTCAATTCTAAATGATAGCTTTGCTGGGTCGAGTAATCTTGGTTGTAGGTTCTTGCTATTCATCACTTTGAATATTTCTTGCCACTCCCTTCTGGCCTGCAAAGTTTCTGTTGAGAAATCAGCTGACAGTCGTATGGGTACTCCCTTGTAGGTAACTAAATGTTTTTCTCTTGCAGATTTTAAGATTCTCTTTTTGTCTTTTGCCCTTGGCATTTTAATTATGATGTGTCTTGGAGTAGTCCTCTTTGGATTCCTTTTGTTTGGGGTTCTCTGTGCTTCCTGGACTTGTAAGTCTATTTCTTTCACCAGGTAGGGAAAGTTTTCTGTCATTATTTCTTCAAATAGGTTTTCAATATCTTGCTCTCTCTCTCTTCTTCTGGCACCCCCATAATTCGGATGTTGGTATGCTTGAAGTTATCCCAGAGGCTCCTTACACTGTCTTCATATTTTTGGATTATTTTTCCTTTTTTCTTTTCTGGTTGGGTATTTTTTGCTTCTTTGTATTTCAAATCTTTGACTTGACTCTTGGGATCCTCTAGTCTGCTGTTGGATCTCTGTATATTATTCTTTATTTCAGTCAGTGTATGCTTAATTTTTAATTGGTCCTTTTTCATATCCTTGAGGGTCTCACTAAATTTCTAGGAGGTTTCTAGAAGATTCTTGAGTAACCTTATAACAGTGTTTTTGAACTCTATATCCAGTAGTTTGCTTTCCTCCATTTCTTTCATTTGTGACATGTTTCTTTGCTTCCACATTTTGGCTGCTTCCCTGTGTTGATAGAGTGGCTTTGTGTGCTAGGTGTCCTAAAGGGCCCAGTGGCTCAGCCTCCCCAGTCACCTGAGGTGGATGCTCTTGGTGCACCCCTCTGTGGGCTGTGTGCACAGTCTTGTTGTAGTTAAGCCTTGATTGCTGTTGGTATCACTGGGAGGAATTGACCTTCAGACCAATAGGCTGTGAGAATCAGCTGTGTCTATGGTGGGAGAACTACTGTGCTAGAAACATCCTTATGGCACAGGACTTGCTTCAGTGGGGCTTTGGTGCTCACTGAGTCTTTTCCCTGAGTGTGTCTCTTATGGATCTGAAGAGTTGTAATCAAGTGTGGTCTCACTCTGACCCCTAGGTACACTGGCTCTTGGATCTCCAAGGAGGTGCAAAGTCAGCCACTGCCTGAGGCCACCCAGCAGGAGCTACAGAGATATTTGCAGATTCCTCCTCTTTGTTTGGGGTTTGGAGGTGCCCAGATGAGGCCCAGCTGTGAAGCAATGCAGGCTGCTGACAAGGCTTAGGCCTTCTTTTGGAAGTTCTGAGGTTCTTTGACCCAGCTGCAGTTTGTTACCTTTAGATTGCAAAAGGCCAGACCATTCATATGCAAAAGCTTCTGCACACAGCTTGAGCGGGGTTATAAATTGGGTGGGGCGGGATCTCAGGGAGTCATGGGGCAGTACAAATAGCCATGCTTGCCCATTGGCTCTGTCCTAGATAGGTCCCTGGGTCTCTGTGCCACGGCCTGTGCAGGAACAATGAACACTGCAAGCACCTCTGTGAGACAGTACCCTCACATTCCGGCCTCATGCCAAACAGTCCAGTTTTTCTCCGTATGGGTATGGGTCCCCAGAGTCTCACCTGGAATTGGAGTTCAGTGCCATCAGGAGTTTGTATCTCCCTCTCAATTGGAAAAGACCACAGCGTACCCCGTTGCCAGCCCGTCTCACACGCCTCCGTACCTCTGCTCTTCCGCACTTCTGCACCTCTCACCAGTCTAGATGCGCTTTTCTCTTTCCCTCTAGTTGTCAGACTTTCACTCAGCCAGCCTTCCCGTGGTTCTGGATGATATCCATTCTGTCTTTTAGTTGTAGTTTTTACGTGGTTGTGGGAGGCAGCAAGTTCAGGTGTTTACCTATGCCGCCATCTTGATTCCTCTCATGTCACTTCTTAGGTCTGATGATTCCCAGCGTGGCGAGCCACCTGGGTACCTTGGAGAGCCGCACATGTGAGGGGAAAAATACACTGAAGAAGCTGGGCCCCCACATGTGTCCTTTTGGCTGCCAGTCATGTCTCTGTGTTTCACCTCATCCAACGCCGGGAGAAATATTAGTGATGACAGGAGAAATATTAATCCACAATCGGATCTGGGTCTGTGATTCTAGAGAAGTTCACTCCACTTGTACAGTAGGAGATGCTGCTGGATATTTTTCCATTAATTTTTAGGGAGAGTGGAGGAGAGCAGGAGAGACAGAGAGAAAGGTTGATGTGAGAGAAACACATCGATTGGCAAATCCCAACCAGGGCCCGGGCCGGGGAGGAGTCTGCAACCAAGGTATGTGCCCTTGACCAGAATTGAACCCAGGACCCTTTGGTCCACAAGCCAAAAGCTCTATCCACTGAGCTAAACTGGCTAAGGCAGATTTCACATTTCTATAAACTTTCAATGTATGTCTTCCTTCTCAGGACCTGTGTTCTCAACCCCCTGACACTTCTCTAGGCAGTCTATATTTCACTCACATAAGAAAATTAAAATTCCTCAGATTAAAGCATCTCCATTTATATGGGATGAGCATTTCGTGCTGGCTGGCTCAATTCCTGGTTAGTATGTGAGTAATGCTGCTGCTGTAACAAATGGACACCAACATTTCAGTGGCTTATTACAACAGAAGTTTCTTTCTTCCTTATTCCTGGTTATCAGAAAGGCATCTTCCCTGTGTGATTCAAGAACCATTTGTCTGTCTTGTGCCTCTGCCTAATCTGTCATCTCTGTGTTGTTGTTAAAATTGATAAAGAAAGACAGGTCTACTTCTGTAAAGCTGTGGCCCAGTAACACCTATCATGCTGGCTCCTGTTACCTTGGTTAGAACTCAGTCACATGACCAGCTCGCCCTAGAAAGAGGGCAGGGAGATGTAGTGTAATCATATGCCCTTAAAATATAGGAAAGCCCAGTTTTCATCCAAGCAGCCTCAGTGAATACGAAGTATTCTATTCAGTTATAACTAAATCTTGATCATTCCCTTTGGTGACCATTCTTGCTCCCTGTGCCCTCCTCTCTTCTGCTGCTCTTAGTCATGCTCTCTCCGCTCTGCCTGAGCTTATAAAAACCAGTAGCTAGTATCCTTGCTTCCATCATGTAGTCTTTAGGTTTCTTTATCTATAAGATTGAGAAAACAGAGACTAGCTGGATCTATGGATACAGAAGCTGAGTGGGGAGGTGGATAAAGACTCCAGAGATGGATTGGGAGAGCAGAGGGTGCCCTGACCTTGGCCAATGTTGTGACTGTGGAGTGCATTGATTGTGTATTCTCCCTGAGGACATGGGGACCAGGGGACTGGGAAAGTCACGTTCCTTTGGTTGACCTGCATGATAGGTGTATAGGAGAGTCCACTTTGTGACAATTCAGCAAGCAGTTCAAATACCAGTAATTTGTTCCTTTTCCTATAGGTACTTTTCACTTTAATTAAAAGTTTAATTAAAGAGCCACACTCCCCAAAAGCACATAATTTCCTTACCTTTTGATAGTTTCTCAAATATCTCATAACTAATTAAATTATTTAAACTATAAAATTAAAATGGGACTGATATTGCTTGGAATATGTACCAAAGATATCCAGCCACATAAGTTCCACTTACATTTTGGTTGCAAATCATGCTGATTCACATCTTGGGAGTTCTGTGATTTTCTTCTCCGGCTTCCTTTTCTTAATATTTCCTTTTCCCCCCTCTGGATAGGAAGCCTATCCTAAGCCTTCCATATAGAATCAACCATTCCATTGTTTACCCTCTTATGATACAAAGCACACCTCCTATCTGATAGTATTTTAGTAAACTTATTTCACTCCCATTTCTAGATAGCAAGTTCTTCTTGATGCTAGAGATTATGGTTATTCATCTTTTTGTACCTCCCCACAGAAAAAATAGTAAATGCTTAACAATTCTTTGTGAAATTAATTTATAAATAAGTGAATAAAAGTGTATGTAACATGCAACCAGGTAATAATGCAATTATTATTAATAATTCAATAATTTTTATATTACAAACAATTACTTTAAGTGTATAGTCCAATATCACTTAAATATCTGACAGAAGTAAAAGTCGTTTTATGTTGCCAGTTAACTTTCTTTGGTAAATTAAGCATAAAACAACAGATTTCAAATAATTGGTTCGTGATATATTTTTCTGTCACTCAATACCCATTTTTTTTTCCCATGTGTTATTGATGATGTGAATAGTCTAAATTGAAAAGCACAACTTCCACTTTTGAGTTGGGAAACCCAGATTTTCATCTTGGCTTTACTTCTTATAGATCATGTGACTTTGGACAAGCACTTTCATTTGAACCATAGTTTATTGGTCAATAAAATAAAGAGTATAATTCAACCATAATGGGAGTGCTGAAAATTAAATGAGGTCTCATCTATACACTGACTCAGGAAATTCTCAATAAATGCTAAGTTCTTTCTCATTTTCTTCTATCTCCTTAATAAATGTTCTTGAGTTTACAAATATTCAATTAGAAAACCTATCACTATTTCTTTTTTTCCTCTATTTCCAAAGAAAATACACAACCTCAACTTTCAACTTATTTATGCCACTGATTTTTTAGATTGGTGGTGGAGGCTGGGGTAAGGCAAACAGAAGTACTTTTCAATCTTTCTTCTTTCATTTTTCCAATTTTTGTTTTACATTCCTGGAGGCAAACTTTCATTTGATGAATGGCATGCATTAAATATGAGATAGTCTGGAAGAGCTCTGGCGCTTCACTGCCGTACAAGGCAAAGCACAGCCCCAGACATGCATGTACGTAGGAAGAAGCAGCAGAAGTGACTCTGCTAGCTGGTCAACTTGAGAAGCTCCAACAACATAGTGATGGCAGATGCTGTGTTTGCCCATCCAGACCCCTCCGTCTCGACCTCAGCTGTCTGCATTTCCCCATTGCTCTGTGCTCTGCAGCCGAGGCCTTCTTCAGAGGATTTCCTTGGAAGAGCCTGGAGGTCACACCCTCTCCCTGATTCCTCCTGAGGGTTGCACCTCAGCACTGATGTCCCACATCACAGAAGCCCCTCCTCTGCTCCAACAGGAACACACTCACTCTGTGGTATATCCCACCCCCCAACTATTCTGTGGATCACCCTAAGTTGGGGCCTCACCTGAACTTCACTTTTACTGGGTTCCCTCATACCCTTACCAGTTGGTTTCCCCTGGAACAGTTTCTGTAAGAAATGCTTGCACCAAATCCTTGTCTCAAGGTCGCCTTCTGTGACAACTCAACCTAAGATGGAAGCATACAGAGGAAGTAAAGGAAAGAAGCAAGTGTAGGTGCAGAAAATCATTGCAAGTACAAAGAAGAGGCAATGTAGGATTCACCAAAATGAGGCCGATGAAAGTCTAAAACTCTTCATGAGACTTTTAGGTATCAGGTGTAGAGCTGATAATAGGGATGGGGTCAAGAGAGCCCAAGGTAAAAATCCTTAGAATCACTAGTGGGTTTGGCACATTTTGAGCCCCTGGAATGAAAATCTCAGAGAGAAGGGGAACCTGAATGAGGAGCATTAAATGACACAAATGAAGTGCACTGCCAAAGATGTCAGGAGGCGAGTGGCTATCTAGCTTTATTTTTTACAATAGTCTTTTCTGAGTTAAGAGGATGCTTTAATATATGAATATTTATGCTCCTTTGTTTTTAGCACACCTTGCATATAGAAGCTATGAAAGAAGAGTTGAATATGTAAGAGCTTAACGAGAATGGCCACAGTACCTCTTTTCATAATAGAATAACATTTTCCTGTTGTCCTGGAAACATGCCATGTCTTTGTAGAAGCTGAGAAGGGGAAAAATGTCATTACTGTCCTTTTTCACAAGCATTGACATATACCCTCTAATTTCAAACCGAGGTTCAGTTCTGACATATATAAATACAACCATTTACTACTAGGTGTGTGCCTAGAAAGAATAAAATCTCCCTTATATGATGTATAAAGGGAAGTTTAACTTCTCCATTGAGGGGGAGATGGATTTGAGCGCACACTCTCCTGTGGGATTTGACATCAGCAAGCCAATCGCTAAGGTAGAGGCATATAAGGAAAAACCCCAAGAGCAGTGACCAAGTGATATTTTCTGCAAATATTGAGGTGCTTTGAAACATTTAGAATCATAGCACTGAAAATGAAAGTGTGCATTTATCTAATAAGGTGCCTATTTCATTTATTAGAAAAGGTTAAATAAATATTTTCAGTAGTGGAGACTGCTAACAAAAATGTCTCTTGGGAAAAAGAAAAAGTCATTCCTTTACCTTTTATTTCATTTTTTCCACAAGAGGTTCATTTCTGAGACAATCTCTGGGCTGAGTGTCGGTAAGTCAATAGTAGGCATATCTCTTTACCGTGTGATGGATGCTAGCTGCCAACTCAGAAATATTTTTAGTTTTAGGTCAGTTGCTTCTGGAGTCAAAAGCCCTAATTATTCATTTATCCACAGTCTTCTGGGTTAGAAAAAGGATCAAAAGTGCTGAGAGATGACTTCAGTCCTGGAAACCATGGTCCTTGACAATGAGAGATACCATAGTATTTATTGCTGCTTCTGTGGGACACCCTGGTACAGATAAGCCACGGCCATCTCTTGTTATTGTTGTTAGTCTCCAATTCCTGGAAGCTCCTTTCTCAAACAATAGTTTCATTATTTTATTTCATTTTTTATATATTTTATTGATTTTTACAGAGAGGAAGGGAGAGGAATAGAGAGTTAGAAACACAATGAGAGAGAAGCATTGATCAGCTGCCTCCTGCATGCCCCTTAATGGGGATTGAGCCTGCAACCAAGGTGCATGCCATGGACTGGAATCGAACCCAGGACCCTACAGTCCATGGGTTGATGCTCTATCCATTGAGCCAAACCAGTTAGGGCTAGTTTCATTATTTTAAAAACTCTTTCAACATACCAATTTTCCTCTCCAGGGTATTCTGGAAACAAGTGAGGTGCATGTTTGCCTTTTTAGCTGCCCCATGGAGTAAAACTTGACACTCTCTCTCCCTGTGCGCTCTCATCCCCTGCTCCTGGCCTTTATGGCAGGGTGCTGCCTCGCAGGTATATTGCACCAGCCTGCTGAGAACAAATGTGCAGCAATAAATACTATGGTTTCATCTACGCTTCCACTGTGAAAACAAATGATAGAAACTGTAGTTCACACAACAGATCCAGAGGTCAAAATCTATTGGTACAGGCATTCCACACAACGACTATTACAATACACTTTTCATAGAAGTCTTATTTATGGGAACATATCATGAGTCATAGCAATTCATAACGCAGTGTTCCATGGAAAATTCCATCCTCGACTCAGTCTAAATATTGGATATACAACACTCACTTTTGATTAATAGGAGTCATAAACACACCCCAACAGGTATAATACGGTAGCTTACAGGTTTAACCTAAATTGTCAGATATATATTTTTTCTTCATAAAACAAGAAACCTGAGATAGAAAGAAATCTTTGCAATTCTTGGCAGGACAGTTAACTGGCCTCAGCCACTGCAGGTACTGTCATTCCAACTGATCAGAATTTGGTCCCCTCCTGCCTCATTTATTCCTTACCTGAATGGCAGCTACTTAGTCGAGTCTATAAATATCTTTCTAATTTGAATTAAAATAATATGCTATCTGTGCTTGTTAGATATGACACAACGCAGCTTGTACTCACTTTAAATCTCACCGAGTCAGAGAGCATTTTTGCATTCCAGATGGAGCTAAAAATATTCACCCATCAAAATAGTAATCATCATTAAAATTAGATAGCTGATTTTGCTGATTAATTTTTCAGTAACAAGTATGCTTTCTGAAAAGTTTCAATTAAACATTTTTTGACAAAACTAGATTTTTAAATGTAAAGTAAGTAAGAAGAAATAGATAACTAAGGAAATAAAAATAGAAAATTAAATGCACTACAATTTTAAAGACTTGATTTTTTTTTCTGGCAATAAAAGTAGTGCAGAGGATGGAAATGTTGCTATAACTGGACTATATAACTGAGTTCCCTGCCTCTTCATTCTGGGCTGTGATCCTCATACCTTGGAAAGGTGGTTTATTTTTGTTTGTATGAAAGTACCATCTTCCAAGTGTAATAAGTATTCAAGTGATCAGAGCCTCTCCTGAGAGATTTAATGTCTCTTTGCCTGTGTTCTATTTTCATATGCAACAGGCGAGCTTCAAGTTCAGAAGAAGGTTGTAGATCTGTAGGGACATAGCGGTGCCACATTAAATGCTTGGATGAAACAATGGTGCTTATAAGACAACCATTGGCACAGTTTTTGTTGCTGTTGTTTTCAGTATTTTAATTTTAGTTGGAGTTAAAGATAAATGTGCTAATAAATAGTTCTGATTGATCCTATTGAAAACCGTCTGAGGGGGGATAATGTATCTCCATTTCAATCCTTTAAAAACCCATTTCTGTAATCTTTTTAAAAATTTATCTTTATTATTGAAAGTATTACACATATTCCCCTTTTTTCCCCCATTGATCCGGTACCCACCCCAAACCTTCACCATACTATATTGTCTGTGTCCATGAGTTATGTATATATGCATTTACATTCTTTGGTTAATGTCTTCCCCCCACCCCTTTGCTCTGAGATTAGTCAGTCTGTTTCATGCACCCATGTCTCTGGATCTACTTTGTTGATCAGATTATTTTGTTTATTAGATTCCACATATGAGTTAGATCATGTGACACTTGTCTTTCTCTGACTGGCTTATATTGCTTAACATAAATGTAATCTTAAGATAATAGGCTCATACAAATAAAGATACAGTGATTATAGGACAGAAACTGTTGAGAAAAAATTAGAAGACCAAAGGTTAGGAAAAAGGTATACTATTCAATCATATTTAAAATAATGTTTGTAGATCATTTGGTACTGATTAAAGCAATTAAGTATTCCTTAGCTGTGAGTTTTAGATGTTTCGTATTAGTTGTAATGGTCATATATCACAAAGCAATAGTGAAATTCAGTATGTTCCTGATGACCATTGTATGGCAACTGTCATGGAAATGCCTCTGACCTTCCTCAGATAATGGGTAGCAGCAGATCTAGAGAAAAACATAGATTCCTGTCAAAATAATCTGGTATAAGGCAGGCAGGAAACAGCAGCAGTAAGCCCAGGGGATCCATATTTCCAGTGAAATACACACATAAACACACTTCTTGTCTGTTTAAAAGACACAGATAATGAGTAATTACATATTTATTTCCAAATATTAAGCTATAATGGAATCCAGCCAGTTTTAAGAATTCAATTTAGCCTAATTTCTTACAAAGCTTTGGTGAGTTATTTTCTAAAATTTGTAGAGAATGTCATTTGAAGCATATATGCCTTATTATATAAACTCTTGGGCACATTTATTGGAAGAGATGCTAAACCAAAACATCATGGAAGGTCATTTATGTATGCTGTGACAGTGTGTCTAAGATGTTCAGTATTTGAGGGAAGAAGATCATCTTGTTTTCTGCAATTTGAAATGTAAACCTAGTTTGACATAAGGTAGAATTCCATGAGTAATTATCAGAAAAAAAATCTGTGTGTGTGTGTGTGTGTGTGTGTGTGTGTGTGTGTGTGTGTGAATGCGTGCATAAGTATACAGAGATAGACAGTAGACAGACGATGGGTGATAGATGAATAAGTGATAAATAGATGGTAGATACAATAAATAGACATTAAAATGCTTCAATTGTCAAATATTTTCAAGTCTTGGTTCTTAATTAAATCCAGAAGCATATAAAAGTGAAGGGTTTGAAATATTTTAAATCGTGCATGTGTGTGTGTGTGTGTGTGTGTGATATTTCTCAGCTTTCACTTTTGCCCCTTGCAAAGCATCTTCCCTTTAGTTTCCAAAATCAATTTTAAAATAAAATATGTTTCCAGCCCTCCAAAGACATCCCATCACACCTAGACCCTAATCTAAACTCTTGTTCATGGCCCACACCTCCCACCTCTTATCATAGGACTCTCTCCGACTCACTAAGCTTCTGCCTGGCATGCACCCACCCCCTCTCCTCCTCGGGACACCCACACACCTTCCTTTCTTCTGCCTGCGATGACTTTTGCCTGGATGTTGCAGTCCAGAATTTAGGGATGACGCTTTATAATAAAGCCTAATATAGAATAAAAGAAAGTCTCATTCTCACCAGATGGATCAATTAGGAAATAATCATTCATATTAAACAACTATACCACATAACAGAAAGATCCTATGCACAAGTACAGCATATAATGATTTTCTCTGGCGTAATTACAATATGATTTATTCCCCTTACAGAGGACATCAGGATTTTTGGATCTACTTTCTCTGCCATCTATAATGCAAATCTTTTTGGTTTTAATTTGTAATTATTGTGTAATAAAATGGCATTTAGTCAAATTCTTTTCTCAGTTTTATTAAACTGAAGGCACTCTGGTTGGTTGGTTGGTTGGTTGGTTGGTTGTAAAATATCCTAATATATAAAAATCCTGGGTCTGTCACAACTGGAGGCTCAACCAACTGGAAGTCAGTTCTGCAGTCAGAGCTGGGTTGCCTTGGCCACCCAGCACTGACTGCTGTGGCTGCAGACACGGTGACCCAGCACTGACTGCTGAGGGGGCTACAAATCAGGCCCGAAGAGAGGCCTGAAGAAAGAAGCAGGGTCTGATCCATAGCCTGTGTGGCAGCTGTTGATCAGCACTTGCCTCTCTCTTTCTCTCTGATCAGGCCAGCAGCCATGCCTCCATATCTTTCCAAGCCTCCACTGGGGCTGCTGATCAGTCCCACCTTTCTGATCAGGCCCTGTTGATAGGCCCAGAGACACTGACTGGCATAGAAACTGACCAATCAGAGCCAAATCTGGGTGAACTGTGAGGAGCCAATGGCTGCCTAGGAGGCAGAGTTTTTGACACTGACTGGCATAGAAACCAACCAATCAGAACCAAATTGGTTGGCAGAGGAGGGCAGTTGGGGGGCATCAGGCTGGTTGGGGTGGGCAGTTAGGGGTGATCAGGCAGGCAGAGGCAGTTAGGGGTGATCAAGCTGGCAGGGAAGGGCAGTTGAGGGTGAGTTCAGGTTGGCAGGGGAGGGCAGTTGGAGGCGAGATAAGGCCGGCAGGGGAGGGTAGTTAGGGGTGATCAGTCAGGCAGAGTCAGTTAGGGGTGATCAGGCAGGCAGGCAGATTGAGTTAGGGGCAATCAAGCAGGCAAGCAGAGGCAGTGAGGGGGAATCAGGCAGTCGGGCAGATGAGTGGTTAGGAGCCAGATTGCAAGGGGTCCCTGATTGGAGTAGGTGCAGGCTGGGCTAAGGGAACCCCTCCTCCATGCACGAATTTCATGCACCAGGACACTAGTTTATGTAATAATTAGATTGTATGAGTGTGCATGTGTGTGAGTGCATATGTGTGAATGTCTGAGTGTGTGAATCTGTGAGTGTATGAGAGTGTGAGTGTGTGCATAGTGTTCAATCCCAATGCCCTTGCCTGGCGCATCTGTATTCCAGGCCTAAGTCTTTCAAGGTCAGAGTCATGTGCTTTCAGGAGTGTCTGGCACAGTATCATGCAGATGTGGCCACTTAGTAATTGTACAGCAATTAAGTTGATGACAAATCTGGGTGTGGAGTAGACAGCGGTTACTGATTAGTTTCTAGAATTGTCCAGTTTTTAAAAATGGGGCTTTGCTTTTTGGGGGGGGGGTGGCGGGGGGGTTAGTGGGTTCTTTGGTACATTTACTGCATTAAAATGAACATCCTAGTTGTCCTAGGATACTCATATGTGTCTTAGGAATATTCTTCAGCAACACCTTCGACTGCATCCTGGGAGAGGCCATCGCAGGGGTTTGGAGAGAGACACTGCGATGCACTCTCCATGGAGCAGGGGCTCTGGTTGTGCTCCTGGGGTTTGCATGTGGGATTTAGAGTCTTTCAGCTATTTCTCAATTCTGTGCTTCAAAAAATACCCTGGTTAGCACTTGGCATAGCTCCTCTGACTAGACTCTCTCTTACTAAATCTTGTTGTAGTGGATGTGATTCATATTTTTTTAAAGGAAATGGAGAAGTCTTTTGTCAGCATCTTAGCAGAGCTGCATATGAATCGGAAGTCTGCCTCTCTCCAGGTTGCTTTATGCACTAAGTGCTTGAAACCCTTCCAAGGACCCTGCCACTTCTTCCAAGCCCTGCACATGATGGCGGCTCCAGTGCTGGTGAATTATAATCTGTTCTCTGTGCTGCTCAAGTGAAGAGCGGCACCTGTTCCATTTAGCTGCTTCAATGAATTAAAAAAAAAAAAATAACGAGAGTGAGAGATCCTGCCCTAATGAGTAAGGAATAAGAAAAATTGTTTAGTACTGTGAGTGGTGAATGCCAGGCCTTTGCTAAGTAGCAGTACCCACAGGAAGGAAATGGATGTGGGCTCTCAGCGTGAGACTCCACTTTCAGAGAAAGTTGCTGCATCATTCAGCTGGGACTTCAGACAATTAAATATCTGATTGGAAAATAATAATAATAAAAAGAAAGAAGCTAAACAGAACAAAATAAATGAAGATGCTGAAAAAAATACATTAGAGACAGTTTGCATGATCAAACGTTCCATGTTTTATAGAAGAGCTGCCCCTGGAAGATTGTCAGCCTAAGAGACTGAGGAATGTGGTTCGGCTTCCCTGAAACAGGAGAGCTGTGTGTGAGAGGCGTAAGGGGTCATGAGTGAAGTTTAAGGATGGAGACTCCAGTGTATTAAGTAGTGGGAGGACCTGGCATTGCTTATTGTGCTTGGAATTTCAGAGCAACCCCAGGGGGAGGGAAACCTACTCCACTCCAGGAGCACAAGCTGAGATACAAGGAGGATAATGAGGCCCTCAGGACTCAGTTTCAGATAGTAAATTTAGTTTTCAAGTGATGCTAAAATCGTGGCCATCACAATAGTATCCACCTACCTAACCGGATAAAACCTGCCCCATCTCAACACTGCCTATTTCTACTTCCATACTTCTGCTATAAGCTCTGAATGGCCCACTGGCTTTACATAACAGCTAACATTGGGAAGGGAACAGGAGAAGCAGAGTGGTTTGGGACCAAGGGCCACCTGGAGAAGGGGATTCAAGGGGGAAGGAGACTGGCTGTGGCGGTTCAAGGGTGTGTTCCAAGGCAGTGATGTAAAAGAAGACATTGAGGAGCTGCATACCCAACATGCATCTATGACAGGGTGGTGCAGAAAATTCTATTTCATTGTTGGAATAAGATTCTAATTCATGATTGAAAAATGGATATAGAACATGTTGTAAACAATCAGTTATTTCACTCTTTAAAATAATCCATATCATTTTGCAGCAGGAAAACTATACGCAGATGTTGCAGACATATGTTGATCATATGTCTTCAGCATTAAGTTCTTTCCCAGTGAAGAAAATGATGAATCTCAGCCAGTGTGGCTCAGTGGTTGAGAGTCGACCTATGAACCAGGAGGTCATGGCTCAATTCCCAATCAGGGCACATGCCTGAGTTAGGGGCTAAGGAGGCGGGGTGTAGGAGGCGGACGAACAATGATTCTCTCATCATTGATGTTTCTATTCATCTCTCCCTCTCCCTTCCTCTCTCTGAAATCAATAAAAACATATTTCAAAAAATAAAATGATGAAGAAAATCACTCAGGTATCAGGCTAAAGATGGCCTGAGATTTAGATCTGGGATCGTCAGATTTCAGATTCCTCATGTAACTATATCAGAAACATCACACCATCTTCAATTTGTGTGTCCACGAGTCTTCAGATTGTCTCTCAGAGTGTCACCCACAGCAAGATGGTATTGCTATGAGATCGTTGACTCAAGGATGTAATAAGAACACAGTTTTGTTTTGTTTTTTTAAAATCAATTAGTTTAAGCCTTCTTTTTCAGGCAGTGAAATATATAAAAATAACAAATAAAGATTTGACTTTATAATCATGGTTGCTGATGATCCCTGATTATAATGAGCATGTCATTTTCTTAGGAATAAAATTATCTACTGCTTTTCTTTTAACAAATCAATTTGTGATGGTTCTGAGATTATTTCAGACAAATAAATGTGATGTATTTCTTCTCACTGAGGCACTGAGAGAATTTTATAGTGGGCTACCCTAGCTTCAGGAAAAGTACTTACTCTTTGCCTGTTTGGCCTATATTTTGTAAAACTTAGAAATGTCTAAAACAGGAATAGGTGGAAAGAAGACAGGAACTATAAAATCTTTCTTTTTCAATGTATTTTTGCTGAATTAGTGTGTGTTTAGCCCTAGAAATATAGGACCCGGGACTATTTATTGGGGCCTGCCCTTTCCCTGCCCAATGACTATCACAGAAAAAGGATGCAAGCAGCCCCAGGAAGTGATTCTTGGAGCTGTAAAGAAAATAACCTATTATGTGCCAACTTGTGCTCTTTTGGGCCTAAGAATATTTGGGAAAGGATGAGTGTCTTAGTCATTCAAGCTGCTATAACAGACTGGATAGCTTGTAAACAATTCTGGAAGCTGGAAGTCCAAGATCAAATTGCTGGCATGGCTGGGTGAGGACCCCCTTTCAAGTTACAGACTTCTCATTGTGTCCCCACATGGTTGGGAGCGGGGGGTCATGAGGGAGCTCTCTGGAATCTCCTTTACAAGAGAGGCACTAATCCCATCATGAGGGGGTCCACCCTAATGGCCTCTTCATTTCCCAAAGTGCTGCCTCCTAACACCATGACATTGGAATTAGGTTTCAACATGTGAATTTGGGGGTGCACAAACAAGCAGGCCATCGCAATGAGAACTGGAAAGGCAGGACAGAGGCAAAGCAAAAAACCTCCATAAAGGAAATTGTCATTTAGCAAGAACCATTATAAATACTAGTGTCAATGACGTCAATTTGATACTCAATGGCTTTGGGAGTTTTAGGAAGGAATGCTAATTTGATTTTCCAGTTTTGCTGAAGTCAGGGTTTCCCTTCAATTTAAACAATGTTCATTGTGTGCATGTTATGCCAGTAGGTGAAGGAGGTAGCCAGCCTTCCTCTAGGCACTCAGAAGGTGTAGCTGCCCAGGGCTGCATGAATGGTACCAAAGGTGATAATGAGGTAACTTCATACGTTCCATGGGGCTGCTGACTTTCAGTATTCAGAAAGAAATGGGAAAGAACATAATGAACTCCCTGCTCTCTCAAGTCTTCAGTTTGACATACATGTTTCATAACTTCTTAGGAAATTAAAATTCTCCAGGAAGATATAAGCCCTTGTCAGACCTTAAAACACCCTTTCCTCCCCCTTTGAGATAACTGATACCCTGGATTTGTCCCCATTTGTGTTTTAAGCTCCTTGAGCACATTTGTATTCACAAGTTTTATATTGCTCTGGTTTGCCTATTTTAAAATGTATGTGTTATCATGCTGCACATTCCATTCCATATGTGGCCATTATCACAAAGGTTCGGAGAATTTATTTATTCTATTACATGAGCAATCTTTTTCACTGTTGTATCGTATTTGGCTGTGTGAATATTCCACAAATCCCTTCTTTCTGTGCTCCTACTATGTTCATTTGGATCAGTTCTAATAATAGGAATTGCAACAAAAGATCTCTTTTTGTGTGTGCCAGACCTTTTTCAGAGGATGTATGTAGGATTCACTCATTTGTATGCAGTCTCTTTCCAGGTCACACTCCACCGGGAAAGCAGCAAGCCCCAGTGTGCGGCTCCTGCAGCCATGGTCTGAGCTGCAGCCACCAGCACCCCTGGGATGTGCAAGCCAGTGAGACACAGGATTCCTCCTGCAGCTCCCAATCAAAGTTATCAAAGGTGAAGATAGAGTGAACAGTTTTGAACAGCTGAGATCTCAAAATTGCTATCATTTTTCAGAAAGCAACTAAATCTGTGCTCCAATAATTTTCTTTTTAAATCAGTGAATTAGATTGGCTGATGATATTTCCATGAGTTCAGTTAGAGTTCAAGGGAGAATGAAATGCTTCCAAATGGAAACAAAGGCTTCTACAACAGCGTGGCGATGAGAGTGGCTGTCCCCGGGGACCTCCTGTGCCCTCCGCCCTCTGCTCAGCTCTGGCGGGACTCTGGCTCTGGGCTGGGGTTCACTCCCCAACCACCTGGAAAGGCTGTTCTGGTAGTGCTGGTGGCCCCTCTGCAGAAGTCCCCGCCTTCTCTTCTCACTTTGATCCCCAAGTTCCTTTTTTCTACTTTCTAGGTTTTCTCCTAGTCATCTTCCAATCCTTCAGCTTTTTCTTTTAAAATGTTGCTCTCACATTCCATAATACCCAGCTCTTTCTTGTTTATCTGATTGTTCCTTTCATCTTTTCCTGCATCCTGCCCTTACTTCAAGAAGGCAACATTTTATCATAATCTTATAGCTATTTATAGTTTTTTCTTAACAAGATTTCTTCTGTTTCTTTTACATCTCTGTAGCCCAACACTGCCTATGTTACAGGTGGACTATCCGTTCTTTTTTAAGTGAGTGGGAAGCTTTCCTCAGATATCTGCTCAGTAAGACTGGATGTCCTCTTCAATTGTCTTGGATGCTGCCAAATTGCTCTCCAAGGGACCGCGCCCATTTAGTGTCCGGAACAGAGAAGGAGCGTTTCTGTGACCGCACTGTCACCACCGAGGGCACATAATGGGCAGAACCAAGGTGCAAAATGGCACCACCACTCCATCGTCCTGACCTTCTTAGGTCAGGGAAAGAGCCTCAGACATTGACTGTCCTAGATAACAGCCCCCCTTGAACAGCCTGTCTTTTACGTGGTTCTTTTATTTTATATTTTCCATCACCATTTATCCCCTCTATGCCCTCTTCTACCACCACCCCTCGCCACCTCCCCCAATCATCACACTACTGTCCATATCCATGAGTTCTCTTTCTGTTTCTATTTTGTTCAACCCCTCCACCATCACCACCAGAACTGTCTGCCTGCTCTCTATCTATGAGCCTGTCTCTATTTTGCTTGGTAGTTTATTTTATTTTGTTAATTAAATTCCACATATGAGTGAAAACATATGGTACTTGTCTTTCACTGACTGGCTTATATCACTTCTCATAATGTTTTCCAGGTCTATCCATGCTGTTGCAAAAGGTAAGATTTTTTTCTTTTTTATAGTTGAGTAGTATTCTATTGTGAAAATGTATCACAGCTTTCTTATTCATTCATCTAGTGATGAGCAGTTGGACTGTTTCCAAATCATGGCTGTTTGTATATAACAGTGCAATGAACTGAACATAGGGGTACATATATTCTTTTGAATGAGTGTTTCAGGTTTATTTGGATAAATTGCCAGAAATAAATCCACTCCTTCATAGTCAATTAATATTTGACAAAGGAGGCAAAAACATACAATGGATTAAAGATAGTCTATTTAATAAATGGTGTTGGGAAAATGGGACAGACCCAAGCAAAAAAAAAATGAAACTAGACCACCTTAGGTGGTTCTGACTGATGTTCATTAGCATTGAGAGTCTCATCAACTGCTTAATTTTTAGATTACTGACATGTATTTGGTATTTCTTGGATAAGATATATGTTCTTTTCTTGGATTTTCTTCATTGAATTAATTCTTTAGAGTTGTCATATATATGTGCATATATATAAATAATATATATATATTGTTTAGAAAATATAAACAGGACACTGGATTAACATATTTCCTTTTGCTTTTGTTTGCATAATTCATTATTTTAAAACTTTTAAAAAGAAATGTATTTGCGTCTTTCAGCAAAACATTCTGTATTCTTCTCTTATGTATCCTATGGCTACGTCTCTTCATCCAATAACATAACTGGGACAGCACTGTGCTATAACAGACTTATTGCAACCAAAAAAGTGCCAGTGGCCTTTTGTCCTCATAAAATGTGAGATGTATCCTAAAAAACAGTCTCATAGGAACACAAAAAGTTGTTTATTGGCATTTATAAAATGCAGTTACATGAAAGAATAATTTTTCAGGACTAGTATACTCATTGGAAAGACTAGAACTAATAAAAAAGATGAATTAAATTCAGATTTCTTGAGAAAAATAGTCAATGGTTAATTTTGAAAGCTGATGGAGAAATTTGTATTTTGAAATAAAAAGTAAAAAAACCTATTTACATTCAAAAATAAAAATGAAATAAAAAGTGCTTGATTTTTAATAGTTTTTAATTTGCACCAAATCAGAAACAAACCATATTTATCATTATTTTTTTCTCTGAGTCATATATATATATATATATATATATATATATATATATATAAATATATATATGTGTGTGTGTGTGTGTGTATATATATATATCAAAAAAAATTCCATCAAAGCTTAACACTTAATCACTTAAATAGAGTATTATTTTCATCAGATAAAACTTCAATTGAAAATATTCTTCATTTTGCCCTGGCTGGTGGCTCAGTTGGTTGGAGCATCCATCGTCCCATACACCAAAAGGTTGCAGTTTTGATTCCCAATCAGCGCACATACCTAAGCTGCAAGGTCGATCCCCTTTCAGGGTGCATACAGGGGGCAACCAACCCATGTCCATGTATCCATAGCATCTCTCTCTCATTTTCCTCTCTCTCTAAAATTAATAGAAACATATCCTCAGATGAGGATTTAAGAAATGATTTTCATTTTTATTATCTAAATGATCTATCTCTGTATACGTATCTATGTATATGTATTTTTTGTTTATGTTTTCTATATTAGTATCTATTAACCTAAAGTCTAACTTGAGCAAAGGAAGAAATTACATGTGGCGATTATTGTAAAAAACTATAGGAGAAAAGTAATTTTTTCCGTTTTGCCTTTTGTTTGGAGCTTGTTAAAAAAAATATTTTGTTGCCCTAGCTGGTTTGGCTCAGTGGATAGAGCATCAGCCTGAGGACTGAAGGGTCCCAGGTTCAATTCCAGTCAAGGGCATGTACCTTGGTTGCAGGCACATCCCCAGTAAGGAGTGTGGGGGAGGCAGCTGATCAATGTTTCTCTCTCATCGATGTTTCTTACTCTTTATCCCTCCCCCTTCCTCTCCATAAAAAATCAATAAAATATATTAATATATATAGTTGATTTACATAAAAGTCCAATTTTTGCATATTTAACAGTAATCTTTGTTGCTATGAAACTGGAAATTAAGTTTCTTGAAGAATATTTACTTCTGAAGACATTTCTGCTTTCCATGGACTATGCATACTGGAAAAAGAGAAATTCTAGTGAGAAAGTATACTCCAGGAGTAAACTGATTATGTTTACCAGTAATACCTGCACTGGTTTTTCTAGAGTCCAGTGATGGCGAACCTATGACACATGTGTCAGAGGTGACACGCGAACTCATTTTTTTTTGGTTGATTTTTCTTTGTTAAATAGCATTTAAATATATAAAATAAATATCAAAAATATAAGTCTTTGTTTTACTATGGTTGCAAATACAAAAAAAATTCTCTATGTGACACGGCACCAGAGTTAAGTTAGGGTTTTTCAAAATGCTGACACACCGAGCCCAAAAGGCTCGCCATCACTGGTCTAGACAGAGATTCTCTCCAGTGTCTGGTGGCTGCTTTTATGTGTCAACTTAGGAAGAGCACAGGGTGTTCAGATATTTAGTTGAACATGGTTTCTGGGTGTGTCTGTGATGGTGTTTCCAGATGGGATTTAAATTGATGGATTGAGTAAAGCAGGTCATACTCACCAAAATGGGTGGGGATCATGCAATTTCTCAAGGTCTGAATAGAACAAAAAAGTGGAGACAAGTTGGATTCACTGTTTCTGCCTGACTGAGCTAGGACTTACATCATTAGGTTCCTGGGTCACCAACCTGAAGATGGCAGATCATGGAACTTCTCAGGCATCATAACTGTGTGAGCCAATTTCTCACAATAAATCATATAAATATGCATCTCCTATCCAGCATATCCTATTGATTATGTTTGTCTAGAGAATGTTAATACTCTAAAATTAAAGTCCAAGGACATTTGGAGATTCATGGATGTACTCTATTCATGAAAAGAAGAAGTCTTGAATTGTATGTCAAAAAATATATGAAAAGCATCCATATTTTAAAAGTATTTCATTCACCTAATAGCCATCATCTAACATATCTAAATATGCTGTTAGAAAGGACTTAAACATACAAACAGTATGTCAAAGATATATTTGCTATCAATTATTCAGGATTATTTTCTTTGAATATGTCATATTTTAACAACTGAGGACACTCAATAAATATTACTTGGTTTAGATAAAAAATCAACTAGATGTTCTTATTTAATTGCTGTAAGAAATAGTTTTAGTATAAGAGGGATTACTTAAAATAAATATACGTCTTTATAGTTTATGAACATGCTTGTAATCAGCTCTCTTTTCATTAGTGAGAACAAGTAAAACATTATAAAAGAAATCAAGAGTATTGGAAAGACTAGAAAAGATAAATGCAAGACAGTAAAATTGTAATAAACTGTCCCTTAATGAGACAGTTCTAAAAACACTTTCAAAATCCTCCTCATAATAATAATTAGGAACTTTCAGTGTGTAGTGTCTTTCTATCCAGGCCTATAAAGCATTTCGACATAATGTGATAATATTCATGACAAAGGAATTGCCATGGTCATAAATGCCCACAGCACTTAAACACTAATGAGGAACTTTGGCAGTCCAGGACTTGTAAAAGCATTTCCTCTAAGTACTTTGCAATGGCAAGAGCATTATCAACAATAGCTGGGAAGCAAGGAGAATGACAGAAAGGTGAATAGGTTCATTCAAATAGGAGAGGGGTTTTTTATTGGTGATCAGCAATTGTGCTAGCTATGATAAGGGAGTTTCTATTATAACAATACATTCTATGACACATATTGGATGCTCTGAAGTTGACATGGTTTTTCATGGCTTCCTGCATACCCTCGTTATAGTCAGAAACTCAACCACCTTTTCTTACCCCATTTGCTTTGTGGCTGCCTCAGTTAGTTCCGGACTTCAACTTTCTGCTTTGATTACTCCAATAACCAGCTAACTGGTCTCCCCATTATGTCCATCCTCCAAATTCAAACTAGACATATCTAAAACACAAGCTGGATCTTCCACTACTTAAAGTCACCAATGACTCCCATGTGGATTCAGGGTGAAGCCCATTGCCCTCTTTGACTCCACTTCTGTCAAGTTTTCTAGATGGTGGTATAAAAAAACCATAGTTCTGCAGTCAGTCAGCTATGAAGCCATTGCGTGAGTTCAGGACCTTGAGAACCCCCTTAGCATCTTTAAGCCCCAATTTTTTCATCTATAAAATGGAAACAGAAGTGAATCTTACTTTGTTGATACACTGTAAGAAGTAAAGAAGTCAGGGCCTTAAGGAGCTGAAGTGTAAGTATTAACTTGGAAAGTTTGATTTAGCTTGCCCTCCCCGAAAAGTTCCGTGTGTGTAAAGCAATCCATGTGGATAGGACTGGAGGCCACCCATCCACCAGGTCATACAGCTGAACTTTAAGGCTTGGACCTGGCCCTGGTCACACCACGGGAGAGGCCAAGGTTCCCTCAGCCAATGTACACAGAGGAAAGGGTGTGACCATGTTCTTTTTTGACCCACTGCTGGGACTGTGGTCCCTGAACATTGGAGGGGAAAGGCTGATTCTTCCTCATCATTCATCCAAGGACCACTGCTCCAGGGTGTGGTATCAGACCTGGTAGGAGAAGGACAGCCTCACCCAACTCCATGCATTTCCTCCAATAAATGCTTCTCAGGAGGTCGTGTGTGTGTGTGTGTGTGTGTGTGTGTGTGTGTTGTCAATAGTTATGCTTGTTTGCTTAAAACATTGGTACACAGTAAGTGTTCAGTAAATAGTATCACAAATTAAAACATAGCAACATTTTATCTCCTGACCCATCATAACTTGTACTTCGCATTTTACTATATGAAAGTTCTACTTTCCTACATGAAACCCTTATCTTTGCGCCTGAGCTTTCGACTAGATGCTCTTCCTGAATAAGTACCTTCCACCTCCCTGTTTCTTTGCTCACTTCTAGCTCTAACACTCATTCCATTCACTTATACCCATGGATATTAAAGGGGAGGGAGGAAATCTTTTTTCCTCTACCCTCCTTGGTTTTCCACCTGGGACTATAAATTAGACAGACAAAAGACAGATTAACAACAGAAAAACAAACTGAAGTTTATTAATACATGTTCGTTAGAACGTGGCTTATAGAGCATCTTAACCAAACAAGACTACATTTTTTTCCACAAAGCAGAGAAGAAACTTTATTCTTTAAAAAAAATTTAATTGAATTTATTGGGTGACACTGGTTAATAAAATGATATAAGTTTAAAGTGTACAATTCTATAGTGCATCATCTGTATATTGTATGATGTGCTTACCTCCCAAAGTCAGGTCTCCTCTGTCACCATTTATTCCCCTTTTACCCTCTTCTACCTTCCCCCACTCCCTTTCCCTTCGGTAATCACCATACTGTTGAATATGTCTATGAGGTGTTTGTTTTTAATCCCTTCACCTTTTCACCTCTTCTCCTCTGACAGCTGTCAGTCTGTTCTCTGTATCTGTGAGTCTGTTTCTATTATATATTCCACATATAAGTGAAATTATACAATATTTGTCTTTCTCTGACTGGCTTATTTCACTTAGCATAATAATCTCCAGATCCCTCTATCCTGTCGAAAAAGGTAAGATTTCCTTCTTTTTTAGGGCCAAGTAGTATTCTATTATGTAATCCACTCATCTACTGATGGGCACGTGAGCTGTTTCCAAATCTTGGCTATTGTAAATAATGCTGCATTTGAACATAGGAGTGCATATTCTTTCAAATTAGCATTTTGAGTTTCTTCAGATACATTTCCAGAAGTGGGATCACTGGGTAAAACAGCAGTTCCTTTTTTTAATTTTTTAAGGAAACTCCATACTGTCTTCCACAGTGGCTTGCACCAGTCTGCATTCCCACCAGCAGTGCACAGGGGTTCTCTTTTCTCCATATCCTCACTGACACTAGTTGTTTGTTGATTTATTGATGATAGCCATTCTGACAGGTGTGAGTGATATCTTATTGTATTTTTTTTTCCTTTATTGATTAAGGTATTACATATGTGTCCATATCCCATTATGCTAGGTGAAATAAACCAGTCAGAGAAAGATAAATATCACATGAACTCACTCATTTGTGGAATATAATCAACAACATAAACTGATGAACAAAAATAGATCCAGAGACAGAGAAGCATCGATTAGACCTTCAAACTCAGAGGGAAGATAGGGAAGGGCTGGAATAAGGGGGAGAGATCACCCAAAGGACTTGTATGCATGCATATAAGCCTAACCAATGGACACAGACACCAGGGGGGTGAGGGCATGGACGCTACATTTTTTAAAAAGTGAAAAAACAAAAGAAAAGGACTGTGAGTTTCTAAGGGCAGCAAATTATGGGAAGGTAAATATATAAGTGAACAAATGAAAGATAAAGGCTAGTTAGTGAGCTTTGTTGTATAGATTCCTCTGGTGCTGTCTCTGGGCTGGTTGGGGTCTAGAGTTGTCTCTGGTGATTAACTTCTATCCTTCCTGGAAGAGAGGGGAGGGGGAACCTTTACAAATGTATGTCCTGATCTTAGGAAAACTATTTGGGCAGAGAGCTTTTCTTCTGTCTGCTTCTCAATTGTCTCCAGCTCAAAATAATTCTTACCAAAATAGTATATTGGGGTGGGGGAGTGTTTTCAGCCACCCCTCAATGTCTTTGATGCTTTCTTCTATTTCACTGAGCTCCTTGAAATCAGCCCACCTGGATCCTCTCAATGGCTGCCACACTCATATATCCATGAGAAACCATAGAAAGGACAGGGACTGACACAATTACCATTCTTTTGGCTGTAGTTCTATTTCCCCTCCTGGGTTTCCTCCTATTCTGTCTTCTTTGAAGGTTCTCTCTGATATCTTCCCTTTATGTTTGCAGCTTTCCCTGCGGCTTTATCCCTGACTCTGTCCAGTGATCTCTTTCACTGTGGTGTCTTTAACTCTACCCAGAGCCTACACCTCTGTCTTGAGCTACAGAGCAGAGAATTCATCCCCAAGGTCATTCTATGCTCTGTCATGGTCCATGCTCATGCCTGCTTCTGCCCTGCACTTCTCCTACCTTGACAAAGGAAGCACAGGATCCTGGGCCAGCTGTGCGGGGCAGCCTCAAGTCCTCCCCATGCCTCAGCCCCTCCTTTTCAATAATATTGAAACTGCTCTCTGTTCTGACTCTGTATTTCTGAAACTTTTTCTTTCTTTCTGCTGGGTCACTGCTGGAGTCCAGCTTTTCACCAAGTAGCATCTGAGTTGCCCCAACAGTACAGGTCGGCTCTCATTGCTCATGAATTTTGCCCTTTTTATATAAATTGTATTTTCTGCACTCATAGTGTTCTTTTTACAATGCAGACTTTATATTTACATTCCACTAACTTAACACCATCCCGACTCAATGTCATCACATCTTCCTCACTTTCCCAGCTTGAAAATGAAATTCAGCTCCGAGAACGGATGCCCCCCCCCCCTTCCTCCATAGCTCCCACCCCTGCAGAAATGTTACTGCCAGATTGCCTTGGCTCTTCAAGTTGCAGAAGGTGTCACTCCTTGCAGTAAGCACTATTTGTGTGGCTTCCTGAGCCCCCAACAGGTATGGGCATTCCCTACCCACAGGTCCCCCTGAGGGGAGGCCAGCCAAGCAGCCCAAGGAGCAGCTCTGCTCTCTTTGTCTCCTCTCTGTTTCAGACATCTATTTCTCTGTTGCTTTGGCCAGAAGGGTAGCAGAACAGGCCCCCCCAAACTATGCTGCTTTGTTGTACTGACTATTTTTAGTTGAAGGCTCTTGAAGGCAGCAGATGCAGGGAGAGGCTTTCTCTGAGCTCCCCTCATCTGCCTAAACTTAGATCCTTCTAAAGGATCTCAGGTGATATTGGTCCCCTCCAGGGAGTTTCACCTACCAGGAAACTTATCACAGGAGAGGGAGAGGGACTAGAAATTAGTGGAGGAGGATGGTGAGGAGGTGGGAATTGCCCAGAGTAGGGGAGCAGGTGAGGCTCAGGGAGGGACAAATTCAAAGACACAATCTAAGGCTTTCAAGAAGGCCATGAGGCATCTTGAGCCACAAGCATGGGGACCTTCAGATCCTAACCCCCAGGGGGCCCTGGACAGAGCATACCTACTCTTGCAATAATAGAGAGTGATGTGTCAACATATATTACAAAGAGACTCTTCTATGCCTTTTAGTTTTCAAGGGTATATTTGGGTTTTTATTACTTTCTAAGGGAAGCGAGTAATTATTAAGTAGTATATTAACATTATTAAACTCATTAAAACGCAGGGAAGCACCCGATATTTCAAGTTATATGTAGAATTTAGTATAGAGTAAGACTTCTTTAAAGTGCTATCCAAGGGGGTTTAATTACTAAGAACTTAAAAAATCACACACTCAAAGATTATCACCAGAGTTTCCAATAAAAATACAAGTGATTGGAATACAGTTCCTCGGTGGTACTTCCGAGAAGTTTGCAGCAGCAGATGATACGCTCCTGATAGATTATGTGACGCTATTAACTTCAATTAAACTTAAAATCAGTATATTAAAAGCATACTTTGGCCTTGGACTAGAATGGATTTTTTTAACTGTATTTTGATTTAAGAATTGTTAAAACTGCATGCAAGATCATTAACAGAAAAAATTATAAGGCCTTTAGGAAAGGGAATATGGAGGAAAAAATCCTTTATTTAAAACCGCAGATAGGCAAAATCTCTTCCTATGTGAAATTGATGTTTTCACATTCTCATATTTGGGCCTGGGGCCTCAGTGAGTGTAGGGGGTGTACATGACTTTGAACTATTAATTACAGTCAGGATTTTTTTAATGACAATGAAAGCCTTATGGATGTGAAACTTTACAAAAATGTGAGAATCTTGCTCCCTTCCCTCCCCCTTCCTCTCAGCCCTCTTGGAATACGTGCAAAAACACTTCTGAGTACAGAATGTACTCAGTCAATTTTTCCTAATGACCACTTTATAAACCTTGGTAATGTTGAGAACAGAGAATTCCTGCAGCAGTATAAATAGCCTGCAAGAGCTCTGCCCTTGACCCACAGCACCGAGGGAATAGTGGTTCTAATCACGGTGTTCTGCCAGTGGCCTTAACCAGCGGACTCAGCCACAGACATTCATGTTTCCCTTGGCCGGTCGGCAGTGACCTAGTGAGTCACAGCCGGTGTGCCGCTGACCATGGGGGGTTTTAGGGCTCACTGTCTTGTGTAGGAGGAAAACTGCTGTTCACTCAAACCTGCATTACCCAGCGGGAGAGTGTCCACAAGAAAAGCAACATTCTCCACCAAAAAAAGAAACAGAAACTAGGGTCTTTCTATAAATGCATGTAAAGAAGCATCAGTGGGTTCTCATGGGCTCCCTGGTCCTAGGCAAGCCCGTGGTAATGGCCCCAGGGGCAAAAGAATATGCATGACTCCTCAAATTACAGCCTCAGAATAAACATACATTTCCTGAAAATCCAGATAATACTTTCTGCTCTACCATTCTCTCCTCCTGATCAGGAATAGGCTCACGGAGAAATGCACACCATCAGCCTTTTGGTATTCACACTACATCATCTACACGGTCTTCTCCCCAAACCCACTCCTTACCCATGTGCATGAACTTTTTAGCAAACATTTAACATCTAAACCAGTGATGGCGAACCTATGACATGCGAACTCATTTTTTTTGGTTGATTTTTCTTTGTTAAATGGCATTTAAATATATAAAATAAGTATCAAAAATAGAAGTCTTTGTTTTACTATGGTTGCAAATATCAAAAAATTTCTATATGTGACACAGCACCAGAGTTAAGTTAGGGTTTTTCAAAATGCTGACACGCCCAGCTCAAAAGGTTCGCCATCACTGCTCTAAAAAATTCACCACTGTTTTGCTGGGAGCAACTGAACCCAGAATAATCACCCTTCCATGAGCATGATTACAAATAAGTGAAGATGACCAGTTCCCCTGTAATTCTGCCAGAGGCCTGTCGCTCTTTCCTGTGACTCTTGTTCCTGGTTCCATCATTCCCAGTGAGGAGCCATGCGAATGCCTCCCAGTTCAAATAGATGTGAATGGAAACTCAGTTCTAGGAGGAATCTTTGCCACTCATTCATTGTGACATCTTCACTTTGAATGCCTGTTAATAAGCACGACTGTCTCACCGGTGCTGTGCTTCTAACTACAAAGGAAAGAAGGGCTCTGAGACCCTGGTGTTCTCATAGTGACTATGTGGTTCCTTTGTGTAAACATGGCCTGGCGGAAGGGCTTGTGTGACCCAGGGATCAGCTCTGATTTTGCCCACTGTAATGCTGTGACATTTCAGATCCATATAATAATTTCCTGCTTCAGTTTAATTCCAGGAGAGGGCAAGGTTCTCTGCAAATGATTATCACCTTTTCATTTGTTAGAAAGAAAACCCGTGGATGGGACATATTCCATTTTTTCCCCCTCAGCTACCAAAAATCTTCAAATAAAATTGAAGCTGCAATTGTGATGTTTAATATTCTCTCACCACAGGTCAGAATCATATCCTTCAGCTGCCTTTGGATGATTCTAAGTCGAAACGCTGACAACCAGCAAAGGGCAATGAGCAGAAAATGCAATGTCTAAGAGGAGTGGGGACTTTTAAAGCAGATAAATGAGGAAATAGGATTCTGGGGCAGGTAGAAATGGTTCTTCCTCTAGAACCCCCTCACATTAGCTTGAGAGCAGTCTGTGGGGCCCACATTAACTTTCTATCCCCGGGATTCATTTCAGGCAACCTACAGTAGCAAGCCTACTCTCCCCAACTTTGCACTCAGTGAGATTTTGCCACTCATCACTAGGAAACGCTCAGGACCCCAGGGCATGTCCCTTTGTAATCATGTCCTCTGATCTGAGTTCTTTTCAGGCACTTTTCACAACTCTCAAGAAAATGATGCTGGGGTGGGGGGTGGGAGAGCAAAGGCTGGTTTCCAATCCTCACTCCTCACTGTGTGCCTTTGTTCCCTCTTTTTAAAAAATACATATTTATTGGTTTGTGGACGAAAGGGGCCACACGCTGACCTGACAAGCTCAGGGAAGGCCTGCATGGCAGCCTAGCAGACTCAGAGACCTAAAATAACCACAAAGGATGGTCTGAAATTAAGCTTTGACTAAAAGCAGTTATGGTGGGCAGTTATGTCCTAGGCCGGTATCTTCACTGACAAGATCAACTTTGATCCTTACTGAGCCCACTTGCCTTTTTGCCTCTAAGATAACATTCCTTTGAAGTGTCTGGGTAACTTGTAACTTCCCTTTTTCTGGAACCCCTGGGGCATAACCAAATGTTCTGGGCCCCAGGACAGATACTACAAATTCCTTCATTATCATGTTGATTGATCCTGTACCCACCTAAGTAAGTGTCCATCATTTTACTTTTTGCCCTATCACAGAGGTTTCCCTGCTTCGCTTAATCCCACCTCCTTAAATCTGTCACCAATGAATTTCATGTATAAATACGAATGTAACCCTGCCATTCTCCGGAGCACTATCTCAATTCATTGAGGTTCTGCTTCCCGGCATATGTCCACAGTTTGGCTCAAATAAACTCACAAAAATTCTTTACAGGTTTCAATGGTTTTTTACGTTAACAGGTTTTAGAGAGGAAGGGAGATAGAGAGAGAGATAGAAACATCCATGATGAGAATCATTAATCAACTGTCTCCTGCACACCCCCCACTGAGGATTGAGCCCTTAAACCCAGGCATGTGCCCTGACTGGGAATCTAACTGTGACCTTCTAGTTCATAGGTCGATGCTCAACCACTGAGCCACACCGGCTGAGCTGCCTCTGTTCTCTCTTTATTTCATGTGTGCTCACATCATTGTCCTTAAACATCTCTGTTTCAAACCTAGGCTGTGTCTGTGTAGGGAAAACTCTCTCTCTCTCTTTCTCTCTCTCTCTTTCTCTTTCTCTCTCTCTTTCTCTCTCTCTTCTCTCTTCTCTCTCTCTCTCTCTCTCTCTCTCTCTCTCTCTCTCTCTCTCTCTCTCTCTCCTCTCCCTTTAACAAGGGAAGGGAACCTATGAAATATGAGGACTATGATCTTTTTCCCTCCATAACAAAGAGGACCAAAATGATTACTCCTTTCCCACATGTACCAGAGACTATTTCTGGCTCTTCACAAATATACTCTAATTATGGTGCAGCAACTTAAAGTATAGTTAGACTACGTTCATATCTGATATGTAAAGTGTGATTATCACCTTTTAAAATGCTTTCTTTCCTTTTTTTCATTTTTTCCTCCTAAGCTTATTGAGAAAATGTTCTTTCTTATCAGAGTCTGAACAAGGCTTCCATAATCCTATAGCTAGATTTTATCACACATACCATGGGAAATGTGTTTTTGAAGTCCTTCTTTGACCACACACTACCCTCACCACCACACATTAGTGGTGACATCTAACATCTCTAGAGCATTTTGCATGTACACTTTGCATGAATATAATAAGCAAGAATTCATATTTCACCCCAAAGGTATAGATATTGAATAAATCTTTTAAAACACCCTTCTAAAATAAGTAGGAAGGTGGGCTCTTCCTGTCTTAGATGTGTCATTCAAGGTGCCCTCATAGTTCTTCAAATAGTGAAGTCCAAAGGGATTTGGAGATTAAGGGTGAGCACCTGGTCCATGGCTAATAAGCTCTAGGCTGGCCTGTCGCCTATAACTTCTAGAGTACGAAGATGCACCAAATTCTTTCACTCAGAAATTTGACTAGAGACTTCGGAGGAAAGGAGATAGTATTTAGCAGTGGAAGCTGAGCTACTAACAAAAATGGCATAATTAACTTTTGAATACAACTAATTGTTCTTGTCTTAAGATATTAATTTCCTTCATGATCATTTTTTTTCTGAAAGGAAATTACAAAACGAAAATGTTGATACCATTTTTTAAATGTGCCTTCTTTCTCAAAGTGATTGGGACGGTTATCTTTGCAAAAATTGACAAGAAGAATATAGAGAGCCTAAAAGAAAGAAGGTCTGCTTTCACTGGAGATAGAGCTAAAGAACAGCTGGTTAACAGACAATTTTCCTCTGACATTTAATGTCTCCCTTGAACAAAGAGTTTCCGAGCTGCTCCACAGCTTGCCTCTGAACAAGTTCAATGATTAATCTATCTGAGAAAGGTGCTCCATGCCTCAATATGTCCTCCAACAAAGAGAAATTGATTCTTCAAAATCATTGTTTTCACATGTCAAATGGTAGCACAAATGATACATTTATAATTCTCTGTGCATAAACCCCTAGATTATGGCAGGTTATTGGAATACATCAGGGTATTTATCATGTTCTTACCCAAAGAACTACTCTTATCAATTCTAGAGTAGAAATATAAAAACAAACAAGGTGACTTTCGTTTGCCCACTTGCTACATAAAGCATGGCTGTCTTTGAATGTGTGAAATCTTTCAACACTGCTTATGCTTTGGATGGTGTAAGCTCACAGAACTTTTATCATGTCCGCCTTCATGACTGACCAGTGGTTGCCTTTGATCTGCTGTGGTTAGCCAGCTATGCTCTAGTCTTAACTATCTGAGTTTCAATGAATGTTTGCATCCAATAACACATTTAATGATATCTGACTTTACTGCATTGTAATGAGTGGATGACTTGTGCTATTGGCTGTGTGTTATTGTCCCTCTCCATATTCATATGTTGAAACTTAACCCTATATCTGATATTACGAGGGGAGGCCTTAGTGCCCTTATAAAAGAGAACCAGAGAGCTTCCACACCCTTTCCACCATGTAAAGTCACTGCTAGAAGATAGTCATCTGTGAACCGGGAGGTGGGCTCTCACCAGACACTGACTGTGCTGGTGCCTTGATCTCAGACTTCCAGCTTCCAGACTGTGAGAAATATATTTCTGCTATTTACACGCCATCAATTCTATGGTATTGTGTTATAGCAGCCTGAAGTGACTAAGACAGATTATGTCCCCCAAAGATATGTTGAAATCATCACCCACAGCACCTATAAATGTGACCTTATTTGAAAATAGGGTCTTTGCTATATGATGAAGTTAAGATGAAATCAGAGTGGAGTATAATGACATCCTTATAGGAAGTAGGGGAGAGGCATGGATGTACACCAAGAGGACAATGTGAAGGCAGAGGCAGAGATTGCAGTGATGTGTCTACAAGCCAAGGATCACCAAGGATTGCCAGTGATTACCAGAAGCCAAAAGAGAGGTCAGGATCAGATTCTTTCTCTGAACCTCTAAGAGGGAACCAAGTATGTTGAGTCTTCATTTTAGAGTTGGCCTGCAGAACCATGAGAGAATAAATGTCTGCTCTTTTAAGGCTCCCAGTTTTTCGTATTTTGTCACAGCAACCTTAGTAAACTCATACATATGGGAATGAATGGATTTTGTTTATACGAAGTTAATGCATGAAGCAATCAGAATTTTAAAGAGAAAAAAAACACTTCTTAAAATAAAATAAAGATTATTGAGTATCTATCAATCATTCATAATTGTATGCATGTGCACATCCATTCTACTAATAAGTTGATAGTTTTTATGGAGATCCGGAAGTGATTCTATATACAACCCAAACCAGGTAAAATAAAACAAAACAGGCAAACACACAGACTCTAAAGGTAGGTTAAAAGATGCAACTGGTGCTTGTATATTTCTCTTTGCCCTTTGCTTTTGCTTTGTTGTGTACTTCACATTCATAGAACAACAGCGTGAGAAGCCCAATTGTGAATCATTTTATACAATGAATTTGAAATCAAATGCTAAGAAACTGCTTTATTATTATGAAAAATTATTGCCTCTATGACTCCCCCAAAAAGCTTTACTTGTATTTTTTTAAAATCCAGAAATCAATTCTTGTTTTTGTATCTATATATGTCTATCTATCTATCATCTACCTATATACCATCTATCTATCTAATCTTTATTTAAATATATTTTTATTGATTTCAGAGAGGAAGGGAGAAGATGAGAGAGAATCATTGATTGGTTGCCTCCTGCATGCCCCCTACTGGGAATCTAGCTCACAATCTGGACATGTGCCCTTCACTGGGATCAAACCTGGGACCCTTCTGTCCGCAGGCCGACGCTCTATCTACTGAGCCAAACCAGCTAGGGCTCTATCTAATCTTTATTGTATTTTAAGAAGTGATTTTGTCTTTAAAATTCTGATTGCTTCATGCATTAACTTCATATAAACAAAATCCATATATATATATACATATGCAGAGGGTTATTAAAATGTTTAACAACTGGTAGACACAGGTCCTGGTCTATCAGAAGAGACGAAGTCAAAGATAGCTGAAACATCATCTATGGCTGGGGATGCTGAATGGATGTCAAGGGCATTGCATATATGTTAACTTATGTGTGGACGTGTATATAATAGACATATTTCACATTCAACTCTAAAGTAAATATGTTTACAAAATTAATGGAATGCTGAGATTATGCCTTATTCTCTCAAAACATCAAAAAGGGCTTTTAATATCTTTGCCATCCTGAAAGTGCTTTGAAGAAAAGAGCCTGAGTTTTGATGACTGTTACAGTCTCCAGATTGAAAGCAGTTCCTACCACTGTGATGGATTAATAAGTATTTTTTTCTGAAAAGAATAAAATTATTGTAAGTGATCATTATTAATAAAATCTTCATAAAATTATTATTTCTCTAGCTTGCTAGGCACTCCAACCTTGGTATCATTTCAAAGGCAGTTACAGTATTTGATTTTTTCAATATAAGAATTTTTTTGGTTAAAAACCAAGTCTACAGAGTCTATAAATTTTTGGAAGTATTTTTTTCTCACTGACCATCTTATTTTTATAATATGGAAATGTCAGTGTCTATTGTCAGTCTCAATGTTGTGCCAAGACCTGCTGTGTTTCATTGGCTATTCAGGAGGCCCAAAAGCAGGCACCTACTTTGCCATTTCTGGTGTCTCTGAGCTTGAGTCATGTCTGTGAGACTCTAGGTTTCCATCCTACCTGAACAGGTAAAGACGTCAGTCCTTTGAACAAAGCATGTTGTTATGATTAACTGTTAATAACTGAAGTTGACTGTCAGATGTTGTTGTGACCATTAGGGAAGTCTTCTGTGTGTTCTATATACAAAAACTGTATCAAGCACTTGAAGTATAAATATGTATTTCTTGTTCTTACATATAAAGCTGCACTTATAACAATGTTTGGGACTATTAATTGTATATACAGGTAAAATTTTAAGAACATTTAAATAGTTGAGTAGGAAAGTAGATTAAAATAATGTAAATAGTAAGGGACAGTCATTTGGAATAGTTCTCTAGTAAGGCCATTATAAAAGATTGTCACAGAGTAACAATGTTTAAGGTAAAATGATAATAAAAGTAGGCTAACACATATTTGGTTAAATTATTTTAAACTCTTTGGAAGTAGTTGTTGTATTGGAATTTAAGAATTGCAAATTTGACTTATCTAGGTATGGGTCTCTCAAAAAGAACCCAGCAACAAAAAGCCTTCTTTAGAAATTTTTTAATATTTCATCAGGATGAATTTGAAACATATCAATTGTGTCACATCAAATTTTACCAAGGAGGAAAAAATTCCAAAATTATGTATACCACCCATGATAAAACCAGCATGGGAAAGATGTAACAAGAGTATAACAAAAGAATTATAAAAATTATAAAGAAAAGGAGAAAATATAATATTTTATTTTTCCAATCAGTCTTCTAAAAACAGTGTTTATAATAATTATAAGAAGAATATTCCCTGTAGTTTATGAAATAAACTTTAAATTCTTGCTTTGGACACAATCTTTTTCAGTCAAGATAAAGCACATTTTATAACTGTACAAACAGTAAATTCTTAGTACTAAGTTTCTTCGTGAAAGAAAATGCTTCTGAAAATCTTTTCCCTGAATTATACTCAACTTTACCCCAAAGGCTCATAATATCAATAAATGTTCCAGTTGGAACTGTATGTAGTGTTGCAAATGTGAAAAGTGTGTCAGCAGGAGAAGAGCTGCAGCTGATGGGGCTAGAGATTTATCATCTATACTAATAAAAGGGTAATATGCTAATTAGACTGGGTCAACTGGACATCTTCTGGACGTCCTACTTCCTTCCGGACAAAACCACGGTGGCAGGGGCTGAGGCAGAGGCAATTAGGGACAATCAGGCTGGCAGGGGAGCAAGTAGTTAGGGGCAATCAGGCCAGCAGGGAACAAGCAGTTAGGAGTGAGATCAGGCCAGCAAGGGGGAGCAAGCAGTTAGGGAGCAGTCAGGCCAGCAGGGGAGAGCAGTTAGGAGGTGATCTGGCGAGCAAGGGAGAGCAGTTGGGGGCATGATAAGGCAGGCACAGGGGAGCAAGCAGTTAAGGGGTGATCAGGCTGGCAGGGGAGGGCAGTTGGGGGCGATCATGCAGGCAAGCAGTTAGGAGCCAGCAGTCCCGGATTGCGAGAGGGTGTAGGCCAGGCTGAGAGATACCCCCTCCATGCACAAATTTCATCCACCGGGCCTCTAGTTCTTGAATAAAAAGTCTAACCTTTAAAATTTGGTACAAAATTATAAAATTGCAATGGTAATTATTTGTGGAGGATTGCTTTCTTAACAATATTAAATCTTCCACTCTATAAACACAATATATTTCTCCATTTACTTAAGTCTTCTTTAACTTGTTTTAGTAATCTTTTGTTCTAGGGTATAGGACTTACATATATGTTATTAGATCTCTAAGTGTTTCATATTTTTGCTTCTACTGCAATAGTATTGGTTTTTAATTTCAGTGTTTGAATGTTCATTCCTAGTATACAGAAATACAATTTTTTAGTTCTTCTTTTGTGGTACAATATACATAGCATAAATTTTACCATCTCCACCATTTCTAAATATACATTTCAGCAGTAACAAGTACATTCATACATTTGTGAAACCACCACCATCATCCACAGCTCTTATGGTCTTATAAAACTGAATCACTTTACTGATTAAACAATATGCCCCATTCCTCCCTCCCACAGCTCCTGGAAACCTCCAGTCTATTTTATGTCTCTGTAGTTTTGACTACTCTTAGTGCCTTATATAAGTGGATTTAAACAGTATTTGTCTTTTTGTGACTGGCTTATTTCACTGAGCATAATTTCCTTGAGGTTCCTTCATGTTGTATCATGTCAGAATTTCCTTTCCTTTTAAGACTAAATAATATTCCATTGTATGTATAGACCACATTCAATTATCCATTCATCTGTGATGGATGCTAGGGTTGTTTCCATGTTTTAGTTCTTGTGAATAATGCTACTATAAACATGGGGATACAAATATCTGTTCCAAACCATACTTCCTAGTGATTTGGGTATTACTCTGAAACTATGGGAGGGGCCCTGAGATGGAGCCACGCCCTTGGGTTCCTAACTGTCAGGCCCACCAGCCGGCCCGCCCAGAACTGACGTAACTTCCTGGTATTTGGGAGTATAAATTAAGCCCGCGGTTCTGGTGCTGGTGCCTCTGTCTCTTCGTCAGAGGAGGATGGTGGTCCCACCCGGACCCAGCTTTTTCCTTCCATTATTGTGTCTTGTCTCATTCTTTCATGTTTCTCAAACCCCAGCTGCCTCTACTCAAATACCGAGACCACCCTCTAGCCTCGCTGGATGCAGAAAAGAGAGACCCCCATCAGTTTTCTTATATGTATGAGCTCATTAGTACTCATCTGGAGATTCCAGGAGCGATCTCTGCACACCTCCAGGCTCTCTCCATGAACTGCTCTCTCCACTTCATTATTCATAGACTGACATTGGCCTCCCTAAAATCTCAGCTCTGTCTCCTCAACCCAGGGAAATTTCTGCACTGTGCTTGATTCTCTGCAGCCTGAACACTTGCCCATGAAGAAACCTGGGGCCACCACAGGACTCACCTTATTTATCTCCCTCTTTCTTTTATTTCCTGATGTTCACTATTCATATATTTGCTTCACTATTTTAGTTGTCTCATGAAGAAGAGTACATCTGTTTCCTATTACTCCCTCTTTGCCAAAAGTAGAATCATTCATCTAATTTAAAATTAGGTTTATTCTAGGACTCTTAATTTTCCACATATACCTAAGCCCATCATTTTGATGATATCGCCTCCATCTACGCATTTTTAAAACAAATATTTGTTCTTGCCAGCTTGGTATCTTGAATTCCCTAAGGTATAAGTCCATGTGGTTTGGAAATAGAATGTATTCATAGATAAGGACAGTCCCCAACAATTTGCTTCCTTTGGAATTGATCTTAGAGAAGCCTCACTTGCCCAACACTGTCTTTAAATGCTTTTTCCTAAGGTCAATAGAGCCATTACAACACTATCATTAGCATAATTTGTCCTATTAATCATGGTCTGTGTTTTAGAAAAGCGTATCAGCCGTCCAGCACCACTACTCATCAGTGGCTGCGTTAACATAATTGTGCATTTCAGTTCTTTTCCTCCAGCTCTCCGTTCAAACTTCAAATTAAGAGCCACTCATTAAAACGAGGGGTAACTGCATAAATTAAACATTTTTTACTTGTTTTGGTTTACCTATTGTATCAGTTTGGATGAGAATGCAGTGTCCTAGCTTTGAATGTGTTGTGGGCTTATGGCAAAACACTTATATTTTTATTACAACTTGCCAGTTTTCGTATGTTAAAACCCTTTGAGAATTACTTAGATTTTGTATGAGCTTTTGGACTTATATTGCAAAGAAATGATTTTAGAAAAAAAAATAACTTGAAAATGTCTTCTTGTTGTATGCCTTTCTCTTGCTAGCAAGTCTGAACTTATTTTTGGAATGAATTAGCAGCATGCTGCCTTTAAACCTGCGTGTTTGCTCCGTTAATCATCCTTTCCAAGGGTAGCAGCATTCTGGCAAAAACCATTGTTGAGGATGAGCTATCATAACTCATCTACTTTGAAGGTTTCACAGCTTTAATAAATGTGATGTGTCAGCTACTTCATTTCTAAAGAATTTCTTTTTGCTTCCTATAATTTTCTCAGAAGAAATAAAGTTATAAAGGAGCTTACTTTCATGCAAATGAGTTGAACATTTTGGCTCAGGTTGTCCTGCTAACTTTTATGCTTAATAAATAATAAGTGAAGATACTAGAATGGAGAAGTCTTAAAGAGCATTTCCCTCCTAGAAGAATCTCTCTGAGGGAAGATCCGGGCCAACTCTCATGTGATGGCTAGGAATCTGAAACACACAATAGCAGCAAATGTGACTGTTTCAGAGAATTACGTAGATAATGAATGTGCCCAGTGCCATTTTATTTTTTAGTAACAGCTATATTTAGTTAATTTTTTTAATGGAATGTGTTAACACCTAATATAAAACATACTGTCTGATGCTTTTGGACAAAACACAAGAACACAGAATTTTCTCTTTTTTATTCAGATATTAGCCTTTTGGTCAATAGAAGCAGTTGGCTAAACAGCTCATTATGTTTAGTTAATAGTTGTAAGTGTGAGCACTTTAAGGACAAACAGGATATCATGTCTCCAAAGACCAGCTTTAGTCTAGATATTCTCTAAAATAAAAATGTGTAGCCCTAACTGGTTTGGCTCAGTGGATAGAGCTTTGGCCTGTGATCTGAAAGGTCCTAGGTTCAATTCCGGTCAAGGGCATGTACCTTGGTTGCAGGCACATCTCCAGTTTGGGCTGTGCAGGAGGCAGCTGATTGATGTTTCTCTCTCATCAATGTTTCTAACTCTCTATCCCTCTACCTCCCTCTCTGTAAAAAAATCAATAAAATATATTTTTAAAAAAATAAAATTAAAATGTGTATTTTCTACTTCTTAAGTGAGAAACACAATTTTGTTAAAATGGCACTAATTCTCTCAAAGGTATTGATTATTTTACTGAATTGATACAACTCCTGCAGCAGTGTTTGTTTTTTCTTAGAGGGGTGGTTATTTGAGTTAAATAGATGGATTAGTTTTCAATCATTCCATGCTCAGAAGCCATCAAATGCTACTTTCAAAGGAAGCCAATTAAGACTTTCAGCATGTTTAAAATATATTATTTTCCTGAGGATTTCCATGACTTGATGGGGGAGGGGAGGGAAGGTTCCCAGATGGCAGGTAGTTTAAAAACTTTTCAATAGGACTTGAGAATTTGAGTAATGGAACTGCGGAGTTTTTCTTTTTTTCATGATTCCTTGTTTGAAAGTTTACTGAGCTGTGCCCTTCCTCCTCTTCTTCTTCTTCTCCGTTCCCTTCTTCTTCTTCTTCTTCTTCTTCTTCTTCTTCTTCTTCTTCTTCTTCTTCTTCTCATGATTCCCTTTTGAGTACCCTATAGTAAAGACTAAAACAAAAATCCTTTGTAATATTGATAGAGGTTATATTTATTTCCTGGGGTTGCCATAACAAGTTACCACAAATTAGGTGGTTTAAAACAACAGAAATGTATTCTCTCACTTCTGAAAGCTGGAACTCTAAAATCAAGATGTTGGTTGGGTCATTCTTCCTCTGGAACTCCAAGTAGAGGTCCTCCTTGTCCTCCAGCTTTCGCTTTCAGTGGTGGTCTTGAAGATCCAGGTACTGAGAGAACAGTACATGAGTCTTCATCAAAACCAGGTAAGAAGAGATTTCTGGGCAGATGTCCAGAATGGAGTCAAATGATTCTTAACTTTCCTGTTTACCCTGAACAAGCCTCCATGTTTTCTAAGAGTACACTTGAGTCTGCAAAGTATTTTTAGTGTAGATGAAGAGTGAAGCAAAATGTAAATAATTTATGTTCTGAAAATGGGGCTATAAATAATACATTGAGTATGTGAAGCACAATTCTAGATAATGTACTTCTCTTATCTACTTGGTATTCATGGTACTGATAACAATAGAAGTGGTGATGGTATAAAAGCAGCATTAAAAGAAGGAATGGCACCATGAGAAGGCCTGTGAGGCCTTTGTAGTGCTACTACCCCACTTCCCGATGGTTGCTTTCTGAGCTGTGGCTACAGGCTTTGTGTGACAGTTTTCTCTAATTCCACAACCACTCCATTCCTTTTGAGGGGGGAGGCATCCAACATAGACCAAGTTCTGTAAGTATCACCAACATTTGTACAATTTTAACCAATCAGAAGAGATTTCTATTTCTTATTCTTCACTCTCTTCCTGAAAACTCTCAGGGTACTTCCCTTGCTTATTGCAATATTTAACAGTAATTTTTTGTGCCATTGAATAAAATGCAAAATCTATGTGAACACAAATGAAGATGTACATTTTGAGACCTTGTTCAACATTGTGAGTGACGACCCATTACCAGGTGCCCAGTGAGTTCTTCAATCTGAATTTAATTTTCCACAACAAAATTGGTTGAAATTAATTTTTGTACTTCAGAGAGCTACTGTGAAGCATACTTATTCCTGACATACAGTGATCATTAACTTAGCTGTTAACCTCTTTCTCTTTCTCATCAAAGAGCATGGATCACTTGACGCATATTGCAAAGGGCAACTGAACTCATGCATAAGGGAGTCCCTACCATGTTCGGTGTGTCTGACCTGAAAAGATAGGGCCTTTTGGTTGGCTTTCTCATGGGTAAGCCCCGGGCTTTGTGAAACTCTATGCTGATACCCCAGCTGAGCCAGCCTATCAAACTGAGAGCTAATGCGTGGATGTCATTTCAAGATGCTATATTTCTGGTAATTTGTTATGTAGCAATAGAAAGCTAATGCCACCAGAAGTTTTCAATCGTACCATAATGGAGTTGGAATTCAGCAACTAAAACCTTAATTTTAGAGGTAATTTTAAAAAGTTGCCACATTACAGTTCAATACACTAATATTTTAATTTATTTAAGGATAAATAGCAAGTAGCCAGAACATAATGATTACGTATAGGGTTTCTTTAATACCAAAAGTTTCAGTCCAATTAAAGGTGTGTACTCAGCCACAAGAAAATATGAAATACTGCCATGTGCACAACATGGTTAGACCTTGAGAACATTATGCTAAGCAAAATAAGTCAGTCAGAAAAAGCTAAGAAGCACATGATTTCACTCCTATGTGGGATATAAAATGGAAACTCTTAGACAGAGACAATAGTATGATTGGTACCAGAGGGAAGGGGTTGGAGGTATAGCAAAGGGTAAAGGGGACCAAATATACAGTGACAGAGATGATTTGACTTTGGGTGGTGAGCACACAAAACAATAATCAGATGATGTATCATAGAAATGTGCACTTGAAACCTATACCATCTTATTAATTAATGTCATCCCAATAAATTTTATTTAAAAAGAAAATAATAAACTACTTGTTGATTTAAAAAAAGTGTGTTAAGCTCTGGTTGGTTTGGCTCAGCGGATAGAGCATCGGCCTGTGGACTGAAGGGTCCCAGGTTCAATTCCAGTGAAGGGCATGTACCTTGGTTGCGGGCACATCCCCAGTGGGAACTGTGCAGGAGGCAGCTGATCGATGTTTCTCTCTCATCGATGTTTCTAACGATCTCTCTCCCTTCCTCTCTGTAAAACATCAATAAAATATATTTTTTAAAAGTGTGTTAAGTAAGGCCATTTAAACTACCTATTATACTGATTTCTCAAGGACTTGAAAACATGGAAAACTGAGCACAAGACCCATGTTTCTCTTCTTTATGGAGATCTCCTGATAGTAAGATTGTGGAATCTCAATAAAAGGATACCAATGTTGAGAAGCTGGATTCCTATTAATGTCCTTAAATCCTTCTGCTGTGGAGTCTGCATTCTGATTCACTAAATCTTCATGTTGTATATTTTGCATTCTAATTCTCAATAATGTGATCCTGCTTTACAATAAAAATAGTTATTTTTCCAAACTTTTAAGTAAAATTGATGATCTTGAACAAGTGTCTTTTTATTCTGTGGTTGATCGTATTCTGGCCTTACCTTTTTCTACCAGCTAGGAGCATGTTGATCCAGTTGTGAAAACATTGAAAAACTGTTTCCTAGGTACTGTCCTAACTTTTCGGGGGCTTCGGTATGAGCAAGAGGAAGCAGAGAGGTCCTGTCCTAAGGAGTGCACTGTGTGGCAGGGGTTCTTAGCTCGCTTCAGAGAAGAGACTGCCCCAGGAAATGTTACCAGGCTTTCCGAATGTCAGAGTTGAAATAAAAGCCAAAAAATGAGGTGGCCATGAAGCTCTTAAACTCATTTTTCTTCTGATCACTAAGGATTTTCAGGATTATTCTCAGAGGATCATCGGAAGAAAAAAAAATTAAGGTTGAAGGCCAAAGGTGAGAAATCCTACAAAGATGTGGATTCTCATTCTCAATGCTAAGCAAAAGAATAGATTATTTTCACAGGAGCTGTACTATCAAATACTTTGCTATCAAACACGTTGTGACACAAAACCCCCCTCCTGGTTTTCTCTTCTTAAACATTCAAAGTAAAACATGAAAAGCACTCATCCCCCAGTTTCACTAGAATAAACTCAGTTCCTAAAGTGGCTCATACTAGAATCACTTTCATGACAGAAACTTGGTGTTAAAATATCTGAGTTCAAATCCTGGCTCTGCTGTGAGCGATAGCGTGTAGATTTTCTAATTTACGAAAAACACTGATGATTTCTATGACACATACATTAAGTAAAATGAAAGAGGCAAAAGTCACTTCTCGTAGTACCTGGCACAAAGCAGGTCCAGGGTAACTGTCTAGATAATCTCTTTTTATTTGAATGATATTGACTTAACCCATTGAATACATATAAATATTATTAACTTTATTTAAAATAAAATGATGTCAAACTATCCATGTCATGTCCTTAAGATTTAAACCTTATTTCATCTTCATTTTGCACACATGCTTTGTTATAAAAAATAGAAATATCTTCTCAAGCAGGACACACATAGTCGCTGGAATTAAGATTGAGTGTAGTTCCAGCCATAATTAGTCTGGGAAGTTACTTATTTCAGTGAGCTACCTAACCTCTACATATAAGTTTTTCGCATCTGCAAACTCCTAGGGTTTGTGGGAACATTAAATTTTATAAGACAATGGCTTTAAAGTCTTAAATCCAGTGTCTGATACCCTCAAAATAATAAACGTTAAATATTTTAAATATTATAATCATGAGTGCACTATGCATGTCATCTAAACAATGAATGTCTAAGAGGGAAAAGCATTGGGACAATCGGCAGTCCTATCGCAAGACTATTTTTAATTACAGCATTTTATAAATAGCTGCTACAATTATTCTGAACCTGACAGTGATCTGAAGCTGGAGTCGTACTGCGAAGTGTTGTGCTAATCAGGACAGCTCTCTCTCCAGCCAGAGAGCACACTAGGCTAACAAGCCAGAATTAAGACCCCGCAGTACAAGCCTCACATCTTGCAATAATTTGTGCTGTTGTTTGCAGGAGTTAAGTACAGAGATGGGATGCACTTCTCACTGGCTAGAAAATAAACAGAGGTTTTTGATGAAAAGACACAGGATTTTCAGACCATTCTCTGGGAGAATCTGTTCTCTGTGACCAGTAACTGTTGCTTCTGTTTTGTTTTGCTTTTCAATTTTTCTACCAAAATATAAACCATCAGAACTGTGTCTAGATGTGTGTAGAGCAGCCCCATAAGTCTAGTACCTTAAAGGAACTAGTTATTATATTGGCTAGAAAGAATATTACAGCAACATTTCTATTTTTCAGTGGTCCACAATAATTTTCTACGTTAAAATTATTTTTAACTTTTTTTTAATTTACTCACACCTTCATCCTTTGACGTATGAAATATATTTCCTTGAATTGTCTTTAATCCATCATCCACACTACCACCCAAGTAAGCATCATGAAACAGTAGTTGGATCATATCACCATTTCTTCATAAGTGTTCTGCATCAAATGCCAAAAAAAGATTCTGTCTAGGTTGCCTCAATTTAAGTCTTCCCTTGACTGACACCACCTATACATAATCACCCATATGTATATCCTTCAGTGCTAACCACTATTCTATACCATCATACCCCTTTGACTTTGTTAGTATTATTTCTTAAATCTCATTTTAAATGCCTTATTTTTTATGAGCCCTTTCCCCCAACCAAGTCATTCAAATTTTATTCTTTATGACCACTTTGGTTTAAGATCACACAATATTTGCATTCAATAAGTGGATCCAGAATGATTTGACAAGAGTGGCTTCTGACTCTGAATTCACTCAATGTTCAATACAAGTCATGGACTAAATAGGACAGATATTTCAACCCACAGGGACAAGTGCAGAAAGCAAGGGCAAGTAATGGAACACATGTAAAGCAAATAAAAAACACTAAATAAGATACTTTTGATTTCACATATATCCTGAACATTACTGAAAGGAGGTAAAATGGGCTAATAGTGATAACTTTCAAGTATTTTACATTTGTGTATTTTGTCATTTATAAATAGACTAGAGGCCTGGTGCATGACATTTGTGCACTGGTGGAGGGGGGCCTCCCTCAGCCTGGCCTGTGCCCTCTCGCAGTCCAGAACCCTTTGGGGGATGTCTGTGGGCCTAAGTTGGCAGTCAGACATCCACCGAGGGGTCCTTAACACTGCCTTGGAGGCAGAAGAGGCTCCCGCCACCACCGCTGCGCTCGCCATCACTGGTTTAGGTGGATCATCCTGTGCCTGGCTGAGGCCACAGGAGAGATCCAGAGGCAAGCTGAGACTTTATTTTATAGCCAGAGGTAAACAAGGTAGTGGTCACCATAGTTACAATGTTCTTGTGAGTTTCACTTGTTTTGGCAGGACTTGCTACATCTCCCTCAGCCCATTAGCTACCCAGATAAGATCTAGGGAGCTCATAAGGTCAAGCCTAATTATGCTAAGAGGACTGTGCCCTCTAAGCTGGGACTTGTTTGTGGCTTTGCACACAGGTCAGCCCGAGGCTTAACCCTATCGTCGCACCCTGCACCTCTGTATATTTAAAGAGTATAAAGGAGTTTTAAGTGTACACACTTTTAAAACTGATGGAGTGTCAAGTGACATGTGATTTGTATAAAAAGTGCTTTTAAATCTCTGACTATCCAACCAGATTGCTGTCATAAAGACTAAACTTTCATTCTGAAAAATTCCTTCCCTTTGGTTAAATATTATTCTCTTCATGTGACTCTGAGAAATTCTACTGTATATTAAATTCTTTATGTTGAATTGGGTGCTATGATAGAAATAGTTTAAACATTGGGGAAAAAATAGACTTGGTATCAAAGGCTTTCTCTGGTGCCTACCTGGTGGTAACGTAAAGAAAGTATTTAAACACATGCCTTGGCTGGTTCATGTGGGAAGTGGGCAAACTATTACATTATTGCAGACCTGTTTTGCTGCTAAATAAGATCTATAATGATAGAAACATAATATGCTAATTAGACCTGATGACCTTCGGGACAACGCTGGGGCTGCAAGGGCTGAGGCTGTCACCGAGGCAAAGGCTGGCACCACAGTGGCAGGGGCTGAGGCCTTGCATGAATTTTGTGCATCGGGCCTCTAGTAATATTTATAAAATGCCTGCCACAAAGGGAGTTCTACTATTCCGCTACAAATGAATTGGATCCCTGGATCATTTTACTGAGAAGAATCAGGTTTCAGGATGATGGTCCAAAAGAAAGAAGATGAGAAAAAGAATTGATAGAAAAGCTGTTGAGTGCCTAAGATGAATGTGCTTTAACCATAACAGCTCTCAGCTCCTAAGCAATCCCAGACAGAATCCCAATGACGTAGGGACAGTTTACTTTCATGAAATGCACCTCAGATTCCCTTCCTTCTTTTTATTCATCATTTAGTCTTCTTCAATTCAATATATTACTATGTGATCTCTTTCTTTCATTAAGAATCCCAAATTTTACCACAATACCGATTTCAAATGTCCTTTAAGGATTCTCCTTTTAAATAATTTAATTGGTTAGAATACGTAGAATATGAAATATTGACAGATCTCTCCTTCAGTGCTGTTTTGCCAACAATTTCATTGTTGAAGTCCTGAAGCAATAATTGGCTTTGGTCATAGTATACAGAAACACTAATGAAGCCAATATTAATTCTTTTTTAGATAGATTATTGGAAGGGCAATCACACATATGTGATCTCATTTTTAATCCTTTTGTTACTCATCCTTCTGCAAGGAAAACAAGATATTCACCTTCATCATATGATAAAGTCAGAATTTACCAAACTTAGAGGTTCATAAAATTAATTAACTGCAAAAAGATCTTACTAAGTAATAGATGTAAAACTAATAGTATTATGCTAAGCAAAATAAGCCAGACAAGAAAGACAAATATCACATGATCTCACTTATATGTGGAATCTAATGATCAAAAGAAACTGACAAACAAAATGGATCCAGAGACCTGGAGGCATGGAACAGACTGACAGATCTCAGAGGGAAGGTATATACATATATGCACAGCCCATGGACACAGACAATAGTGTAGTGAAGGCCTGGGGAGAGGGTGGGAATGGGGAGAAGAAAGTCAATGTGGGCGGAAGGGGACATCTGTAATACTTTCAACAAGATACATTAAAAAGCTACAAAACATAGCTGATAGATATAAAGTTAATATCCATTACCTAAGAGCAAGTGATATTTTATTTTTTTAATATATTTTATTGATTTTTTTACAGAGAGGAAGGGAGAGAGATAGAGTTAGAAACATCGATGAGAGAGAAACATCGATCCGCTGCCTCCTGCACATCTCCTACTGGGGATGTGCCTACAACCCAGGTACATGCCCTTGACCGGAATCGAACCTGGGACCTTTCAGTCTGCAGGCCGACGCTCCATCCACTGAGCCAAACCGGTTTCGGCGATATTTTATTTTTTTAAATATATTTTATATTGATTTCAGAGAGGAAAGGAGAGGGAGAGAGAGATGGAAGCATCAATGATGAGAGAGAATCATTGTTCAGCTGCCTCCTGCACACCCCACACTGGGGATAGAGCCTGCAACCCGGGCATCTGCCTCGACTGGGAATTGCACCTTGACTTTTTGGTTCCTAGGCCGATGCTCAATCACTGAGCCACGCTGGCTAGGCAACAAGTGATATTTTAAGTTGTACAACTAAAACATGGTTATATAAAAACATCTAAAAATACAGTTTTTCAAATATGTCAGTCTTTATTAGATTGTTGTTGTTGTTTATAATTAATGTACTGATTGGGAAATTATAAAGAATGAAAGCTTAGCTAGTCACCATATCAGAACAAAACATAATCTGTCCTATGCACTATAAGATGTGTAGATTCTGCTCACCATCTGTTCATCCTATCAGCATATACTATATTGGGCGATAGCAATATAATATAAATATATTATATAAACCTTCCTGACCTCAGATAAGTTACTCACTTCTTTGAACCTACCATCTTCTTTATAAAAATAAAGAAGGTAATTTTATTCTTAAAGATATTTATTTGTATAATGTCTTATCACTGGGGCATACACCTGAAACTAATATAATTATGTATCTCAACTGTAATTGAAAAATAAAAAAATACTCAACAAAGGTATTTGTGTGTGTGTGTGTGTGTGTGTGTGTACTGATTAAAAGACTAAAATATGTAAACATTGTGCCTGATGCATTACAAGGTCAATAAATGTTACTTTTTCTTTAGCTCCATTGGTTCCAACAAATTAAAGGGAAGTTTATCTGTATGTATGCATTGACCATGATTTTAATGAAGTTTAAACAGTGTTTTCTCTTTGTTTATATCTATTGATAAGATAGCTAGAGCCACTGTAATTTTTGGGCTAAAACAGCATGTGCTTGGTGTGTGTGTGTGTGTGTGTGTGTGTGTGTGTGTGTGTGTGTAGGAGGTGCATGAACCCAAATCTACATGAACACAGTCAACTAATTCCCCATGCCTTTTAATGAAACAACCAGGCAATTGTTTCTGTTCTTTCATGCTGCTGTTCAGTAATGTGTTTACTCACTTATTCCCAAGATTGTAGCTATGCACCACAGTGTCAATGGGAAATTGCTGTTCTCCTGTGTTTACACTGGAAGGCAAGTGTAGTAGATAGAGCCAAAACCCCAATGGGGGGTACAGATGTTTTGAGAGTGAAAGTGGATTTTCACAGCTTCCTGGTACTGAACAGTCTTTGCTAAACATCTTTGTGTATGTAATGATTGAAAATTTTCAATGGGAATAATTTTCCAGTTGAAAGAATAAAATGAAAAAACATTATAAGAAACAATGAAAATCCCTTTTCCACCTGAAGATTTGTTAGCCATTGTATCATCTGGGTGTTCTCAGCAATGGATTAGGTGGGGGAAGTTTAATCTCTGTGGTTCACTTCACCTCTTTATACCTCATTAAAGGCTTGTCATTATTTCTCATGTTCATTGAAAATAACAAATATTTCCACTTGCAGTTATCACATTTAAAATTTATAGATTCCTCTGTTTCCTATTGTCCCTGCTAAAAGGTATGTCTCAGGTAACTATATTTCTCAATCTAAGAAACAGATTACATTTTAAAAAAAAATGTGTTTTAAACAGCAGAGGTAGATTATAGGTAGGTCAGCACCCACAGGGCAACTAGTGAAGGCCAGTGAGGCAGAGAGCTGGGCGTGCCTACCACACAGACTCCGGTCTCCCAGGATCCAGATGTTCAGATAGTGTAGCCAGCATGTGGCAGGTTGGCAAGGATGGGGGTCAAAGGAGGGGAAAAGATATAGTTGTTATAATATTTTTTGTGCATCATTTCTGGAACTGGAACAAACAAAAACCAGTTATTGGATGTTTCATAGTGTGATCCTGAGCATCATGAACTATGGGGATGTTTTGTTAAATCATGCTCGTTGGAGGAAATGGTCTACCCATCTCCCTCCGCTGGGGAACTGTGGGCCTGGCCCTGCAAACAAAAGACACTTCAGAGTCTCCCTGGAAGAATGAGTTTTTTCGTGTCCCCATGACATCACCCTCAGCAAGCCTGAAGGACAGGAATGGGCCGCGGGTGGCCCGGCCAAGAGATGTGTTTGATTTCCAGCAGGGGCCTCAAACTGGGCACTTTTTTCAAGGCTTGAAAAGAATAGCATGGGAATAATAAGCAGGGGGTAGAATGACACTTTTAGGGAGCATTACGCTTTTTAAAAATAAATAAGCATAAGAATGCTGTCCTCTTGTTTTTCTTGGCTGCTGATATTAATGTAGGAAATAAATAGAAATACAGAGTGACACCATCTTGCTGTGAATATAGAAATTCTGAACAGGATTTAGGTGGGAAAAACTGTGTATTCCCAGAGAGATGAGTTTCTCATCTTTCATGTATGTGCCCTTTTAGATAGAATCTGGGAACCATTAACGGAGTGCTGGAACAGATTTCTATTGTATAATTGTGATTTCATGTTCAAGTCAAAAAATATATAATTGAGTAGTAAGTGCAGTTGATCACTTGGAGGCAAATTATTAGATATCTACATCTTGAACTTAAGTAATGATAATGAGGTTCCCTTTTGTTTACTGTCGATAAATTCTCCCCCTCTAAATCAGTTATTATTTACAAGATTCCACATTTATGTTCAAAGAGGGGAAAAACTAAATGCCAACCTATTAGCAGGAAAATCACAATTAAGGGTATTTTAGTCTGACACAGAATAAAGAACCTGATAGAAATTAAAAAAGGGAGAGAGGGTGAAATGAGTTTTTCTACCTGTATATCTTAGGAAATTCTTTACAGGAAAGAAAATGATGTAAAACTTGTATTTTCTTGCTTCCTGTAGTCTCAATTTCTTCTCTATAAGAAACACCATAAGTAAAAAGCTTAGAATATCAGAATATATATATGTATATATATATATATATATATATATATATATATATATACACAGTATACGTGTGTGTGTGTGTGTGTGTAATTTGTTCACAAAAGGATTTTTCTTTCTCTATTATCAACAAAATTCAGTAATTGCTCTGGACTTTATATACCCCCAGTACATTATAACTATGAACATGAGCAAGTTAAAAAGATCCTTGAACCCAATCCAATTAAATTACAGAAATCCTCTCCCTGCTTTGATTTTATTACTTAATTGTTAGCACAGTCAATTTTATTTGTTTAACCTAAAATTTGGCTAGAACAGAATGATATTTTTAGACTTTAGGAGTTGTCTGAAACCCCTTGAGAATTAATTTTGTTCTTTATTGAAATAATAATGGATTTACATTATTAAAAAGAAGAACATAACTAGCTAAACTAGGAGATGCACATTCCAGTCCCACATTTAATTCTAAACTGGTTCCAGATAGAAAATGTAGCTTTTCCGTGGAGACCGTTCTGGGTGGAGATGAAGAGAGAGACTTCATGTTATAAACATGTTCTGGGCAAATGTCATGGAAGTGCAGCTTCACCCCACAATTTGCTAACATTTATGCTTAGAACAGTAAAGCACTCCTTCCAACAAGTTGAGTTTGGCAGAAATTCTATTTAAAAGTTGGGTCATAGAGCCTTGCTTAAGAACACAAACAGAAAGAGATAGATGGAGTTTCCCAATGAAAGAATACAAATTTCCATGCCAGCCACCAACTATATCCACGAACACCCTTTGCCAGCATTTCAGGAAAACAAATATGCAGGCTCCACTGAAGAGTAGAAAGTGGGGTATATGTCCTTTCTCCTACCAAGAACCACTGATCAATTTAAGAAATCAGTTGAGTTCCAAAAACTAGTAATGCAATAAACAGAAGTTTTGACTAATTTTGTAGAGAGTACACACACACACACACACACACACACACACACACACACACACACACATACACACCAGCAGGTTATGTCAACTCACTAAGTGACGAGAGCAGGGAATAAAGCTCTGAACTACATTTTTAAAGTTTTTAAAACTGATTTTAGAGAGGGTCGAAGGGAGAGGGAGAGAGACAGAGAGAGAGAGAGAGAGAGAGAGAGAGAGAGAGATGAGAGAGACATCCATCAGTTTCCTCCTGCATACACCCCAACCAGGGACCTAACCAGAAACCGGGTATCAAACCCTTGACCTTCTAGTGCATATGGATGAAGCTCCAACTGAGCCATACCAGCCAGGGCTGAATTACATTTTTAGGACCACGTTACGACTAATCAAGGAAGGTCAATGTACAGAGCAAAGAGGGAGGCCTCTGAGGAGAAAAATACCCAGAAGGCTAAAGACTAGCATGAGGAAGGCCCGGGAAAGGGAAAGGAGCTGGTCAGCATTCTCTGACACAGGCATTGGCACTCCCGTCACCTAAGCTGCCCTGTTCTCTCTTCCAGAACATCTGAATCATCCCACCCAAACAAGAGCCTGAGAACAAAGTAGAGAAGTGAGTCTGCCCTCATCCTACATATATTAAACAAAACAAAAACCAAACAAATCACATCTCAACATGCACTGAAATCCTTAAAACAAGAAGAGCAATGGGATTCTCCTGATGGGCCTGAGCTGCCCCAAGGCTGTGCACCTCTGACAGTTACAGCCCTAAGGGTTACTGTGGCTCTCAAACAATCCAACCTGTTCATTATTTTTTCTTTTATTTATTTATTTATTTTTGGTATGTTAAGATCACTTATTTTTTAGTCTCAAATCACGGAGGGTATTAACATTATTTTTCCCATGATGGTTTTCCATCATATTTTGCTAAATCTTTTTTATCATCATTTAATGGTTTTCTGGTCATCTTTAAATGGATTTATCTGCAAGCTCCCATCTCATATGTGATTGTCATCAAACTCTGTTACCACCCTTCTTGCGTTGCCCCTGAGTGGAGGAGTCACAGTGTCAGCAGGATCAGTTTCTCCTAAGGACTCTTTCATTGGCTTTCAGAAAACTATCTTCCCCCAGTGTCCTCACATGGTTGACTGTCCATATGAGTATGTGCCTTCATCTCCTCTTCTTATAAGAAAGCTACTCAGATGGGGTTAGGACCCACCCCGATGAGCCCATTTTAACTTGATTATCTCTGTGAAGACCTTTAGGGGAGGAAAAGCTTTCCTTCTACCCCCGCCTCCCCGCCCTCCTCCCCTCACCCCGCTCCCCCTCCCCCGCATAGGTTCCATAGATCGGTCTATGAAATAAACTGACAACACGCAGATTAGCAAGAGAAAAGGAATACAAACTAGAATATCATAGTATGCAGCGGCATAAGTGAGGTACTGAACAGTGCTGCTGCTGAGAAACAAAAACAAATCTGACCATGAGCTTCTTTCTCTTTGAAGTAAGTTTTTACTTTAAAAATATATTTTATGTATCTTAATTGACACCACTTTTACATTTTGCTAATAAGAAACTCAGTTTAACAACACTGTCATGAACTTTGTTCTGTCTATACAAGAAGACAAGACAGTTTATATTTGGAAAGATAGAAAAGCCAATGTTTGCTGAATACATTTGCAGTTTCCAAGAATGATTATGATCTAAGCCTTAATGATGTTCTTTGACCTAAGATAAATATATAAATACCTGTGTAAGCACACAGTTTTGCATTTTATATCTTCCAATTTTTCAACTGAAACTATAGTGTCCAAACATTGGGTAATATTAAAGGAAAAATCTCTTCTTCAAAAGGTCAGCTGCTTCCCAGGAGTATAGATCAGTAATACAAATGATGGCCTTTCCTATAACATGTATTTTTATAACACGTATTTTTATGGTGACCAATTCTATTGTAGGCAGAGTTATTAAAACTGTTTAAGTTACCTTCTATATGGATTCCTTCTTTTAAAGAATTATCCATAGAATAACACTGAAAAATTTATGAGTGCTTCAAAAAATGTTAATTATAACTACAATACTAAAAATGACTATATGTAAACTAGATTATTAAAAATATTCATAATAAATTATAAAAATAGCATAGCATATTAAAAATTGCCCACATGTAGTAATTATGCAATTTAAAATCGTGGCAAGCTTTGGCTAAATACTGGGTCAAAATATCCTATACTAATAAAACACAAACATGCAAATTGACCATACTTTTGCTATGTCTTAAGCCACGCCCACCAGCCAATCAGAGTGACTATATGCAAATTAACCCAACCAAGATGGCGGCCGGCAGCCACAGAGCTGGAGGTAGCAGGAGGCTTGCTTGCTCCAGTGATGGAGGAAGCCAAGCTTCCCTGCCTGCCGCGGCCTGGCTCTGAACTCCACTGAAAGCAACAAAGTTTCGATTATAGGAGGTAAATAAACCCCAGATACCTGCTTTCAGCCAGCCATGGCCACGGAGCTGGAGTGAACAGGAGCTGGCTCTGAGCTCCACTGAAAGCAACAAAGTTTCCATTATAGAAGGTAAACAAACCCCAGATACCTGCTTTTAGCCAGCTGTAGCCACTGAGCTGGAGTGAACAGGAGTGGGTTGCCCCTGGCAATGGAGGAAGCCAAGCTTTCCACAGGCCTCCGCTAAATGCAACAAAGTTTCAAATATAGAAGGTAAATAAATCCCAGAATAAAAAAAAAAAAAGGAGAGGCTGGGAGCTTATGTCGCCAGGGTACTTGGCCAGCCTGAAAACGGCCCTCAGCCCCTCACCCAGATTGGCCAGGCACCCCAGTGGGGACCCCCCCACACCCTAAAGGGGGTGTGGCCAGCCTGAAAACAGCCATCAACCCCTCACCCAGGCTGGCCAAACCTCCATGGGATGAGGGTCCCCACTGGAGTGGACATCCTCCCAGGGGTCCCACACTGCAAGAGAGCATTAGCCGGGCTGAGGGACCCCCTGAGTGCACAAATTTTTGTGCACCAGGCCTCTAGTCTAATTATAATTTGACTCAAAACTTTTTCTTTTCTCATGCTATTTTACTGAGCTGACTAACATTATTAATCTAAATTGGTAATTATTTTTTATTTGTGCCCCTGACTTTGCTAAGCATTTCATGATATCCCAATAAATCAATAGGTTTTTATAGGAAAAGTGAGAGGGGAAATATGAAATCAGGAAGAACATGAGACTAAGGAGTCAACCCTTTCCATGTGAGGATGTTGAACCATACGCCATGTTGTCACAATGAGACAATACCTGCAGACATACTCACCAGCAACAGAACATCGAGCCAACGTGCCATCAACACTGACTAATTTCCTTCAGACATCCTGGCTTATATTCTTGAAAGTGGAATCAGTGATGAAAGGTTGTGATTTAAGCAGGGGCCTCAAATGTGAAGTAGTCAGGAAACATGAGGACAGACTTTCCCAGACCAGTGAGGATGTTCCTAAGAGGGGATGAAGGATGGTGTTATGCCAGCTGCTTCCACTCTCAAATTGCTGTTGACTAAGTTTCTCTTTCTTGAAATCAAAAGGCTTTGTGCACTCTTTGATAACTAATCCCAAGTTGTTATACCTGTGTAATACCAGAAATATGAGGTGTTCTTTGCTCTTTGTTAAAGTCAACCCTCTAGGCCATTTAAAAATCTAAGAAAATGTAAGGAGAAGAGAACACTTCTGTCTTAAGGGAATAGAAGCAGAAATAATTCAGGTAAACAGTAAAAGGGGAAAATTTGGGATAGCTACACATTTTTAGCTTTTGGTTTTTGCTATTTCTTCTGTTGTACCTATTGATAACAGGTGTCCAAACAGTTCTGCTTATCTAGCTGTTTATACTTTTGAATCACAGGAATCAATCAAAGTAAGTTCTCTGTGCCAATCAATAGGGCAATAAAGAATGACTCCTACACGATAAAATTTGAGAACTAAGCACCAAGGAGCTAGAGTTAAAGCTATTTGGATGGCTTCATCGGGAATCAGGAATCAGATGATCACAGGACACATGGAAATGGGTATTATTCTGTGCCTTAAGAAAGAATACCGTTGTAGACTATTGTAGGAGTTCAGTAAGCTTTGGTTTCTGATGTTGTAATGATATTTGATGAGATGTCATTTTTTTAGCCATTCTTTGGGGGACCCCAGTTGAGTTTTGCTTCTGAGCAATCTTCATATGAATGACTTTAAGGTAATCAGGATTTATCTGGGCTCATATATTCTTTTAATAGTATTGGGTGGGGCTCTTTTATTGGAACTTTAAAAACAAAGATTAGTTCTCTCTCTATGTTCTCTTTCAGGGTTTTTTGTTTGTTTGTTTGTTTTTGCACCACATCATGAGCTAGAGTGAATTCCTTCTTTTATTTTCCCCCAAGATGGGAGTGTTTGTTTATTGCTCTATTGAAAATGCTTATCATTCCAAATGGAAAGTTTAAGCACAGTGATTCTAGCATCACTTGGAGAGCTTTATAAAAATTGCCACACCCTAGACTAATTAAATCAGAACAGTAGGAGCCAGTATGCTTTAAAAGCTGCCCAGGCAATTACGCAGTGCAGCAGGGTGAGAACCACTACGGAGTGTCCAGGGGTACGATCTGCAGATGGGTCACCAGCCAGGGAAACAAAAGGACCCTGCTCTCTAATTCACTTCCTCTGCTTACTTCAAAGCAGTTGTGACTACACTATCTGATCAAAGGGATTGCAAACTCCTGGGGCTGTGATTGTTAGAGGACTCACTGCTCTGTGGACCAGCAAGGCTTTGAAGTACACTGTGAATTCCTATGGCATGGGAGAAGTGGTCTATTGGGGAATTAAGGCCATGATTCAGCAACAGCACTGCTTTCCATCTACTTACACAATGAGTCTGCAGTGGGCAGAAGACAATTACACCCCTTAGATATTGATTTGAGTTTTATTAAATGTTACTCTTTATGAAAAATGAATTCTAGTGTCTCCAGAAAAGTTATGAATGACTGTTTTTCACCCAGCTATTTATTAGTGTCATTAAAAGTTTATATCAGCCCAGCTGGTGTTGCTCAGTGGTTAAGAGTCAACCTATGAACAAGGAGGTCACGGTTCTATTCCGGGTGAGGGTACATGCCCAGGTTGTGGGCTCGATCCCCAGTATGGGGTGTCCACGAGGTGGCAAATCAATGACTGTCTCACCATTGATGTTTCTAATGTTGCTATTTCTCTCTCCCTCTCCCTTCCTCTCTGAAATCAATAAAGATATATATTTTTTAAAAGTTTATCTGAGATAGCATGGAAAATTCCAGTGTTTGCTAACAGAAAATAGGGAAAGATTATTTCATTGTCTATTAAAATTCCTCCACAAGCATTTGGCCTGCCATAGACATCTTGTCTCTGCAGAATGATGTTTAATTCAAAAAGAAAAAGGAAAAAAATGAAGATTCTATTTTCTGATCTCTGATTCTGTCAAAACATAGCCATGTATGTCCAACAGAGAGGAAGGGCTTCTTCAGCTTTAGGATCACATGTGACAATTGACCTCAGGTGCCCTATTCCATGCTTTATGATGCTTTTCAGAAACACAAGATCCCGTAGTTTGGCATTACTGTATTTCCATGCAGAAATGTGGTTGACTCTAAATATTGACAGGTCAGAACTACTAGGGAAGCGGTGGTTCTCAACCTGTGGGTCGCGACCCCTTTGGCGGTCAAACAACCCTTTCACAGGGGTCGCCTGAGACCATCCTGCACATCAGATATTTACATTATGATTCATAACAGTAGCAACCTTACAGTTATGATGTAGCAACGAAAATAATTTTGTGGTTGGGTCACAACATGAGGAACTGTATTTAAAGGGCCAGAAGGTTGAGAACCACTGTGGGGGATTGACAACATTGCATGCCTAGCAAAAGGTAAATATTTTCTAAAACTATATAGCAACAACAACAAAACATACAAAGTAAATCTGTTTATTGGGCTAACACTTGTATTTCTATATTTTATGGAGTTTGATCACCCAGTTATTCCTCGGCAATAATGAACTATCTTTGCGATAACATCCCCACAGCTAGAATGGGTTATAAGGGTTTGGGAATATTTTACTGACTTATTCTGGATTCAAAATAAAATAATGAGACACTTTAAAAAGTAAAAAATTAGTACAGAATAAATTTCATGAGTCAGTTTTGATCATTAAAATGTAATCTATGAATATGCATTATAGGTAGGTTGTATTAAAATTAAACTCACTTTAAAAATTAAAATAATATTTTCATTATTAATAGACTGATTTAGTTATGTCTGAACATAGGATTCCTTTTTCTGTGTCCCAAATATATTTATTAGAAAACACACAAGTGGCAAAAGATAAACTATCTACATTGTTCATATCTACTACCATTAGCTAACTTAGGAAAGGTGTATCAACTTTGAAATTGTTTTCCTCTTACCATAGTAAGTTGAAAGAGCTAACAGTACCCTCAATGTGATAAAACAATTATTTTCATGCCTCTCCAGCTATTAGAATCATGACTAAATTGGATTGTAATTTTATCAACTTTCAAGAACTTGAGAACGTAACTGAGATTTTGGATGAATCCCTATGTTTGACTGAACATCTGCAGTACCTATATATCAGGGCAGACAAGTGCCTGGAACTGAAAAAGTTACATTTGACAGGTAGGCCTTACAGACCTGAATTTCCCAGGCACTGGATCTCAGGTCCTAGGTCTATGCTGGAAGACTGGGCATGGGGTCTCTTGGCTATTTGAGACAATGATACATGAGATCATGGTGAACAGTATATGGCATAGAACAGATGGACCATCTCCAGGCATATATCTGCATCGTCTAGAATGGTGTTCGGTGCTGATTCTGAATAGTAGGTCTGGTGGAGCCAGTGATGAGTGTTTCAGTAGCGTCACAGGTAATGCCAAGGCCTGACCTCAGGGTGCTCCCAAGGATCCCTAAGAGGGATGTGTGACTTCTCTAAGCCTGGATTTCTAACTGACAAGTAAGAGTGGCAATAATCACCATGCAGGCATGCTTTTGAGACTGAACTGAATATCTATGTGCCATCACAACCACAGAGAATGAAAAGCAGAGGACACTTGATATATGCTAAAACTCTTCCTTTGCTTTGAAAAAGAAATTGATTTTCTATGAAGAGAGGATGGCTGAAAAAATAGCATATCATGCCCTAACTGGTTTGGTTCAGTGGATAGAGCATTGGCCTGCAGACTCAAGGGTCCAGGGTTCGATTCCAGTCAAGGGCATGTACCATGGTTGTGGGCACATTCCCAGTGGGGAGTGTGCAGGGGGCAGCTGATCGATGTTTCTCTCTCATCAATGTTTCTAACTCTCTATCCCTCTCCCTTCCTCTCTGTAAAAAATCAATAAAATATATATTTTAAAAAAATAGCATATCATGATTTCCTACTTCTCTCCTTGAGAATTTACTCACATATTTTTCCCCCCATAATAATACACAGGAAATACATGTCATTTTCCAAGTGCTAGCCAAATTCTATTTAAGTTTGTTAACATATTTGATCATTTACAGACAAAGGTCATCATTGGATTTCATTGGTCTGGGTCAAAGTGAACACCGGATTACCAACATAGCTCTGTTTCCTGAATGCCATGGCACTTTGCCCAATATCCCTTATGCTGTTCTATGCTGTTTCACATGCTTAGTGAGAAAAAAAGCAAACAAGCTTTTTTTTCCTTTTGGATGTTTTTCTCACAATAAACACTCCCTCTAAAACTGAAGGCAAATTTTATTTTCATGTGGAAATATATTCCAGCTCAAGAATGAATCAATTCCACATTTTTTCCATGGAATAAAAAGCACAATGTCTTTAAGCTTTTGTGAGTTTTCACAGATGTTATTCTTCTTCTGCCTAGACATGAACTTTCAAAATCATATTTTGCAGACATATGTATATACAGGTTGAAGCTAGAAATCAGGGAAAATATTAAAGTTACTAAACTTTTTAGCTAGCTAAATTTCTATTTTAAGTAATTTTGCCCACCCATTAACCAAATATTTGGAATGTGTCTGTTGAGTGGATTTACCCGACTTGTGATGGAACTTTTAGGACAGAATGAACACACTGTTTCTGTTCCTGTGCCCATGAGGGTGGGGACAAAGCAGGGCTTTTTTTTAACAGTCACAGGTTGTACCACTAAGCTTTGTGTCCCTTCCTAATGACATGTACTCTTCAGCTTAGGAATAGCTGACAAGTTCAACTCTTAAGTGAAACCTTTTAAAAATATATGTTTTTACTACTAGAAATTCTTCCCTATAAAAATGTATGGCAGTAAGTAGCCATTTTCTATCTGTTATACAATAGAAAACAAATGGTCTTGATCTCTTACAAAGACAAAACAGGAGTGTGATTCTGAATAATGTCATCCTGGCTTACATCATCTTTGCTCAAACTGTACATTTATGTTTCAATACAACTTGGTCCCAAAGCATTTTTGTAACTTTTCTATCACTAGTTGATACATGTGGCCCAAGATAGAAATGAAAAAGAAATCAATGGAGATAAACTAAAGACTGGGGCATGATGATGCCAGCTATGGAAGAGTGGGAAACAATAGGATTTGGAACCAGAACTGGTTACAATTGCCCAGTCTGCCCAGGACTAGGGGGCACGCTGAACAATGGACTCACAGAGCCAACACCAGGAACGGATCACTCTGCCTGTCACACTTAAGTTCAAATACAGACTCCCATCTTCTGCTAGCTTGAGGCATTTTGACAAACAACTCCTCAGAGCCTTGGTTGTCTCATGGGTAGAAAGGGTAAGAATAACTACTCCTTGTGGTTTTAAAGATTGATGTATGCAAAGAAAATGCTCTGGAATATTGTGATGAAAATAGCAAAATTGTCCTGAGCCCTTCTGATGTATCAGACATCATACAATACATTTATCACTCCCCACAACAACCCAACCGTGTAAGGAGTCAAGTCATTATCACCCCTCCTCCACATGGAATGGACCTGCAGCCTCCAGGGGTGGGATTCAGCCAGGTCACACTGCTGGTGACTGGCTGAGCAACATCTTGAGCCTAAACACTCTTCAAGCTCTCATCACTGTGTCACCTGGATCAATAAATTATAAGGGCTTGTTCTCATCATGATCCTCAGATAAAAATTAAAAAGATGGGTCTTGCCCTTTTCACCTCCACACCTGTCCTCACACATAGCTGCGACTGTAAAGCATTAAACTCGGGAAGGCGCGCTGCCAATGTGGCCCCCCAATCAGAGAACAGCTGCCTTAGGGGTGCTGTTGAAAGGCAAACAGATGCTGTCAGAGTTTTCCACAACCGGGGCTGCGTTTGGGTTGATGGATCCCAGAGGAGATCGCAAGCATCTGCCCTTTGACATGCCATGTCCACTGACAGGCTTACCTAGCTCCATTTTTAAGTGGGCTGTTGCTCCCACATTTTAAAATGCCTTCCTCTGTGCAGAATGTAGGCTGCTCTGTGATGATTTATGTATGAATCTCAAAAAGCTAGACTTTCATTCCTTTAAGCATTCAAAAATAATAGTAGCCAATGCAATGCTTCCATCCATATCATTGTAGAACAGTGCGGACCTAGATGCATTGTTGGAGCCTTAGCTTTTTTTTCAGTGAACTGCTCTTCTGGACTCTTGCTCATGTCAGTCTCATCTTCAATTAATTTTATGGTCTGAACACTTACCACTGAAGACAGACTATGGCCGTTGTCTGCCCAACTGTGCAGAACAATCTATTAAATAGAATTCTGTTGTTTTAAGAAGTCAAAGGCTCATGATTCTCTTGGCATTTTTCATACAGCCAATGTTGCCAAGACCCTGGGCACTGCTGCGGATAAGCTTCTGAAATAGTCCATGCCAAGCTCTACTTGTCTTTCCCATCAGGGCCAATTTTCAATCCACTCTCTTATGTTGATGTAGAAGTTGTTTTTTGTTTTCCCACCTGACACAAGTAGGAAGCTCCCAGAGCCCAGAAGTAAGACAGCAAATTATTTACATTGCTTATTGCAGTTTAGGTACTGAATAAATATTTGTAAAATATTCATGTTTTCTATGAGCCACTTCAATTAAATTTAGTGAGATTATTTCCTTCACTTCAAAAAAAGTTGGATAAACATTCATTTGATTCTTTAATGAGAAAAAAATCACTACCCATTTCTTTTTCCTGATTCTATCATTGCAGGTCTTCCATCAGCTCTCCAGAAGCCATTATAACCTGGGTCATTACTACAGCACGTTCATTTTTTAAAATGTGATTCAACCATTAGAGATAGGTTTGAATTTTAAATATCTGCCAGTTGCCTACCATTGATTTTGCAATTTCTCTCAGGTTTATACAAACTAATTAGATTGCTTTTGCATTTTAAAGGAGTACATTGTGGTTGGAACTCCCCTCTACCAAAGTCAATGTCAAGTATAATGTTGATTTCTCTTAGGTTTGTATTTTAGGGAAAAGTCACTTGTGTTTTATTGCTGCCCCAACCCCAATATAATAAAATAGCAAAGGTAAAATAAGCAAGCCAGCAAAAAAGCCTCACATTATTTTTCAAAGGCCCTTAAAAATATGTTAACTCTATGCCATTTATTTTACTATTTCATATTGATAAAACAAAAGTGTAGAAGTGAGTAGAAAAGAAACTTGAGGAACCAGCATAGTGTGTTAAATTATGTCATATCCATGAAAGTTCATGCACTTTATTTTTAGGCAATTCTGTCATGTACCAATCATTGATTATTAATTATTACATAAGCACAATTTCCTCCCCAACAATTTTGTTAGTCAAATTTCCAACGTAACAAAATGTTGAAAGAATTGCACAGTGAACAGTCATGTGCCCATCACCTAGACTTTACAATTAACATTTGTTTTCTTCCATATCTACCCATCTTATTCATTCCTCTGTCCATAAACCAGTCCATTAATAAGCACCATTTAAACAAAATGAATGATCTAATTTTCCACCCATAGGAGATTGGAAGCAACTGATTAGAATGGGTTTGGATAAAGAAAGGATATCATTTTTTTGCATGTATGTGTGCAATTTTCCCAACACCATTTATTGAAGAGACTGTTTTTATTCCATTGTATGCTCTTCCCTCCTTTATCAAATATTCATGTCTTGGGGCAATTTCTGGGGTCTCTATTCTGTTCCATTGATCTATATGCCTGTTCTTGCATCAGTAACAGGCTGTTTTGATTATGGTGGCTATATAGTATAACTTGATATCTGATATTGTGATCCCTCCAAGTTTGTTCTTCTTTCTCAAGATTGCTGCTGTTATTCAGGGTCTTTTTTTATTCCATATACACTTTTGGAGTGAAATATGCCTTTGGTATTTTAATAGGGATTTCATTGAATCTATCGATTGTTTTGGGTAGTATGGATATTTTAATGATGTTGATTCTACTAATCCATGAACAGGGTATATTCTTCCACTTATTTATATCTTTCTCTATCTCTTTTTTTCAATGTCCTATAGTTTTCTGAGTACACTTTTTTACCTTCTTGGTTAAGTTTATTCCTAGTATCTTAATTTTGTTGTTGCACTGGTAAATGGGATTGTAATTTTAGTTTCTCTTTCTGAGTTTATTATTGGCATATAGAAATGCCATAGAGTTCTGGGTGTTAATTTTGTATCAAGCTACATTGCCAAACTCATTTACTAAATCTAGTAGATTTTTGGTGGAGTCTTTAGGTTTTTCTATGTACAATATCATGTCATCTGCAAATAATGACAGTCAGTTTTACTTCCTCCTTTCCAATTTTGATGCCTTTAATTTTTCTTCTTGTCTGATCACTGTGGCTAGGACTTCCAATACTATGTGGAGTAAGAGTGGTAAAAGCGAACATCCCTGTCTTGTTTTTTTTCTTAGGGGAAATGGTTTTAGTTTTTGCCCATTGGGTATGATTATGGCTGTATGTTTGCCATATATGGCCTTTATTATATTGAGGTTTGCTCCCTCTATTCCCACTTTGCTGAGACTTTGTGTGTGTGTGTATATGTGTGTGTGTTTTAATCAAAAAAGAAGTGTGTTGGACTTTGTTGAAAGCTTTTTCTATGTCAATTGATATGATTATGTGTTTTTTGTCTTTCAATTTGTTTATGTGGTGTATCATACTTACTGATTTGCAAATATTGTACTAGCCTTGCACCCCTGGAATAAATCCCACTTTATCATGGTCACAGTCTCTTCAATAAATGATGTTGGGAAAATTGAACAGGTACATGAAAATAATGAAAGTAGACCAACAACTTACACCATACACAAGAACAAACTCAAAATGGATAAAAGACTTAAATGTAAGTCATGAAACCATAAAAACCCTAGAAGAAGCCATAGTCAGAAAAATCTCTGACATCACTCACAGCAATATGTTGGCCAATAAATTTCCTTGGGCAAGGGAAACTAAGGAGAAAATAAACAAATGGGACTATATGAAGATTAAAAAAAACATAAAAACCTCTGCACAGCAAAAGAAACCATCAACAAAATGAAAAGGGAGCCCTACATGGGAGAACATATTTGGCAATGATACATCTGATAAAGGTTAATTTCAAAATATTTAAGGAAATGATAGAACTAACAAAAGAAAGACAAACAATCCAATTAAAAAGGGGCAAAGGACCTAAATTCAGAAGTGGACATACCAAAGGCCAAGAGACATATGAAAATAGGTTCAACACCACTAGTGATCAAAGAAATGCAAATTAAAACCACAATGAGATATTACCTTACACCTGTAAAAATAGCAATAATCAACAAATGACAAGTGCTGGTGAAGATGTGGAGAAAATGGAACACTAGTTCATTGCTGGAGGGAATGCAGATTGGTGCAGCCATTATGGAAAACAGTATGCAGTTTCCTCAAATTAAAAATGGACCTGTTTGACCCAGTGATCCACTTATAGGAATATATCCTAAGAAAATTGAAATAACAATCAGAAAGAATTCAGGCACCTCCATGTTCATAGCAGTGCAATTACAATAGCTAAGATCTGGAAACAGCCCAAGTGCCCATCAGTAGATGAGTGGATAAAAACAACAACAACAACAACAACAACAACAACAACTGTGGTACATTTACACCATTGAATACTATGCAGCTGTAAAAAAGGATCCCTTACCCTTTGAGACAGCATGGAGGGAACTGGAGGGTATTATGGTAAATGAAAAAAGCCAGAGAATGATAAGTATCATATGATCTCATTCATATGTGGAATCTAATGAATAAAATAAACTAATGAACAAAATGGATCCAGAGACATAGAAGCATGGAAGAGAATGATGAATTTTAGGGGGAAGTCAGGAGTGGAGGGAGGAAGAGATTAACTGGGAGATTTATATGCATATATTAGTGGCCTGATGCACAAATTCATGCACATTGAAAGGGAATTAATTAGAGAAAATATTTTAATATAGCTATTTGCCCTTTCTCTATAATAGAAGTGTCAGAGATGAAAGAAAATTAGTAAATGTATATGAAAATAATATATAAATTTATTAATAAACAATAACAACATGATATAACAACAACAAAGATGATATAAAAACAACATTGATACAAACAATGACTGATAAAATGAATAAACTTATTCTAATATCTCCTTGTACACCACATTAAGAGTGAAAACACTTTCAGAGTGCTTGACTAATTTCCCTTGTGATGCAGTATTTACAAATTTAACCTTAACATCACACACTCTTCGAACTTGAGAGAAAGCAACATATAATTGTCTGTGTCAGAAAACAAGTTCAGGTTGTCTAGAGTTTTTCCTTTTGATTTATTAATAGTCATCGCAAATGCTGGCATCACGGGAAACTGTCTTCGAATTATTTAAATGGGAGGCCAGTGTCAGATGGGGACAAATCAATTCTTGGTATCAGAACAACCTCTCCTTCTACAGATCCTGTTAATACATCAGCTTCAATAATGTTAGGTCGCAATCTTTTGATAATAAATCTAGTACCATTACAAAGGCCCAATTTACTATTAAGATTTTTCAGTAGCATGATGATTGCCCTCACTTTCAATTTTAATGTATGACATGGCATTGCCAAAGGAGTAATACTATTAAGAAATTCTATGAAAAAAATTTTCTTTTTCAGCATCATTTGCTGAATCAATGGAATCATCACTCAAATACAGTATGTGTGAAAATCTCCATCGAGTATATCCAAAATTGTGCTGTCCCAGCTCAGTCAAGGGTTTGGTGAGCCTGAGGGGGGCATGGCGAAGGATGTAAGAAAAGACAGACAAAGAGAATAAGCTGGTTCTAGGTCAGTGATGGTGAACATTTTGAGCTCAGGGTGTCAGCATTTTGAAAAACCCTAACACCAACATTCAAATTCATAATTTCTCTTAGTAATGTGTCTATGGCATTTACTGGTATAGCATGACTGGATGCCATGGTACATTCATCAATAATGAGAAGTTTGGCCTTTTTAATGGTTTTAGCAAACTTCAATCTTTATATTGAGTCTAGAAATTGAAGTTTCTTTTAATGGAATTGTTCATTCATATTGGGAATGAAAGGTTCTTCCACGGAGAAGTAAATATGCGGCCATTCCTATAGATGCTGTGGGTAAAACAGTACCACCACGACCTCTAATATAATGTATTAAAACTTTATAAAGATATGTTCTTCCACTACCACCTGGACCATCCAAGAAAAAGCAGTTGGGGTGTACAGTTTGATCTTCGATGGCTGAAGTTATAGTCTGAAAGGCTGCCAACTGTTCATCATTCAGAGAATTTATCAAAACCTCTGCCTGTCGTCGCTCGTAGGATTCATCACATGTATTTGCATTCTTTAGTAAAGGATAGTCCGGAAATTTGCAATGTGAACATTTCATTCCATGCAATGTGAATACCTCTTGAATTTCGTTAAGGGCATGCATTTCACAGTTCACACAGGCACCTTCTCTTTGCTGTAATTTCCAACAAAAATCTTCAATAAAATGAGTTTTATTCTCATCCCATAATTTGTTTGTATCAGAAGGGCATCCAAACACACATATATATGCAAAAAGTTGCCATAGTTGTTTGGGCATATTAAGGATGATCGCATCGTCAATTGTATCTTTCCAGATAGTGTCATTGATTAATAATCCTCGATGTTTAGCAGCTTCATGAAATATATCATAAATTATAGTTACAGATCATCAAAACTTATTGCACCTTTTACATGCAGAAGCAAAAGTCTAAGGTAATATTGTTCTGGTTTTCTCTAAAGCTCACAGTGAACAGTCTACCTAACACTTTATTCCCACCCTTTTGGCATTTTGTCCACAAAGAATTATTAAACACATAATGCTGAGGAATCTCCCAATAATAATAATAATAATGTCCATCTATTCAATAAGAACCAAGCCATCAACATTGAGTTATGCCTTTTAGCCCTATCTATAACTTCAGCAAAATCATCAATATGAAAATACAAATTCTGTTCATTTGGCAAATGAATCGCTAATCTTGTGACTGCATGAGATTGGTCATGCATTCGCATTGCAAAAAGTCTCCAAACAGCCTCAGGAGCGCTCACATACCTGGAGTCAATGAAGTCCTGTACTTTGTCATGATTGATAATATTCTTTTCAGAAATTTGAATATTTGCACAATTGTGCCCTTTATAGATGTATTTGAATAAATATTTGACACTTTTAATCAATGTGCAGACTTCAATGTTTATGTAACAATTATACTTAAGGCACAAATACGGGTTATAAGGGACAATCCAAGTGTTATCAACAACTTTATTTCCAATAGACATGTGGCTACTAGATCTTCATTTGTATTTGGCATATCCATCAACATTTCCATTGAAATGTTGCATTTTGAAATCCTTTTGGATATCCCTTTGAAAATTTTTCATTTTCCATACATGGACTGTTTGGATTTTGTATTCCACATGGCCCATGTCCCATATTTGATTTTACAATTTGAAAAAGTCGAGGACGCTGGTCTTCATCCAGAATTTCTGCCTTAACTATATGGTCAATGTCATCTTCTGTTCGTAATTTGGGCTCACTATCTAATATCAATAATATGTGAGCGTGAGGCAGTCCATGTTTCTGAAATTCAATGACATGAATTTTAGCTATTACTTTGCCAAATAAATGGAATTTACAGATATCATTTAAAAGAGCATTCAGCTTAATATTAAAAACCCTGCTACCAAGTCGGGCCTGTTTTCAACTTTTTGCCAGAGTTGTAAATTATCTGTAATATCTGCCCATTTGGGGTTGCATGTCATGGTTATGAATAAATTGGGCTTGCCATACTTCGTTATAATTGCCATAGCATCCTGATATCACTGCTGCATATTTCTGGGACTACCCTCAAAAGATGATGGAAGTATTATCATTTTACCAATTGGCACATTGTCATTTTCAGATTTAGATGTGAGATAATCTATCAAATCATTATATTTTTCAACTCTCAACTTAGATTGGTTTGCTTTAATGAAATTTATCTGACTGGCTTCTATTTTTTAATATGAGTCAACAATATACTTTTGACTTAATTTTCCTGCTTTTAAGTAGGATTGAACGGGTCCCAGATGGAGAGATGAAATCCATAAATTACATTTGTGTGACTCATGTCCTTACGTTTTGTCTAGTATCATTTTCAATTACACTATCATCTCTGAGTCGTAATGCAATATTTGCACCCATTGAAGCAAAAGCAAAAGAACTACTTATCGAATGAATATTTTCCATGAAATTTTTACTGTCAGAATCTTCATTTATCATTAATTTTTTAAAATATGCCAGGTATTCTGGAAAATGTATATCATTTGGACAAACTTTACCTTTGCTACAACATTGAGTACATTTTCCATCAGATGGTTTTTCAATGGATAAATTTAGTGATAGGAAAAATTGACATCAACAGTCATTCCACCACAACTATGTTCGATAACTGCATCCTCATGTACTCCATTTTCACTGTGAAGGCAGTTCCTACCAGTATTGGTAGTGCTTGTCGATGGTTGTTCTTCAGACATATTCTGTCCACGATGCTGGCTTCTTTCGGCTTCAGAGGTACATTGTGCCAATACTTGGTCTTCAGACATTTTCTGTTGATGATGCTGCTTTCTTTTGGCTGCAGACGTATGTTGTGCCAATAGCTGGTCTTCAGATACATTGTGTTGATGCTGCTGGCTTCTTTCAGCCTTCTGCGTTACATTGTGACAATAGTGGGTCTTCAGACATATTCTGTCAGTGAGGCAGGCCGGGAGAGGGACGGGCTGAATCGGGCTCCCTCCTCCCTCCTGTCAGGGTCAGGAGTTGGGGGTGGTGATTGGAAGGGGGTTGGTGGGGGAAGGGTCCTATCGGGGCTTTCCTTCTCCTGGCTGCCAGCAGCTGTCCCCACCCCGAGGCTGCCACTGCTTGCCATCTGTGCAGCGCTGCCCCACTCCACCACCGGTTGGGGTGCCATTGCTTAGCTGGCCTGGGCCTTCCTCTGTGGGGAGATAGCTGGCCAGCCCACCCACCCGCCACAGTGTCACTGGCCAGTGGCCTGGGCCTCCCTCTGTGGGGCAATGGATTACAGGGTCCCCAGATTGATGCCCCACAGAGGGAAGCCCTACCCACCTGGCCTGGGCTCTGCCATTGATTGCTGCCCACAGGGAGGCCCTGCCCACCCTGCCAGGGTTCTGTGATCAATGCTGCACAGAGGGAGGCCCTGCCCACCTGGCCAGAGCTCTGTGATGGGCCCTCGCAGCTCCGGCTTTGTCCTGAAGGTTGTCTGGAATGACATCTGGAAGGTCATTTGGCTGTCCAGCCTAATTAGCATATTACACTTTTATTATTATAGATGTATAGTCCGTGGGCAACAGTGCCATGAAGGGATGGTGGGTGTGGGGTGGAGGTGGTCAATAGGAAATAAAGGGGGGCATCTGTAATACTTGTAATAAATAAAGATAAATTTTAAAAATAAATAAAAAAGAAAAAATATCAAAAAGACAACAAGCCTTACTGAGCCTGATTTTGAATTATAATGATTTATTTGTCTATTGATTTTACACTGGTAATAGTAGGGCAGAAGTTATGGAATAATCTGAGCAATAAATATTGTGATTAAGAGAGAAGACAGAGGGATTTTTAATATACATATTTTAAAAGGTTACTAGGAAAATAAAAGTTAACCTTTTTGTTGTTAATCCTCACTCAGGATTTTTAGAGAGAGTGGAAGGGAGAGAGAGAGAGAGAGAGAGAGAGAGAGGAGAGAGAGAGAGAGAGAGAGAGAGAGAGAGAGAGGAGAGAGAGAGAGAGAGAGAGAGAGAGAGAGAGAGAGAGAGAGAGAAATGTGAGAGAGACACATCCATTATCCACTGGTTTCCCCCCAAATGTCTGTGGCCAGAGGAGCCAACATACAACCCAGGAATGTCATATACATGCCCTTGACTGTGAATCAAACCCTCAAAGCTTTGGTACAAGGGTCAACATTTTAACCACTTAGCAACACCAGCCAGGGCTAAAAATTAACTTTTAAAAAAGTTCTAGCATACTAGTGGGAAATGCCATTCATCTAGAAGATTCCTGGAAGTGAGCTAGCACATGCTTCACCCAAATCATAGATGAGGCATTGCTTGTTATATACACAGAACAATATATTTCATGACAGGTTAAGGTCTTTAGTAAAGTGAAAATACTGCTTTGAATTCATCTGAATCTTAGGGAACTAAATTGATTCGCCTTTTAGTCCTGCTGGCAGCATGCATGCATGGTGGTAACTGGAGAAGAGAAGACAGCGGGTGTCTAAATTCTGTGTATATAACTTGCCTCCTTGTATTGTTTGTTTAGCTGGGTACTGAAAAGAATGCTTTTTCCCTTTCTTCTCATTCTAAGACCCCTGAGGTCAATAAGGAATATCACATTTCTTCTAATATGCTGTAAGAAGAAGGCTGCCTTGTGAGGTCCAGAAGCTCCGTTTGTCCCCAACTGTGACCACAAATACTTGAGTTGTGTTTCCATTCTGTTTATGGTATAGCGAAGCTGTCACATCTTAAAGCGAACCCCAGTGAGCAGTGGTGTCAAGACAGCAGTGCACAGTGCATTTTCATCTTCAGGGTGGTCTGTGGGCCGGCACAAAGGAGAATGATTATAATGTGTCTGACTCAGGTTGGTAAAATGATGGTGCGGCAAGCATGTGAAGGAACATATAGTTCCAGATATGGGGCAGAGGACAGGCTCAAGTTAAAGGAGCCAGGTCCTGATGAGTCTAGTGGAAATAAAAATTCAAAGAGTAGAAAAACCATTTCCACCATTTTTTAACCATTTTGACACAATTTTACCATGATCTGAAACAAATACAGGCTGTTTCCCTAAACAAATGTTCTCAGGATTCCACCTCTTAACCTCCCAGCCTGGCATAAATGACTCTATTATAGGCAATATTTTAGAAGAAATGCTTTTCAGTGGGATGCTTCAGAAACAAGGGATAATTGTGTGTTCCCAGAACTACATTTTGGCTTCAAGGATGTTTGAGAAGGGCTGACATGCTCTAAGATACATGTTTCATACTCTGTGCACTACTCTCACTTGGGATGTGTGTTTAATAGATGTGTGTTTATGTGTATAATTTTGTGTGTGTGCATATAAGCTTGTGATGTATATCACCCTGTATAGACCCAATGTCTTGTAGCTGTTGGCAAAGATTTAGTTGTTGAGGAAAGTGTGAAGGCTTTCTCTGAGCAATGTTTCTCAAGTCATGCATTCTCATATTCATTATGCGCTTTTTCCCCCTGAATTGTTTATTGTAAAGTAGTGTTGATTTATAGACTCCTTGTGTGCTCTGGGAAGTTCCAGCTTATCTGGGATTGTGGGACATGAGGGATTCCCAGCTGTCTCCCTAGAGCATCATTTTTTTCTGTGAGTGGATTCTGGACTTTGACACTGTGTCACACAGCTGCCCCTCACCCAAGTAGGCCATTCCCTCCTACCACTTCTCTGCATATCACATACAGAGAAAGAGAGCACCATATAGTTTAGTTCCTAATTTTAAATTCTGGATTTATGTGTATAATCAATCAATATTATACAATACTAGAGGCCCAGTGCACAGATTCGTGCACCGGTGGGGTCCCTTGGCCTGACCTGCGAAGATTGGGCTGAAACTGGCTCTCCGACATCTCCCAAGGGGTCCCGGATTGCAAGAGGGTTCAGGCCAAACCGAGGGACCCCACCAGTGCATGATCGGGGCCCGGGAGAGACCGCGGGAGGGCTCCAGGGTGGGCCATATTGTGCAGTTCCGATTGGCCAGACCCCAGGAGCAAGCTAACCTAACGGTTGGAGCATCTGCCTCCTGGTGGTCAATGCACATGATAGTGACTGGTTGAATAGTCAAACGAATAGTTGGACACTTAGCATATTGGGCTTTTTTTTCTACAGGGTTTTATTTATAAGTCTGAAGTATAGATGCCCCATATAAAATGGAACACCCTGTTCTAGCAAAACTCTGTAAGATGTGTTTGTTCCTTAGTGAGCTGGATAGAGGAGTGATTATGGCATCAAAACATCCTCACTTTTTCTATAAAGTCTTTTCTATCTACTTGTGTGTTAATTACTACAGGGCAATGGCTATTTCTGACTTATTCACTTTTGTATCCTCTGCAGAGCTGACATAGAATACATCCTCAACCAATGTGTTTTAATGAATGTCTGGATGAACATCTAATAGATCCTATCCTTCTGAAGAAAGTAGAGAGGGGAGTCAAGGCAGGTTCTCTGAGCAGCTAATGAAGCTTTGTGTACCCCTGTGAGACGGGGTGTTGCTAGGAGCCACAGAGTGCTGTGGTGGAGGGGCCTTTTTCAGATGCACTGGTGACTTTCCTAGAGAGATCTCAAAAAAGGTCCTGAATCTCCAAAATTGCAGTAATTTGTTGGGCTATCTCCTCTCATTCTAAGTGAATATTCACTTTTGTACAAATTTTTTGTATTCACAATTTTGCTCTCCTCTTTTCCTTTTTTTTTTTTTAAAGGGAAGCAGCACAAATATCTCTGTAGAAATCCACTTTATTTTTTTTAATATATTTTATTGATTTTTTACAGAGAGGAAGGGAGAGGGATAGAGAGTCAGAAACATCGATGAGAGAGAAACATCGATCAGCTGCCTCCTGCACACCCCCCACTGGGGATGTGCCCGCAACCAAGGTACATGCCCTTGACCCGAATCGAACCTGGGTCAAGGGGACCCTTCAGTCCACAAGCCGATGCTCTGTCCACTGAACCAAACCGGCTACGGCTCTTTTCCTTTTTTTATTAAATTTATTGGGGTGACAAATATATATATATAATTATACATGCATATAAGCCTAAACGACCGGTCATTCTTTCAACCGGTCAACCGTTTGACCAGTCGCTATAATGCGCACTGACCACCAGAGGGCAGATGCTCAATGCAGGAGCTTCCCCCTGGTGGTCAGTGCACTTCCACAGTGGAAATGTCAGTCAGCTGACCAATGGGCACCAGATAACAGGCTCACAGCTGGCAAGCACAGCTGTGGGAGCATGAGTCTCTCCCACCTCCATGGCAGCACTATCAAGAAGCAGCAGTGGCAGGCCCAGTGGGGCTGGGATAAGTGGGAGTGGCATGGTGCCCTGCCTAGACTTGAGCTCCTCCCTGGCCATCTGCCACTTCATGCACTACTATATCCCTCGGGGGATGTCAGACTGCTGGTTTTGGCCTGATCCCTGCAGGCCAAACTGGCAGTCCAACATCCCCTGAGGGGTCACAATTGCAAGAGGGTGCAGGCCAGGCTGAGGGTCCCCACCAGTGCACGAATCTGTGCAACGGGCCTCTAGTAGGTTAATAAGATTATATAGGTTTCAAGTGCACATTTCTATGATACAGGATCTGTATATAGCATTGTGTGCCCACCACCCAAAATCAAAAAGTCTCTATCACCATATATTTAGTCCTCCCTTCCCTCTAATAACTACCATATATCATTTGTGTCTAATAGTTTTTGTTTGTTTTTCTTATTTGTTCATATGCTACCTTCAGTTTTATATCCCATATTTGAGTGAAATCATAGGATTCTTAACTTCTTTTGACTGACTTATTTCGCTTAGCATGATAGTCTCAAGGTCCATCTATGCCAGTGGTTCTCAACCTTGGCTGCACATTAGAATCATCCTCTGGAAATTCTGTTTCTTTGTTACTAATGTTGTGGCCCCACCCCATAACAAAGAAACAGAATTTCTGGAGGATGAGGCCCAGAAATCAGGATTTTAAAAAGATTCCCGGTGATTCTAATGTGCAGCCAAGGTTGAGAATCACTGATCTATGCTGTCACAAATGGCATTTCATCTTTCCTTATGGCTGAGTAGTATTCCATTGTGTATATGTACCACATCTCCTTTATCCAATCATCTATCCAAGGAAATTTCAGTTGTTTCCATGTCTTGCCCACCATGCAGAATGCTGCACTGAACATAGTGATATAAATTTTTTCAAATTTTTCTGGTTGATACTCTGAAGAGGCGTTGCTGGATCATATGGTAACTCTATTTGTAATTTTTTTGAGGCCCCTCCTTACTGTTTTTCATAGTGGCTGTACCATTTTACATTCCCACCAGCAGTGAATGAGGGTTCCTTTCTCTCCACAAGCTCTCCAATATTTGCTACTTGTCGTGTTGATAATAGCCATCCTAACAGGTATGTGGTGGTATGTCATTGTAGTTTTGATTTGCATTTTTGACTAGCTAGTGAAGTTAAGCTTCTTTTCATATATCTGGTGGCCATTTGTATGTCTTTTTGGTAGAAGTGTCTATATAGGTCCTCTGCCCACTTTTTAATTGGATTGTTTGTTTGATGTTGAGTTGTATGTGATAAATATTCATCGCATTGAGTCACATATTGATAAAAAACATTCCTACTTATATGTCTGCACATTGTGTTGGAAACCTAAGTTATAGGGCTCCCAGGCAACATCATGAGACAGGCAGAGTAAAAAGTAGGTAAGGGGGCAGAGAAAAGAGATAGCTAGAGAGGAAAAAAAGAGTCCTCTAAAAAACATTACTTACCTCTTTTCTGACTTCATGCCTTCCTACTTCCTCCTTTCTGATTTCTGCCTGTAAGTGCATATTACACATGATTTTGTGTGATCAGTTGTATATGTGTGTGTGTTTGAATGTATATTTCTCCCTTTAAGAAGAGTATTGACTAGCCGAAACCGGTTTGGCTCAGTGGATAGAGTGTCAGCCTGCAGACTGAAGAGTCCCAGGTGCGATTTTGGTCAGGGGCATGTACCTGGGTTGCGGGCACATCCCCAGTGGGGGATGCGCAGGAAGCGGCCGATCAATGTTTCTCTCTCATCGATGTTTCTGACTCTCTATCTCTCTCCCTTCCTCTCTGTAAAAAATCAATAAAATATATTTTTTTTGAAAAAAAGAAGAGTATTGACTAAATGGAAACCACCATCCTTGAACTCAGAATGGGGAAAGAAGAACAGAAGTTGGTAGCAGAGACAATTGACAAGTGGTCAGAATGGCCACATGGAATCAGAAGGAAAAAACAACAAAAGCCAGAGTGGCATGCCATAAATGCCAAGAGAAGAGTATGTTCTAAGAAAAGGGTGGTCAACAGCATCATCCCTCGTATTGGAGGATGGAACAAGAGGATGGGTATGGCATCTGCTATGGACTGCATGCTGTGTCCCCTCAAATGCATATGTTCCACAAGACCTTCAAGGTGCTGAGGTTATGAGTGTAGAGCCCTCGTGATGGGATTAGTGCCCTTATAAGACCCCAGAGCTCCCTCACTCCTGGCTCCTTCTATGAACCAGGAAGCAGCTTCTTACTGACATCGAATCTGCCTGGGCCTTGATCTCAGACTCCTAGCCTCTAAAAATGTAAGAAATAAAAGTCTGTTGTTTAAAAGCCACCAGCCTGTAGTATGCTGTTATAGAAGCCCAAACAGACTATGACAGAAACAAAGACAGTGTTGAGGACCTTATCAAGAAACTGATCTATGATATAGGAAAAAGTAGATTGGAAGTAGGTAATTAGGTGATGGGAATGTGAAGGATAAAAATGTAAGAAATCTGCCACTGAAGGGATGGTGGGAAATGATTCATTTAATGAAACAACATACATGGCTGTAGATTCTTCTTCCACATAATGCCATACAACCCTGAGGACAGCCAAGAGTCAACCTATTATATTAACGTTTTAATGTGGAAGACAAGGTGGCAGTTCCTCAAAAACTAAAAATAGAATTACCATATAACTCAGCAATTCTAGGTGTATTCCCAAAAGAATTGAATATAGATGTTCACTAAAACTTGCACATGAATATTTATGGCAGAATTATTCAGAGTAGTCAAAAGGTAGAAATAGTCCAATTGTCCATTTATGAATGAGGAGGAAAACAAAATGTAGCATATTTATACAATGGAATATCATTCAGCCATAAAAAGAATAAAGGTCTGATACCTGCTATAACATGGTTGGCCTTTGAAAGCATTATGCTAAGAGAAAGAAGCCAGACACAAAAAACTACATATTTTATGTATATGAAATATCCAGAATAGGCAAATCCACAGAGACAGAAAGATAATGATTGCCAGGGGCTGTGGGAAGGGGAAAGAGGGAGTGACTATTTTATGGATACAGGGTTTTCTTTTGAGTGATGACAATGTTCTGAACTAGATAAAGGTGATGGTTGCACAACAATTCTATCTAATAATAGACAAACATGGTAATTGACCGTACCTTTGCTACACCTCCCATTGGCTAATCAGCATGATATGCAAATTAACCACCAACAAAGATGGCAGCTAATTTGCATACTGCAGGCAGGGCGGGACAGCGTCAACCTGCCTTCCCTGCCGCCATCCAGGCCTATCTATGTGTGTGTGACCTGGGGCGGCGGGCGTCCGTGTGCAACCCCACCTGGGGTGTCCGGGCCGTGCAACAGTGATTGGCCAGCCCCACCCGGCCTCCATCTGGGCACCCCATGTGCGACCCTACCCGGGGTGGCTGAGCGGTGTTGCAACGATCTGCCGCCCTCCCAGGCCTCCCATGTGCAACCCGACCTGGAGCAGTGCCCCAATCCCCAGATTGGCCCTGCCATGTGTGTGACCCGGGGAGGCAGGGCAGGCACCGAGGGATCAGTCCTGCCATCTGCCACCTGGGGAGTGGGCCTAAGCCAGCAGGTGGTTATCTCCCGAGGGATCCCAGACTGTGAGAGTGCACAAGTTGGGCTGAGGGACACCCCCCCACCCCCCCTCCCCTGCCAGTGCACAAATTTTTCTGCACTGGGCCTCTAGTATGAATATACTAAATGCCATCAGTGCCTTACACTTTAAGAAGATTAAAAAGGTAAATTCTATGTTATGTAAATTTTAATGCAATAAAAATTTATCTGTTGCTTTAAAAAAGTATGTAAACCATTAAATCTTAAGATTACCTAGTGATGGACATGTTTTTTAACCTAAAAGTTTCAAAACTATGGATTCTTAAACAGTCTCTAGATAATCTTTTAACCCTTTGTTGGCCTGAGAGATACTAGTATGGTGTATTTCTAAATCATACACATGACTTTCAAATTGATTTTTAAAATCATGATGTAGCCGTTAAGCTCTTAGTTGGAAACAAGGAAATGTTGAATATTTTAAGTAATTTTTTTTAAAAAAAGATTACAAAGACTTGTTCTGTGAGAACCAGAGGCTAAAGCCATTAAAAAGTTAACTGGCCCATGTGACTCTAAATATTGTATTTTCACTTTAAGGGTACACAATTCACTATTCAAGCTAATAATCATAATAAGCATTTACTTGTGTTTTTATTTTTAATTTATAATTCCTAAGCCCACCTATTTTGAAGAATGATCTGAAGGATCTTTATTACCCTTATGAGTACATTCATCTTGTGTGATCTTTATGTTGTGTAAATTCAGGAGTGTTAGATCCTCCTCCCTCAAAATACATGCTTATGTCTGAAATCCCACTATTGAAGAATGTTTGTAATTTCTCATATCTCCCAGGAATCTCTAATAAGGTGTACCAATTGCTGGAGATGGCAGCACCTTATACCCTGTAAGCACCACCTTCTTAACTCCATGAGGGTCAGGGCTCAGTGGACTGCCCACTGGAGGATCTGTAACAGAAGTGGGGGTGGGTAAGGGGCCCCAGCGTCCTCCCCATCCCTCTGACTCAACAGTGACCTAGGGAGGCTTGCATATCCTGCTCTCACACGCACCCTACACCAGGCAAGCCTGTTACTTAACCTTCAGTGCTAAAGTCTGGAAAGGGACAGCTTTGAGAATGCAAGGCTTCCTGTTTAAAGCCCAGCTACACTGCTTATTTCTGACTTTACATCTGCTCTCGGCAGGGAGAAAGCAAATCTTGGGTGACCCAGATACTGAAGCACCTTCCTGGGCGCAGAGTCATGTACTTTCGGGAACTGGCGTGGGAGGAAGAGTTGAAACTGCTGCAAAGGCTTGCATTTCAATAAAGCGTTTCAGTGACCCCAGCTCAGTGCCAGGGAACAGGGAAGATATAACATAGCATGGCACTGACGGAGGTTCCACACATGACTCACCCAGAAGCCTGGCCCTGCTCAGAGCCCCACGGTATCTGTGGAAAACATTCTCCTAGGCCCTTGGAGAGGATGACTCATGTCAGGGGGTATTTTTAGGAATGCGTTAACTGGCATTTAGCTCAGAGAGGCAGCATCCAATTCAAGAGGAGCCCTGAGCCGTTACACACAAGCTGTTTCGAATGTTGTAATTGTGCCATGGTTTCTGGGTCTGCGGATTGAGTCATCTTCTAGTTAAGCAGAAGGGGAAACAGAAAAAGACTGTTGCCACAACAGGGCATTTGATAAGATGCTAAAGAAATCAATGCCAGGAACAGCATTATATTTATCTTTGCAGGACCACACCTGCTGTTCCAAGCCCATCTGGTAATACTTGGTTAAATTTTGCAAAGTCACTCCTGGTCATTTGAAGGGTTACTTTAAAAAATCAGCACTGGTCTTAGAGGCAGAGTCTAATAAGTTAAAAAGCCTTTTTTACACAAGATTGACCCCAGAGGTGCTCTGAATTTGCACTTTGCATTTCAGACCACTGCAAAGGAGCAACACGGAACAACAGGTGCTGCCTGGGGAAGGTGTTGGAGCAGATTAGACTCCCTTTTCCTGGAAGGCTGGGAATCTCCCAAAAGTGTGTGTGTGTACCTATGTGCACATGTAAGTGTGTGGGAGTTTGACTGTGCTTTGCAAGTGTGTGAATTTGTTTGTAAATGCATGTATGTTTTGTTTGTGTATATGTGTCTGTATTTGTGTTAGCAGGCATGTGTGTATCTGTGTGTATCTCTATATGTATTTGTGTGTAGGCATGTTCTATTTGCACATGTATGTGTGCGTGTGTGTATGCATATTTAAGTGTGTTTGTGTGTGTGTTGGGTGTAAGTGCGTATGGCACATGATTTTGTGTCATCAGTTGTATATGTGTGTGTTTGAATGTATATTTGTATATAGCTGTGTGTGTATTAGTTACTAAACACCCATTGCAGGAAAGCACACATGGACTTCCCAGCAGCCTGGGGGTGAGTTAGCAAGTGGTGTGCAAAGTTTTCAAAGTTGGGAAATTGCATCTTTGTACTAGTGGCAGGAAAAGGAAATTCTCCTATCAGTTCTCAGAGAATAATCGCTCAGGATGTGTGGGCTTAGAATTGTAACAGAATTTCTCACCTTCTAGTAATGACCAAAGCCAAACAAAACAAACAATATCTGAATATAAGAGGGGGAAAAAACACTTTAAAAAGTTTTGGCAAATCTGATGACCATCTGTCTTTCACTGCTGTGCACTCCTACATTCCTCCTGCCTGGTATTCAGGTGACTTTTCTGCACTGGTTTGCCCGAAAGCTCTCCCCATTCCTCCCCAGGCCTGTGAGTCTGCTTGACTAATCCTATACCTGGGCTGGCAGGGTTTCACCCACAGTCATGAACTTAAAAGGCAATTCTCCAAATGGAACTGTGATCGCCCAGAGCCCTCCCAGTGGCATTTCACAACCTTTCCCCCGCTCCCACCATCAGTATTATTAAAACAGATGGTGCCTTTCCACTCCAGCAGGGAGCTGCAACAACCAATTTTAGAGAGTAAATTGGAAAGTTGATGTTTCCTTTTAAATAAGCCAAGGATAGCTGATCCCAAGCAGCCAAGAGAGAAAACTGGATCTCAAATTTAACCCTGAATTACAACCACACAGCATAGCCCTTTGCCAAAAAAGAATGAAACTCTGACTACGGTCCCTCCATGTATCAGTGCAGATGCAGAGCGGAAATAGCGCATGGTCTCTGTGACGGTATTTTTAGCCTGGCCAAAAATGAGGAAGCATTAGATAATTCAGGCAAAATCTTGTTTTGATGTAATTTCCAGCCATATTTCCAGACTCCAAATATTTGGCTAACCTGGAGAAGCAGCTGAACTCTGGGGCAATGATTGTATCTAAAATGGTCACTCTTTAAGAACAACTAAATATTATAAAATGAAGTGCCTAAACATCATTGTGTCAAATTATAGCCAAATGCTCCCTGATACATACACATAGGATGGGAAAAAAAAGATACTTATAAATATTTACCCTTTGTTTTTCATAGGTGTAATGTCCAAACTGATTCAGGATTGCTCATTTTAATAGGTCCAATAAAGGACTTATGATTTAAAAAAATAAAATATTAGATTATGAATTGTGATAGAAGAAACATTAAGCTATATATTTAATAAATTTAAAAAAAAAACTGCCTTTTCCTTGTCACTAGCTAAGTTGCATAGTCCTCAAAGACTTATTTTGCCTTTCTGGACTTACTTTTTATCTGACAATTTTTTGGAATGTGAATTCTGATTCTTGAGTTATTAGCATTCACAATTCTCGACCACTCAAGTTTATTATCAACTGAGAGAGGGGTGATGTCACAGAATGCTTCCTACACTGGCAGGGCCAGTACCTCCAGGCGCCAGAGCCCAGTTATCTACTTACGCATTGTGTCTTCTTTCTGCAAAGAAGACACTGGCAGGCCTGCATTTCTCAGGCTTCCTTATGACAAATTTACAGTCAATTAAATATGACCAGAAGTGATGCACACCCCTCTCATGCCCGTTATTTCTAAAATGAAACCATTTCATGCACAATTCTCCATACTCTCTTCCCCTTAACCTCCTTGATGCACATAAACATGGAAGCCTTGAGCGTTTTGAAGTGGGTGGAGCCATAAAATGCAAGGACCTGGCTCTCTGAATCACTGCCTGGAGGACAGCTACCCACCAACTGGGAACACCCATTTCTGCACAATCCCTGAGAAAGAAACAGACCGCTATCATTTGGAGCCACTTCACATATTGCATGCATGTTTGTTACAGCGGCTAGCATTACCCTATCTATTGCACTCTTTTTTTCAAAGAATTGTGTGGATCAGGCTTGTCATCTTAAAAAACTGTTTCAAACCAAGCATAGATAGCTACACTCAGACTCAGACAGTGATGTGCAACTTGTTGGCAGTTTTAGGTTTGTTGGAGTTAATGATTGAATCTGAAAGGTTTGACTTTTCTTACTATTTCGTCCTTTTCCTTTCTCCATTTTAACCTTGTACATGTTGTGGGGCTGTCATGCAGACACCATATAAATGATCTCTGAGCCCACATCTGTGTGGCAATTTGTGCTACTAAATTTAACTCATTACCTTAGTTCATTATTCAGAAAGCTGTCTTCTGACCTATGTCTGAGAGACAGCCTAGAGATTTGATTTATATCCCTATTTCAATGCCTGTGAACAGTAAGAGGAAAAAAGAAAAGAAGGCAAGAATGGAAGGTTCTTTCTTTGTCAGGAGACTAAGGCTGAGCGTAGCTTAACTGATGTCATACCCAACGCTGAGCTCTCTGTGAATGGGTGATACACATGTTAATAAACGTCTGCTCCTTTTTCTCTTCTTAATCTCTCCTTTGTCTGTCTAGTTTACAGGTCCCAGCCAAAGAACCTAAGATGACCAGAGGAAAAAAAATTTTTCCTCTTTTACAGCATATTTGAGGAGGTGAGTTATCTGTGTTTTCTTTAATCATGTGGTTATGGATTTATTCACTCAACAAGTGTTCATTCTGCACACATTCTGTGCCAGGCACTGTGTGGACCCTGGAATCAGAGGGTTGAAGACAGATGGGGGCTCTGCCTTCATGGAACATTGATTGAGACCCAGAGTTAAGAATCTCTTATCAGAAGTGCATCCAAGATGGCCTCAGCATTTCCAGTAGCCATCTGGAGAGGAGTTGGACGTGTTTGGTGCAAACTGTGGTAGACACTGAGAGAGGTATCAGTTGAGGCCAATAGGCTGGGAACCGACTTCGCAGCGCAAACCCTGCTCCCTGCCAAGCGAGGAAAGGATTTAATCAAGCATCACTTTTCTTTCTAATAGCCCTATTTGCATTATGTTCCTGGCCCCCGTGTCAACCTCCTTTCCTTTCACAAAAGTATTCTCAGCCCCACTGCTTTTTCCCTTCCTCTCCCAGTCTTTTCTCCTGCTGGCTATCTAGAGGGAGAAATTGTCTGAAAGAGAGTGATTAGATTGTTTTATAAAAGTAAAAAATGATGCAATTCCAGGATGTCCTTGGTTGCTGCTGAGCTTCCTCTCTTGGACCACAATATCCTGGCGGTGGTGCTCCCATCTTCTAGGTGGCCTCCCCGCAACCATGAGCCAAGAACTTTAATTTCAAGGCTCATGTGTACCTGCTGCAGTGCTCCTCACTGCCACCCTCTAGCATTGCCAGCAAGAAAGAAAAACACGTCCAGCTGAGTCCACAGCTGAGATTTCTCGGTGGAGGTGGGCAGAACCTGGGAAAGTCATGGATCTCTAAATGAGACACAGCCGATTGAGAAAGATAAAAGACGTGCTTCCATGGTCTTGTCTCTGAGCATGTCACCAGCATTGAATCGTATTTGTTAAACAGCTCGTCAATCATTATGATATTTTTGGACTTACATCATGCCCTCCTAGGAAAATATTTAATATATGGACAAAGTTAGGAGCGGCTGTTGGAAACAAAAATAGCTGGTAATGATTGTAGATATTAATAGTAAGCGCTCTGCTTTCAACATCTACTTCTATAAACAATCCCATTTCCTTTGCTGCTATACCAAAAGCAACCTTTTTATAATTCCCTTCCTACTGCTTTTTCCAATACTAATTTTCACTTTAAAATTTCATTTATTTTATTATCTATATACTGACTGTTATTCACCAAATCTAGTCACAGAGATTTAAGAAAAATAGGGAGGGGTTTGCCAATAATCTGAATAATCTGACATATCTTTTGTTTGCTACCCACTTATAAAGCAAACGCTAACACATGGCACCAACTCTCCCGTTCATCTCCTTCCCTCTTCTTGTTCTCCTCCCCCTCCTTCTTCCTCTTCTCTTTTTAAGAAATTCATCTTTGTTCTTGAATAGTCACAGTTACACACAATTCATTCAAACCTGGAGTCTTTACTAGCACCGCCTGAGAAAATACTTTGGGACCTGGACAACATAACATTCCATTGCAAAGTCATTTCCTCCCAAAAGTTCCACTGGCAAGGATGGAAAATAACATAAACACCATAAATGATAAAGGTGTGATTCAGCTATTCTACGTACAACATGAATCCATTCTCTGTGTGTGGGTGTGTGTATATATGTATGTGTATGTGTGTTTTCCCATCAAAACATTTTCTGCCAAAGTATTCTGTTCAATGGGACCTCCAAAATTTATTTGGGAGGAACACAATGGAAACAGAGAAACTCTGGATTACTTTACATGCCAAGCTGTCTGAGACAATGAAATATACTTCAGACGAAAGTAAGTAAAGTAAATTTCAAATATAAAATTGGTCACTAGAACTAAAAGTATATTTTCTGTAATCAGAACAGACCTATAATTGAAAGTGTAGCCCCAGCTCACATTGATAAATGTGGCAATCCAAAAATAGAGTCTGCCTAAGGACTGAGTCAGCTTCTCAGGGAGAATTAAACAGGTACTGGTCAGTAAAACTGACACCAGCTTGTGTTTCTTTGGCCAGAAATACAGTTGAGAATGAGCGGCTCTAGTATGAACAATGAGTCACATGTGTCTCTTCCCCATCTCATCTGTGTCTGGTGTTGTGCAGGGTGATGTAGGAGTGAGCGAGGCAGATAAGAGCTGTGCCCTCAGTAGGCTGGTTACTTAGAGGGCATGGAAGTTATAATTAGCAGTGCTACACAAGAGATATAAGAGGGAGTATGGAATTGTGGTTAACTGTGTGGAGCCAGAGCTCAGATGGCCCTCCTTCAAATTCTGGTCCCACCATCAAGAGGATAAAAGTCTCTACATCTGTGCTTCCTCACATATAAAACAGGAGTGTTCCCAGCATCTCCTGGATAGTGTTGAGCAAATGTGTTAATACGTGTAAACTGCTTACACAGTATGCCTGGCACGCAGTAGCATCCGTACATGTTAGCAATCTTGAAAAAAATTTTTACAAGATTTATAAGATTTTTTCCTGTGTGGTAACTTTTACATTGAAGTCCCCACTCTATAAATTATATACCATCCGGGCAAAGTATAATTTTAAATTCTGAACAGCATGCATTCTTCTCTATCCAAGGAAGTAATGGGCAGATAATGGCATAGCTCCTTGTTTTCTATTCCATTCTTAGTCTGGCTGTAGCATGATAGGAGATGGAAGCCAACCCAAAATAAAACAGTGTCACATCTCTGCTTTCCAAGGAATGAATGAATTGAATAAATAGAGAAAGACAACTCATATTTTCGGTTGTATTTGATCCCTTATATCAGGGTCTGCTTCCAGAGAATCCAAACTAAGATAGTGAACTTTTTTTTTTCTCCTTTTGTTAATGCTTTGCACAATTCAATTTTTTAAAAATATATTTTATTGATTTTTACAGGGAGGAAGGGAGAGAGATAGTCAGAAACATCGATGAGAGAGAAACATCGATCAGCTGCCTCCTGCACACTCCCCACTGGGGATGTGCCTGCAACCAAGGTACATGCCCTTAACTGGAATCGAACCTGGGACCCTTGAGTCCGCAGGCCGACGCTTTATCCACTGAGCCAAACTGGTTAGGGCTGCACAATTCAATTTTTACGGGAACATGAAGTCAAGGAACTATATTATTATAGTTAAACTAGAGGCCCGGTGTACAGAATTCATGCATTTGGGGGTTCCCTCAGCCTGGCCTGCACCCTTTCGCAGTCAGGGAGCCCTGAGTGGATGTCTGATTGACGGCTTAGTGGGCCTAAGCCATCAGTCGGACATCCTTAGCATTGTCACTGCCGCTGTGCTCACCAGCCATGAGCCCGGCTTCTGGCTGAAAAGCACTCCACCTGTGGGAGCACACTGACCACTAGGGGGCAGCTCCTGCATTGAATGTCTTCCCCCTGGTGGTCAGTGTGTGCATCATAGTAACCGATCATTCCACCATTTGGTCTTTTGCATATTAACCTCTTATTATATAGGATATGCTGTAGATGAGGCCCCCTAGAACCATAAGAAATGCAAAAAAAATCACTGTTAACTCATTCTCAATTGCCCCCACTTAAAATCAAATTGCCCCTCTGTGGGGCGTGTACTGCAACTTGGGAAACAGTGGTCTTGAAACTTTTCCTCTCTGAGCTTCATTTCTGAATACATACGCTTATACCATGGGAATTGTAATCTCTTCTCCGCCTACCTCACTGGGTTGTCATGAGGAGGTTCTGAGCTAATAAACCTAGAAATGTTTCATCAAGTAAGTGATGTCTAAAGGGAAGAGATTGTTATTTTTAAGCCCATGGGGACCCTCGCAGGTAGCAGGTGCTGATTAGGGGAGGAGGGCATGATTGTTTCCTGGGACTCTAGCTATGGAAGCTTTTCAGAGGGTTCTGCAGGCCTTGGAGGGGTGGGCTCTGGCCAGCAGCCCTGTAGAGGTGGTTGTCCCTCGAGGCACTGGCAGTGGGGGGGGGGGGAGGGGGGAGTATTAGGGGAGCGCTAGGGGGGTGGCAAGGCCGAAGGGGGAGTAACTGTCAAACCTCCCCGCTTGGCGCCATTCTTTAAATTGTATGTGGCCATTTCACAGCTGTATGTGCTCAGGGTGCGGCTCCAATCTCCTAGAGCAGGGCGGGACCCTAGCCAGGGCAGAGCCAGGTGGGCTAAGAGGGCGGGTTTAGCCACAACCCCGGCAAGGTTCAGTGTGCTTCCGCTGCGGAGATGGCACTGCTGCTGTCGAGGGGTGATGGGTCTGACCATGGGGGGCCGCTCAGCAGCGATGGGCTGCAGACCCTGGGTGCCTTGGAGGTGCTGATGGCTCGTCACCAGTGTGCTATTGTTGTGGACGCCCCTGGCAGGGGTGGCAGGGAAGAGATCGGGAGTCCGAGGTGCTGGCTACAGCTACCCCAGGGCCTGGGTCTTCTCCCTGTGGGGTGTCCGTGCAGGGGGATTGGAAGAGCTCCCCATGGCCACTTCCTCTTCCTTCTTTGCAGTCTAGGCTCCTGTCAGGCACTCTCCTGAGACCCCCAGGAACTTGGCTCTGGCTGTCCCACCCCTCCATGGCTCCCTGCAGCCCCTGCCCCACTTGGCTCTCCAAGCCTCTTGCCGATCAGGAGGCTGCCAGGGTGCCCTGCTATGGCCAGCTGGTCCTGGAGCAGTGGGTGGGGGTCTGGGGAGCAGCTCCAATAAAGTTTAGTAAACCCCAGGTTGGCATCAGGATTCGGCTGTGGGGCTGCGGGGCTGCGGGGGAGTTTTCCTGGGCAGAACGAAAGCTCACTAGACCCAACGTCCCACCCCGTGGCCCCGCAGCCCCTCCCACCCTGTGAACGGTAGTGAGGTGATGGTGTCCCAGATAATTTGCATATATGCGTATATATATATATATATATATATATGCATATATATATATGTGTGTGTGTGTGTATATATATATACACACACACACACACACACACACACACACACGTACATATATCAGCAATTATACTTAATACTAGAGATCCAGTGCACAAAATTCATGCATGGGTAGGGTCCCTAGGCCTGGCCCAAAATCAGCACTGATCAGGGCCTTCTGGCTGCTGGCGGGGCCTTCCTTTGTTCCATGCTACCCCCCTGGTGGTCAGCACACATCATAGTGAACGATAGAACTCCCAGTCTCTCAATTGAAATCTTGCAGGGACATTTTGCATATTAGCCTTTTATATATATATATATATATATTTATTGGTAGGTTATTAGGTGTTAGACACAATTCTTAGGAACCATATACTCTTGTCAAGGGGTTTACAGAAAAGTAAAATTAAGTGTGTGTGCTCTGGCTTCCCATGGCCTAAGTTCACCTCTCAATACATTGATCTGAGGAAGGCCTCTCAACAATGAGAAGGATACCGCTATTATTCCCATTTTGTACACCAGGCAAGTGAGATGAAGTGAGGTCAATGCTATCCTCCCCATAACTGCTACAGAAGATCTCAAATTTAGATTTTCAAGGCATATATCATCTGAGCTTGCAGCATCAACTCTATTAGCATAGATAATAAAAAATTAAGTCCATTCATTAATTTAACTTATTTTTCACACTAGAATAAGCAGCCATGGCTATTTTTCTGACTTTGTGTGTGTGTGCATGTGTCCATGTGTATGTGTGTGCACGTGTGTGTGTGTGTGGTGCCATCTCCACCAGTACAAGAAGGCCAACTGGAGTGTCTAAAACATTCTAGTTCACAAATTTTAGCAAGCTAGTGATGAAGTAAAACAAGTATATGGTCTTCATTTTGACAACAATCAAGTATAGTTTCATTATATATTTGAGGACATGTGGTGTTCTCAATGGGTTAGATCAGTGATGGTGAACCTATGACACACGAACTCATTTTTTTGGTTGATTTTTCTTTGTTAAATGGCATATATATATATATATATATATATATATATATATCCTATCTAATAATAGAAAAACATGGTAATTAGCCGTACCTCCACTACCCTTCCCATTGGCTAATCAGGGCAATATGCAAATTAACTGCCAACCAAGATGGCGGCCAGCAGCCAGGCAGCTTGAAGTGAACATGAGGCTTGCTTGCTTCAGTGACGGAGGAAGCTAACGTTCCCCGCCTGCCTTGCCAGCCTCTGAGCTTGCAGTTTAAGAAACATTGTTACAAATATAGAAGCTAAACAAAACCCCAGAAACCTGCTTTCAGCCAGCTGGGCTTCAGCCAGCAGGATCGCAACATTGTTTCAGTTATAGAACAAATGCAGATCCCTGCTTTCAGCCAGTCAGGATCTCAGAGCTGGAGTGAGGAGGAGCACAACAGTGTTACAATTATAGAACCCAAACAAACCAGATACCTGCTTTCAGCAGCTGAGGCCTCAGAGCTGGAGCCAAGCTTCAGAGCTAAAGCTGGCCCAGAATAAAAAAGAAAAAAAGAAAAAAAGGAGCGGTTGGGAGCTTCAGTCACCCGCCAGCCTGAAAACAGCCCTCAGCCCCTCACCCAGACTGGCCAGGCACCCCAGTGGGGATCCCCACCCTGATCTAGGACACCCTTCAGGGCAAACCAGCCGGCCCCCACCCACGCACCAGGACTCTATTCTATATAGTAAAAGGGTAATATGCCTCCCAGCACCGGGATCAGCAGAGCCGTGAGGCCTCCTGGCACCAGGGTCAGCTTGACAGGGGGCAGTGACCAAACCCCCTGATCGGCCCTGCTCTATGTGTGACAGGGTGCGGCACCCCAACGCCCCCCCCCCCACGGGCCCTGCTCTGTGTGTGACGGGGTAGAGCCATAACCTCCCCATCGGCCCTGCCCTGAGTGTGACAGTGGCGGCGCCCCAACCCCCTGATCGGCCCTGCTCTGTGTGTGACAGGGGACGGTGCCCCAATTCCCCTATCAGCCCTACTCTGTGAGTGACGGGGGGAGCTCCTCAACCCCCTGATTGGCCCTGCTCTGTGCATGACAGGGGGTGGCGCCACAACCTCCCTATCGACCCTGCCTTGAGTGTGACAGGGGGCAGTGCCCCAACCCCCCAATGAGCCCTACCCTGAGCATGACTAAGGGTGGCTTCGCAACCTCCCGATCCCTGCCTGCTCTGTGCATGACAGGGGGCGGCGCCCCAACTCCCCAATCGGCCCTGCTCTGAGCCCGACCAGGTGCTGCACCTAGGGATTGGGCCTGCCCTCTGCCACCCGGGAGCAGGCCTAAGCCAGCAGGTCATTATCTCCCGAGGGGTCCAAGACTGCGAGAGGGCACAGGCTGGGCTGAGGGACCCCCCCTCCCCACCGAGTGCACAAATTTTTGTGCACCGGGCCTCTAGTATATATAATAAATATCAAAAATATAAGTCTTTGTTTTACTATGGTTGCAAATATCAAAAATTTCTATATGTGACACGGCACCAGAGTTAAGTTAGGGTTTATCAAAATGCTGACACGCCGAGCTCAAAAGGTTCGCCATCACTGGGTTAGATTGTCAATTCTAGTGAACTTTTGGGGGATAGGAGGACAGGTTAAAAACACATATAAAGGAAATTAGATGGGACAGAAACCCTCTAACTTGGAACCAGAGGAACCCTGCTATTATAATGAAAAAATAAACCATGCCTCAAAATGTATGCACAAAGTACAAGTAAATCGCATACATCTGTAATAAACCAGGAGGTCAAGGTCAGCTTCTCATTGTGAAGGTAAATAATGATGTGTGGGCATTGCATTATTTTCATTTATTTTCAGTATTTGCTAAAGTGATGATGCATTTTAAACCAGGCTTAGCCTGAAAACAGAAATTAGTTCAATTTTATTTGTCCCAGAAATGGCTGATTCTCCTCTACATATTGTTTCTTTTGGTTCAAAATTATTTGAGGCAAATGCTCCCTATTTTCAGCAACTCCTCATTCTACCAACAATACCCCCTCATTGATTCTAATCTTGCTTCTCATTGATCTCATCTTATTGGTTTCAAATTCATATTTACATGGCCTGCATTTATCTATAACTCTGACTCTTTAGATGTCTTTACAGCATTTCTTATTTCTCAGGGTGCTAGGTTTGGTATCCACCCTCATCATTGGCCCATCTTGGTGAATCATTTTTATGGGTCTAGTGATTAGGAGTTGGGAAGAAAGGATTCTGATATATTTTAATGATAAGTGGTTCACTGGCATTAACAAAAGTTAGGAAAAGTTTCAATACTTTTTTTCAGGCTTATCAAGTTACTTACCCTGGACCAAATAATTTATTTATTTATTATTTTTTGTGATGAGAGACTAATGTAATTAGGACTTGTAGTCCTTGGAGATGGTGGCTTTTGGATTCATGGAAGGCCTGCAATGGCAGGCTGTGGAAGGTAAGCAGACATCAAGACTGATGAGGGATGGGGATATTGATAAAGTAGGAAACACACAAAGAGGGACAAGAGAGGCTCAGAAGGGAAAAGCATGAAAGAGAACTGCCCAGCTCAGTCCATGCTCTGGGATGTCCTCTGCATTCCTTTCCTACATAACAAGACGGTCAAAACTCCTGTGACCCCAGGGCCTAGCAGACTAATGTTACTGGCTCTCTTGATCCTAGAAGAGCACACGGGAGAGAATGAAGTGGTAAGCCAGGGTATACAAGTAACTGTGAAGCAAAGCTGCACGGGACCTTTTCCAGGGAGCACGTGGCGGTTAGCAGGGCACTGTGGCTCCAGAATTCTGTGGTTTTTCTCACTTGCTACTTAACTCTTCTTGCCATCATCATATTCTGATTTAAGGATAAAGCTGGTGTGTAAGGTAGGCTTTCACCAGCTCTGAGACATGTTTCCCCGTGTGGTTTTGACACTTAGATTTGAGGGAGAAATTATGGGACTGGTTTGGCCAAAGGCAAGAAATAATATCTCAGGGTGATGAGAGAAAATATTTACTTAGAAAGTTATCTATTTCTTAAGGAGTAAGATTTCATCACTTAACAAAATAAATGTGTTTTAGTATTTAAAAATAAACTATTTCATGTATTCTCAGGCATGGGAACTAACAGAGCTATGTTATTATAAAGTTATTGTAAAAATTCAGCTTCCTTAAATATGGGAAATGGGTAATTTTCTCAATTTAGTCTTTGTAGTCTTTGGTGGTTTTATCCATGAATTTCATGTGCCTCATATATAATAACTAAAATATGTGACATATTAATACTATTTTAGCTTATACTATTAAAGATTTGGGGCATCCTAATATTATACAAATAATCTAAATATAAAAGGACCCTTTATATCCATAGAATAGATAACTATTTCACTAGTTTTTATTGCTTCTGAAGTACATAGACAATTGCAAAACTGAGGCACCCAAAACATTCCATTATTATTAGAACAATAAACAAATATTGTTAACCATTATCCAACATAAGTGACATAGGAATTGAATAACATAAAACATTTAGGAATTTCATTAGTGAGTAGGGGCATGGTAGAGATGAGTAACTCATTAACATATCAGATATTCTAGTAGTTTTAATAACTGTAGTTTCTTCTAATTGGGTTAAAATGCATATGTAAATTTCTATGTATATGCACTCAAAGCTCTGTTCTAGATGTCTCCCATCTTGAACAATTCGCTTCTCAGGCCAACAACCATATCATGCTGATACCTGTATGGTCATTTGCATATCTCTCAGGAGACAAACAAAGGAGAGAATGTGCGAGTGTGAGTCAGTTTACCACTAAACCTCACGTTAACATCTCAGGAAATGATGCTGTGAATATTTTTGTGGTTTTTTGCTTTTGTGATGTTTATTATTAGTAGTACACAGACACCTGGTCTAATTTTCTTCTTAAAACCATATCTCTATTATGTATCCATTTGACTGTTATATGTTTGAAATATATGAAATATTTCATAATTAATAAATATAATAAATAAATAAGTCTGGAAAATTTTCTTCCTACAAAATGCTGCAAAACATTTAAGAATTCAATGTTTAGGATTTTAAAATATATTTTAAACATGTTTTGAAATGTGGACTAATTAGAAGAAGTGTTTGATGCTATAATACAGGGTGGAATTAAAAGGATTATTGAATAGTATAATATTGAGAGGTATCTCAATTACACTTATATTTTTGTATCTCAAAAGATGATGTTATTAAAAACCACAGCCCACCTCTCCTAACTCTTGCTGGTCGACTAGGGGATCAAGTCTAGATTTTATTGATTAATTTCAGTAACTTAGAGCTGAGTAGGCAGAATGCTTCTTATGGAGGTCACTTGTTATAACACTGACATCACACAAAATCAGGCCAGAGAAAGTACATAATAAGTCCCTTTTCTGATCACAGCAATCAGAATAGAAATGGGGCAAAGTCAGTTACTAGGTGGCCTTCAGACACCTGGTGTGGGCTGCTGCTTTTATAACAAGGATCTGTAACACAAGTAGATAGGAAAGCAATACGAAATTTAAGGAATTCTACTTTGTCCACTCCATAGGAGGGATCTGAGATTCATGAAGCTCCATATCTGTTGCTAAATCATCCTTCTAATATTCTTTGAGGATGAGGACTTAGTCATTTCTAAACTACAAAGATGGAATAGGAGAACAACCTCGACATTGAAAATGGCATGGGTTCAAAAACATACAAGAGTGCATACCAAGTTTGTGTGGGTTAATATATGCTAAAACTTGGAAATTCCTGTTTGGACTACTACAGATATCCTCTGCTCATTCAAATATTTTATTAGCCAGATGGTAAGAGCACTAGGATACCACAAGGTGCCTCCCAGTCAGGACTTCTTAAAAGAGAGCTACACGGGAAGGTCTTTAGCTCTTCCCTGGAAATGCTTCAAATGCAGATTGAATGCTCCAGTCACCCACAGATGGCAACTCTATTCCTTCTCTATTTAGCTTTCAAAATGCACCAGAGCAGGATGTATCATATTAGCCCACAAAATTATAGATGTCATTTCAAATAATAATAATTTATGACACAAAAGGAAATTATTTTTATGAAATTTTATAATTTGTGCATGTATTTGATCTTCAGCATGTGTCCTAAGCCACCATGATTATTAATGAAAGTTTTGTTTTGATGTCATACGAAAAACAGACCTTTGAGATTACACTGCCTGAGCTCTTGAGAACTAGTAGAGTCTTTTGAAAATAAATTGAATGAGGTTTTAAGTATGTTATACAAACTGGATAAAATCTATAATTATTTGAGGGAAAAGTATTTTAGTGAATACTTTTAAATAATGTAGCAGATTGCCCAAACCGGTTTGGCTCAGTGGATAGAGCGTTGGCCTGCGGACTGAAGGGTCCTGGGTTTGATTCCGGTCAAGGGTATGTGCCTTGGTTGCGGGCACATCCCCAGTAGGGGGTATGCAGGAGGCAGCTAATCGATGTTTCTCTCTCATCGATGTTTCTAACTCTCTATCCCATTCCCTTACTCTCTCTGAAAAATCAATAAAATATATTAAAAAAATAATGTATCAGTTCAATTAAAAATGTGTAATGGGATACAAAGAAGGTACAGAATTGATGGATTACTAATAAAAAGCACATTTTATGAACTGTTATTTATTAACAGCAAAAATATTTTATATAAGTGTGCTATTTTTAAAAAATAGACTATTTTTAGCGCAGTTTTAGGTCACAGCAAAATTGAGGGAAAAGTACAGGAATTTCCTATATTTCCCTGCCCCACACGTGTTTAGTCTCACCCGCTATCAACACCACACACAAGAGTAGGACATTTGTTACAATCAGTGAGCCTACATGAAAATAGCAATGATACATCTAATAAGGGGTTAATAGCCAAAATTTATAAAGAAATCACACAACGCCAAAATATCAAACAATCCAATTAAAAAATAGGCTAAAGACCTGAATGGACACTTCTCCAGAGAAGGACATACAGATGGCCAACAGACATAGGAAAAGATGCTCAACATCACTAATCATCAGATAAATGCAAATTAAAATCACCATGAGATATCACCTCACATTTGTCACAATGACTATCATCAATAAATCAACAAACAAGTGCTGGCAAGGATGGGGAGAAAAGGGAGTCCTCATGCCCTGTTGGTGAGAATGCAGACTGGTGCAGCCACTGTGGAAAACAGTATGGAGTTTCCTCAAAAAATTAAAATGGAACTGCCTTTTGATCTAGCAATCCCATTTCTGGAAATATATTTGAAGAAACCTGGATCAGAAAGAATATATGCACCCCTCTGTTCATAACAGTGTTATATACAATAGCCAAGATCTGGAAACAGCCTAAGTGCCCATCAGTAGATCAATGGATGAAAATGTTGTGGTATATTTACACAACGGAATACTACTTGACTTTAGAAAAGAAGAAACTCTTATCTGTTGTGACAGAATCTCCAGGATGGTCTTGGAGACTATTATGCTAAATGAAGTAGCCAGTCAGAGAAAGACAAATACCATATGATCTCACTTATATCTGGAATCTAATTAGTAAAATAAACTGTTGAACAAAATAAAACCAGATGTATGGATATATGGAACAGATATACAGTTTTTAGATGGGAAGGGAGGTATGGGAGACTGGGTGAAAGAAGATTAAGAGATTAGCCAAATCGCATGCATGGATAACTCACGGACACAGACAACAGTGCGGTGATAGCTAGAAGGAAAAGAGGGTGGACAAGGGGAATGTGGGCAAAGGGGTTGGGGAATGGGGACATCTATAATAATGTCAACAATAAAAATAAAATTTAAAAAAAGGAATTGCCTTATGGCCCAGTGATTTCACTTCTGGGTATATATTTTAAGGAACCCAAAACACTAATTCAGAAGTAAACATGCACCTTTATATTCATTGCAATGTTATTTACAATAGCCAATTATATGGAAGCAACCCAAATGTCCATCAGTAGGCAAGTGGATAAAAAAGCTGTGGTATGCATATACAATGGAAAATACCTCGACCATAAAAATGAATGAAATCTTACCATTTGTGGCAGCATGGATGGATCTAGACCTAGAGGGTATTATACTTAGTTCTCTGAACTAAGCCAGTCAGAGAAAGACAAATACCATATTATTTCACCTATAGGTGAAATCTAAAGAGCAATGTAAATGAAAAAAACAAAACAGAAACAGACTTATAGATACAGAGAGCAGACTGATAGTAAAAATGATAAATAAATAAGTAAATAAATAAATAAATAAATAAATAAATAAATAAATAAATAAATTCTCACCCAGCCAGCATGGCTCAGTGATTGAGCATTGACCTATGAACCAGGAGGTCATGGTTTCATTCCTGGATCAGGGCACATGCCTGAGTTGTGGGCTCAATCCCCAGTGTGGGGCGTGCAGGAGGCAACCAATCCATGATCCTCTCTCATCACTGATGCTTCTATATCTTTCTCCCTCTCCCTTTCTCTCTGAAATGAATAGATAGGTAGGTAGGTAGATAGATAGATAGATAGATAGATAGATAGATAGATAGATAATAGATAAAGGTGTAATATCCTAATTAGACCAGATGACCTTCTGGATGAAGCCATTGTGGGCAAGGCCGAGGAAGTGGCCGCCGCCACCACAGCAGGGGCCGAACCCCTTGCACGAATTTTTTCATTGCTTTAAAAATCTTCTGTGCTCCAAATATTCATTCTTCCTTCCTGGTGACCACTGATATGCCCACTGTCTTCATAGTTTTACTTTTTCCAGAATGTCATAGAATTGGAATTATACATATGGGTGCAGTCTTTTCAGATTGACTTATTCTATTTAATAATACGCATTCAAGTTTTTACCTTGCTTTTTCATAGCTTCACAGCTTATTTCTTTTTAGTTCTGAATAATATGCCATCATCTGGATATATCACATTTGATTTATCAATGCACCTACTGAAGGACATCTTAGTTGTTTCCAGGTTTTGGCAATTATGAATGCAGCTGCTGTATACACTCTTGTGCAGTTTTTGTGTACACATAGTTTTTAACTCCTTTGAGTAAATTCCAAGGATCACATTGTTGTATTGTATGGTTAGGTTGCTTAGTTTTGTAAAAAGCTGCCAAACTGTCTTTCAAAGTGAATGTACCATTTTTCATGACCATTAGAAATGCATAAAAGTTCCTGTTCCTCCACATGCTCACCAGCATTTGGCATTGTCAGTGTTCCAGATGTTGGTGGTCTCATTGTTCTATTTGTAATAGGCGTGTAGTGGTATCTCATATTGCTTTATTTGCAATTCCTTAATAACATACGATGTTGGGTATCTGTTTATATGCTTACTACAGGCCCGGATGCACAAATTTGTGGGGTCCCTCGGCCTGCAGGATCAGGCCAAAATCAGCTCTCTGACATCCCCCGAGTGTTCCCAGATTGTGAGAGTGTGAAGGCCAGGCCAAGGGACCCCACTGGTGCATGATAGATCAGTGTCGGGGAGGAACACAGGAGGTTAGCCAGCCAGGGAGGGACCGCAGGAGAACTCTAGGGTGTGTCTGGTCCTTCTCACTCAGCCCAAGTTGGCCAGACCCAAGCAGCAAGCTAACCTACCAGTCGGAGCTGTCTGCCCCCTGGTGGTCAGTGCACATCATAGTGAGCAGTTGAGCAGCCTTAGCATTTCATTAGCATATTACGCTTTGATTAGTTGAACAGATGACTGGATGACCAGACACTTAGCTTTTATTAGGCTTTTATTATATAGGATTTTCCATTTTCAGATCTTCTTTAGTAAGACAGCTTTTGCTATTTTTAAACCCCTGTATGATGCTGCAATGCTCATGCTCCTTTCTACCAGCAATAACTCTTCACCATTTAACTAGAAATAGATACACATTTATCTTTAAAACACCCATCTAGTCTTGTACTAATAAAGCATGTACTAAAATCACAAATTAGTTATAATGTTTAAAACATTGGTTTAAAGCTCACACTTCCCCATTGAAGTGTCTGAAAAGTAAGCATCTTGATACTTTGACAACTTTTTTTATTCTACCTTTTCACACTCATAGCAACAATTGTGAAATGAAGATTACAATTCAACTTCAAGTTGACTACTCATGAAGGTGCATTCAACTGCATTAAGCCCAAATGCAACTGAAAGACAAAATTCTGTTTTTAAAAATGTCCATTGACCTTTCTTCAAACATTTCCTTGTATTCTTATGTTCAAGTTCAAACAGCATCAAGGTATCATTCAATTTAAAATGTGAGGTAACAAGGCTTCCTTTAAAGAAAACAGAACAAAAATTATAAGATCATGTGTGTTTGTTTGTTTTTTATTATATGGTCAGTTTTACACCAATTGCTGCATACAATACACCAACTGAGATATAATTTTAAAAATTATTAGTGTTTTTGGCATAATTTTGATACAGAAACATAATATTGCTTACATATTCCCTGTAGAAATCACCTGATATTGGAATTTTCATCAAGAAAAGACTAAACTGGTGCCACACAAGCCAACTTACATTGTTATGCCATTTCATTTCCAGCACTGCAAGCCTGATTTTGTAACAACCTAATTTAGGTGGAGAAGTAGGCAGACCTTTCAGAGTCTATAGAAGACAATATTGTCTACTCTGACAGAGGTCCTGGATTGAATCCCAGATGTTTTAAAAGAGAACTTTTTAGTTTTGCACAAATATCCACACATGTGTTGATCCAACTAAGCTTCTTCAAGAACCTGTGGGGTGTTGCAAGTTGCCTCTCACTGAGATATTAAATCAGAAGAGTAAATATTTACAGAGCAGAAATACAATAGTTACATAGATTGCTAACATGCATTAAAGATTTCCAAACAGGAGAATAATGACTCTTTAGCAACCAATGTATCAGTAGGATTTTCAGAACATAAATCTGCCATATACAGAATGAGCCTAAGGGGAGGAATGGGTTAATCCTGGGAAAAAAAGAATCAGGCCTGTGACAGTGGAAAGAAAGGAAGGGTGCCAGAACTGTTGTAAGAAATGAATTAACAAGCTTTGGGGCTTTTCATATGTTCCTTCTTAGGGAAGAGAGAAGGAAAGGGTCCGGTAGGACACCAAACTTACCACCTTGCTTACCAAAACCTGGCAGTACTCCTGCATCTGCTTTTTTCTCAGACTGTCTCCACACAACGTGCCCCCCTCTACAAACAGAATTTTGTCAATTCTTATGAATGAGTAAAAGAATGAACTTGACTTCATTCTTCAACATTTGACTCCATTCTGCAAACTACCATTATTACAATCTTTAGGCATTTCTTTTTCTTCTGATAAAAGGTAGTAGATAACATGAAGATATGTATAAAGTAATATGTACTTTTGTGTTTTATATATATACTAGAGAACTGGTGCATGAAAATTCATGCACTGGAGGAGGGGTCCCGCAGCTCGGCCTGCCCCCTCTCACAGTCCAGGAGCCCTCAGGGGCGGGAGGCGACCTGGCGACCAGGGGAAGGCGATACTCCCATCACACCTCTGCTGCTGCCACTGCCGGCAGCGCAAGCCTCGGCTGGCCCTGCTTACCTGAGCCTCAGGCGGCCCTGGGAGGCTGGGCAGCCACCATCCAAGACTTGCCTGTGCTTCAGGCCAGCCTTGGGCGGCTGGGCAGCCAACAGCCAAGGCTTGCCTGCACCTCAGGCCAGCCCTGGGTGGCTAGGGGGCTGAGGGGACTGGGCACTGCCATCTTGTGGCTGTGGATGCTGTCATCATTGAGGGCAGGGCAGTCAATTAGCATACTCCCTCTTTATTGGGAAAAATGTGGGCACCACCATTTTTGTGATGGCATGAGGGTCAATTAGCATATTCCCTCTTTATTCGATAGGATATTTTTTATTTCAGAGAGGATGAGATAGAAATATAAATAATGAGAGAGAATCATTGATCTACTGCCTCCTGCACCCCCTACCCACTGGGGATTGAGCCCATAACCAATGTCAGTGGCATTTACACTGACCTGGAATGGAGCCATGCCCTTTTGGTTCATAGTTTGATGTTCAACCACTGAGTCACGCCAGCTGAGCTATACTTTTGTTTTTACCACACAGAACACTCAGATAGCCTTAGTACTCTCATGCTCTAAAACATGGTGCCCAACCAATTACCAAACTCTCTATTTCTTTTTTTTAATATATTTTTATCGTCGATAGTATCACAGATATCTCCCATTTCCCCTCATTCTCCCCCTTCTCCCAGCCCCTACCCAGTCCCCCCGCAGATCTTCATTATCCTATTGCTCGTGTCCATGGCTATGCATATCCTATATAATAAAGAAGTAATATGCCAATTGACCGTCACACCCTTGCATAAGATGGCCGCCCCCATGTGGTCACAAGATGGCCACCACAAGATGGCCAGCAGGGGAGGGCAGTTGTGGGTGATCAGGCCAGCAGAGGATGGCAGTTAGGGGCGACCAGGCCGGCAGGGGAGTTCAGTTGGAGGTGATCGGGCTGGCAGGGGAGCAGTTAGGTGTCAATCAGGCTGGCAGGGGAGTTGTTAGGGGGTGATCAAGCTGGCAGGCAGAAGTGGTTAGGGGCAATCAGGCAGGCAGGCAGGCAGGCAGGAGAGTGGTTAGGAGCCAGCAGTCCTGGATTATGAGAGGGATGTCTGACTGCCGGTTTAGACCCGATTTCACAGGGATTGGACCTAAACCAGCAGTCGGACATCCCCCGAGAGGTCCCATATTAGAGAGGGTGCAGGCTGGGCTGAGGGATACCCCCCCCCCCCAGTGCACTAATTTCGTGCTCCAGGCCTCTAGTAAGTATATAAGTTCTTCGGTTTATCTCTATATCTTTCCATCCAAATGTTTAACTCCATCCTCCTCCATTGTTTATGTCAATGCCTTCAACCTGGGTCTCTCTTTTTTTAGAATAATGCACTCTCTCCGAAGATATACAGTCTAATATGAAACCATTATGATAACTGGACTTAGTTTCATATGAAGCATTAAGGACTGATTCTTATTTCAAGAATGATAGGTAAGTTGTTTTCACCTTTTCAGATACAGTGCCCTCCTATCTAGCCTGTCTGTGCTCTGACTAATGAATTAATTTAAATCAAGCTTCTGTTTGCTTTGGATATTCAGCCCCCACCTTTTTTCCATTGGGAACTTTCTTGTTTCCTGAGTGAAATTCCAGTCCTTGCAGCTTGTTTAATGTCCCAGGTCAGGAGGACCATGGCTCTGTATCAATTTTGTCAGTTTCTCTCTCAGAAATAGGAGCCTTATAAACTGTCACAGACTCCCATGGAGGTCAGGGAAGACATCCTGAGTCTAAGTTCTCCTTTCCTGACTCAAATTAGTCTGCAATATGCCGGGACCATTGGTTGTGTTAAGCACATCCTCCAGACAAAATACTTTCTCATGGAATGATGTGTTCATTTCCGACTGGACTAGAGGTGAACCCATTCTTATGAGCCTCCCACTCTGCCAGGGCAAGTGCCCTTCCAACTGCTGGTCAAGGATCTGCTCAATCCAAGGAAAAATGGGCTTGCGGAGAAGATGGCTCATGCAGAAGTAGGCCTTTTGAGTTTGGTATGTTATGAATATTCACCTTACCAGCTATGAAAATGTACTCAGCCAAGTGTCCAAGAGCGCAAAAAGCTTGTCACACTATGGTACCATGTGCCTGAGAAATTGATCTAACTTTGCTCATTTTTCTTATTTCAGTTTTCTTGGAAGTGGAAAGAAGAAGAGAGATAAAATAATAGCAATAAAATGTGCATACATAATAAAAAATGATATAGAGTTCTTAATGTAGTGCTTTGGCGGATTTCACATGAAGATTTTTTGAATCCTTTTTTATTAGTAGCATGGTAGAATACTAGTTCTACTCTCAATCACTGATATTCACACAAAAATAAAATTCAAAAATTTAAAAACCAATCAAAATAACTAAAGTGTGTTGTACAATGAGTTTATGGTATGTTTATATAACCATGTATATCAGATCATATCCTAATGAAGAAGACAATATCTTTAAAATTTCATTATTTTGAAAATTCTGGTGATGGCATTTACCAATTGGAACACAGGGTAAGGAAGCCTGCTGGAAGCCTTGAAATGTCCTATATTAGCATCAGGGACAAGGTTATAGGATGTACATGCCTATAAAAAAGTCATGAAGAAAGACCTTAAGTATCTGTCTCTACAGTCACGTCTAGGAATATATCCCAAGAAATTAGATACACCAATCAGAAAGGATATATGCACCCCTATGTTATAGGAGCACAATTTATAATAGCTAAGATTTGGAAACAACCTAAGTGCCCATCAGCAGATGAGTGGATTAGAAACCTGTGGTACATCTACACAATGGAAGACTATGCTGCTGTAAGAAAGAAGGACCAACAGCACAGATGGACCGAGAGAGCATTTTGCTAAGCGAAATAAGCCAGTCGGAGAAAGATAAATATCACATGATCTCACTCATTTGAGGAATATAATGAACAACATAAACTGATGAATAAAAATAGATCCCGATACAGAGAAGCATTGAACAGAGTGTCAAATCTCAGAGGGAAGGCAGGGAAGGGTGATGGTGGTGGGGGGTGTTAAGAGCTTGTATACATGAATATAAGCATAACCAATGGACATTGACACTGGGCAGTAGGGACTTGTTCTGGAGGGTGGGAGTGGCCAGGGAGGAGTCAATGGGGGACAAAGGAGACATATGTAACAAAGGAGACATATTTTAAACAGTAAAAAATAAAAATAAAAAAAGAAAGACCTTAAGACCTGTATGTAGTTATGTCAGTTAAACACACACACATATGAATAAAATAATGTCTAAAAGAATTAAAACAAAATAATAATAGACGCTACTTGTGGGTGGTAAAACTAAGACGGGGGATCATTTCCTTCTCTGTACATTTTTGCTTTTCTCAGTTTCTAAAATGAACACATATATCATATTTTTATAATCAGAAACAACTATTAAGCATTTTTATAATAGAGACGTTGCCATAACAACAGAAATGAAGGCAAGAATTACACTTGAATTTTATATAGTTTATAAAATTAATCCATCCAGTTCAAGGTTCAGTCAACATGTTTTTATTTATTTTGTGCTTGTTCTTAAGTTTTAATTTATGAAAAGAGTATTTGTAAGGATTGGCTTACTATTTAGTCTACAGAATTAAAAAATTTTTCTCTAGTGCAATATATCGTCCCTCTGTTGGAGGTGTTCTTTATTTTGCAATAGATTCATAAAAATTATCCAAAAATTTAACTCTTATGGCTTCAGGGAAGGATGTCTTCCCTGAAGATAAGAAAGGGGGTGTTGTCTCTGTACTTCATTGTGGTTTATTAAAATTGAAAACAGCTGTCCAGAGGAAATGGCCCTTTAGTTAGAACAATGTGAGAAGCAAAGGAAGGGAGACTAGAAGGGTGGTTGAATGATGCTTGAACAAAGTTCTGAGACTTCAGTTTAAGTTCTGTGTTTATAGGCTGATGGATATACATGTTTCAACCTATATTCCTTAGCTTCAGAAAAATTGATTCCCATTCAGACATGCCTCCTGAAAAATATGCCCTACTCTGTTGCATTGTATTTTTAATTGAAATATTTTACTGAGATAATTGTGGGTTCACATGCAGTTGTAGGAAATAATTTCCCCATTGTTAACATTTTGCAAAATGATAGTACAACATTACAACCAGGATACCGGCATTGATATAACCCAACCATCTTATTCAGATTATCCCAGTTTTACTTGTATTACTCTCTGTGTGTGTATTTGTGTGTGTTGCATTCTATACAATTCTATTCTGTGCATAGATTTGTGTATCCCCACTACCACAATCAAGAACTGAAAAAGAGAATCCTTCGTAGTGCCCTTTGCTAACTATACACACTCACCCATCTTTAACCCTTGCCAACCAATAATATGTTCTTCATTTCTAGATTTTTGTTATTTTAAAATGGAATATAGTATGTAACATTTTGAAATTGACTTTTTCCACTACTTGTCATAATTCCCTGGAGATTTATGTAAGTTGTTGCTGGATGACTGTCCATAGAATGTATGTATCTTTAACCATCCATTTGGTAAACTACATCTGAACCATTTCCAGTTGTTTGACTGCTACAAATGAATTTTCTCTATAATTTGTATTCTGTTTCATCTGTGAAAATAAGCTTTTATTTACCTGGAGATATAAGCCCAAGTGCATTTACTGGGTTTTATGGTAAATGCATGTTTAGGTTAATATGAAATAGCCGAGTGATTTCAGAGTGTTTGTGCCATTTCACATTGCCAACAGACATGTATGTGCAATCTCCCCACCAGTACTTGGTATTGTCAATACTTTTAAAATATTGGACATTCTAATGGGTGTACATGACTTTTCATTGTGGTCTGTACCTCACCCATTTGAAGTGTTGTGTTTTTATATTTGTCCATATCCATGTATTTTTTCAATTTCTTTGGAGATTTCCTCCTTGACCTGTGATTATTTACAAGTGTATTGTTTAATTTTCATGTATAGAGATTTTCCTGTTGTGTCCCCTGTAATGATTTTTGGTTTGATTCTAATATTCTGTATAACTTTCTGTATATAACATTCAGTGATAACATTCTGTATAACTTTATTTGGCTTCAATTCTTTTAAATATGTTGAGATTTACTTTACAGTCCAGGATATGGTTAATTTTAGTCAATGCTCTATAGGCCTCGGAACAAAAGTTTATATTCTGCTATTATTCTATGAAGAGTCCTGTATCTGTCAATTAGATCCTGTAAGGCGGTGGTGTTGGGTTTTTTGTATCTGTGATGATTTTCTCTCTGGATATTCTATTAGTTGCTAGTAGAGAGATTTTAAAGTCCCAGCTATAAGCTATAATTGTGGAAATATTTATTTTTCTTTTCAGCTCCTAAGTTTACATTTCCTGTATTTTAAGGTTCTGTTGTTTGGCACACACACATTTAGAATTACAGTGTCTTCCTTGTGAACTGATACTTTTATCATTATGTAATGTCTCTTGGTTTCTAGTAATTTTATTTTCTTTGAAGACTCCTTTTTCAAATACTAGGATATCCACTCCTACTTTATGTTGCTAACATTTATATGATATATCTTGTGCCATCCTTTTGCTTCCATCCTATTTCTATCATTAAATTTGAAGGGAATTTCTTGTGAACAGCATATAGAATCCATTTTTTATTAATTGTATGCATATTATTTACATTTAAGGTAATTCTACCTTTAATGTTTAGTCCACATAGACTGAATTCATCATACTCTTTTCTTTTATATACACACTAGAGGCCTAGTGCAAAAAATTCATGCACTAGGGAGGGGGGGAAGGTGGTCTCACAGCTCTGCCTGTGCCCTCTCGATAGATCACCCCAAAGAGGTAGGCCCTACCCACCTGGTTGGAACTCTGTGATGGATCTCCCCTACAAAGGGAGGCCTAGGCTACCCATCGCAGCCTGCTGGTTGGTGGCCTGGGCCTCCCTCTTTGGGGCAATCGTGGAGCACCCCAACTGATTGATTGCCCTACTAGCCAGTCGCCTGTGCCTCCCTCAGCAGGGTGATCATGGGGTGATGGCCGGGCCCCCAACCAATCCCATTGCATCCACCTTGGTTGGCCTGGCACCAGTGGGTGTCATAGTGTGGTTGTCTGGAAGTTCGTCTGGAGGGTCGTTCTGCTGTTTGGTTGTTCAGTTGATTTGCGTATTACTTTATTATTATAGACTAGAGGCCTGGTGCACAAAAATTTGTGCACTCGGGGCGGGGGGGTGGGGAGGGTCCTCAGCCTGGCCTGTACCTTCTTGCAGTCTGGAACCCCTCAGGGGATGTCCACCTGCCAACTTAGGCCCGCTCCCCTGGGGAACGGGCCTAAGCTGGCAGTCAGACATCCCTCTGGCAGCCCAGGAGCACTCAGGGGATGTCCACTTGCCAGCGGGGAGCAGGCCTAAGGTGCAGTCAGACATCCTTAGCACTGCTGAGGAGGCAGGAGAGGCTCCCAACACCACCACTGTGCTGGCAGCCACCAGCCTGGATTGTGGCTGAGCAGAGCTCCCCCTGCATTGAGCATTTGACCCCTGGTGGTCAGTGTGTGTCATAGTGACCAGTCATTCCCAGTTGTTCTACTGTTAGGGTCAATTTGCATATCACCCTTTTATTATATAGGATAGAGGCCTGGTGCACGGGTGGGGGCCAGTTGGTTTGTCCTGAAGGGTGTCCCGCTGGGGTGCCTGGCCAGCCTGGGTGAGGGGCTCAGGGCAGTTTTCAGGCTGGCCAAGCTCCCCAGTGGGTACCCTCACCCCATGGGGGTGTGGCCAGCCTGGGTGAGGGGCTGAGGACCATTTTCAGGCTGACCACACCCCTTTCAGAGTCGGGGTCCCCACTGGGGTGCCTGGCGAGCCTGGGTGAGGGTCTGATGGCTCTTTGCAGGCTGGTCAAGCCCCCCTGTGGGGACCCTCACACCATGGGGGTTTGGCCAGACTGGGTGAGGGGCTGATGGCCGTTTTCAGGCTGGCCATGGCCACGGGCTAGAAGCAGGTATCTGGGATTTATTTAACTTCTATAATTGAAACTTTGTAGCCTTGAGCGGAGCCCAGGTCCTGGAAGCCTGGGTTGCCCCTGGCAACTGAGGCTCTCAGCCCCTCCTTGAGCGGAGGCCTCGGCAGCTGGAAGCAGGTATCTGGGATTTATTTATCTTCTATATTTGAAACTTTGTAGCCTTGAGCAGAGCTCAGGGCCAGCAGGGCAGGCGGGAAGCTTGGCTTCCTCCATTGCCAGGGGCAATGCTCCATCTCCATGGCCACCACCATCTTAGTGGGTTAATTTGCATATTTGGTCCTGATTAGATGGTGGGAGTGGCTGGTGGGCGTGGCTGGTGGGTGTAGCAGAGGTATGGTCAATTTGCATGTTTCTCTTTTATTAGATTAGATATTCACTTAGCAAGTATTTATTGAGAACTATTATAGGTAGCGAATTGTTCTAGGTATCCAGCACTGTCATAACAAGGACAGAGGTAACCTCTACCCTCATCAGGTTTGTGTGGCTTGGTAAGCAGACTTGTAAAATATTATTTTAACATATATAACTGGGTTACAATTTATTGCAAGTATTTCTATTGAGTTTTAAAAGTATTTTGAAATCTAAAATGGATTCTGTATGAAAATACACAATTTTAAGAAAACTATTACTACTTGAGCCCAACCATCATAGCTCGGTGGTTGAGTGTTGACTTATAAACCAGCAGGAAAGGTTCTATTCCCAGTCAGGGCATATGCCCGAGTTGTGGGCTCTTTCTCCAGGGTGGGGTATGCAGGAGGCAATCGATCAATGAGTCTCTCTCATCATTGATGTTTCTATCTCTCTTCCTATTCCTTCCTCTCTGAAATCAATAAAATACATTTAAAAAACAAAAACTACTACTATTTGAAACTGAGAATATTACGGTAGACAGAATTATTTCTTGAATTTCATATAATTAAATTCCTATTAACTTTGTTTAAACTTACTTTATTTAACTGTTCTTTCTTTAAAATTAATCTTGGCCCTGGCCAGGTATCTCAGTTAGTTAGAGAGTTGTCCCAATATGCCAAGGTTGTGGCTTCACTCCCCAGTCAGGGCACATATAAGAATCAACCAATGAAGGCATAAATAAGTGGGATAACAAATGGATGTCTCTCTCTCTATCTCTATCTCTATTTCTATCTCTGTCTCTCTCCTCTGTGTGTGTGTCTCTCTCTCCCTTCCTCTCCATAAAAAAGTCAATATTTTTTTAAATTACATCAAATTAACATTTTCCAAATATATTCTTTAAAATTAATTTTTGACATTTGACATACAATATTATATTATTCTCAGAAATACAACATAGTGATATATGTATATATCTTAAAAGGTGATTACCCCAATAAGGCCATTACCCATCTGACATCATATAGCTATTATAATACTAGAGACCCAGTGCACAAAATTCATGCATGGGTATGGTCCCTAGGCCTGGCCTGTGATCAGGGCCATCTTCCCAGGCTGCTGGCAACTGGCCCCACCCCCTGCCGCCACCCACCCTGGTTCCCTATTCGCCATTGGGCAATCGGAGCCTGTCGGCAGGGGAGAGGGACCAAAAGTTGGCCATTAACACCTGCTTGCCATTCCCATCCCCTGATGCTGGTAACCCTCTGTGTGTGTGGGGCGACCAGAGGGGCAGGGTCCTTGGTCTGGCGCTGCCTGAGTCTGTCACCACCCACCCCAGTTCCCCATTCACAATTGAGCGATCAGAGCCTGCAGGCCAAGGAGGAGAAACCAAGAGGTTGGCTGTTCCTGCCAACCTGGCCCTTCCACCCACCGCCACCCACCCCCAGCCCCCTGTCCCCCATCGGGTATTGGAGCCTGTCGGCCAGAGGAAAGAACCGAGAGGTTAGCCAGAAGGCCTCGGGAGATCGGGGCCTGTGGGTTGGGGGAAGCTCCTGCATTGAGTGTTCACCCCCTGGTGGTCAGTGCACATCATAGTGACCTGTTGTTTCACTGCTTGGTCAATTTGCATATTAGCTTTTTTTTTTATGTAGGACTATTGATTATGTTCCCTATGCTATACTTTAAATCCCTTTGACTATTTTTATAATTGGCAATTTATACTTTTTAATTCCTCTCACCTTTTTCTCATATCCCCTCAACCTCCATCCTATCTAGCATAAATTCATTTAAATATGACACAGTTATTATCACAGCACACAACTCTTTATAAGATACTACACATAAATTTTGCTTAAAAAACTTCAAATGAAGAAAGTTATAAAACATAATATTATCCCATATAATAAAGAGGTAATATGCAAATTGACTGTCATGCCCTCGCACAAGATGGCCTCCCCCATGTGGTCACAACATGGCCACCACAAGATGGCTGGCAGGGGAGGGCAGTTATGGGCGATGAGGCCAGCAGGAGGGGCAGTTGGGGGGGACCATGCCTGCAAGGGAGGGCATTTGGGGATGACCAGGCTGGCAGGGAAGCAGTTAAGTGTCAATCAGGCTGGCAGGCCAGTGGTTAGTGGGTGATCAGGCTAGCAGGCAGAAGCTGTTAGGGGCAATCAGGCAGGCAGGCAGGCTAGCAGTTGGGAGCCAGCAGTCCCAGATTGTGAGAGGGATTTTCGACTGCTGGTTTAGGCCCAATTCCACAGGGATCAGGCCTAAACCAGCAATCGGACATCCCCTGATGGCTCCCAGATTGCAGAGGGTGCAGGCTGAGCTGAGGAGCACCCCACCAGTGCACTAATTTCATGCGCCAGGCCTCTATTCAACAGATATATTTTAAAAGAATGATTTCACAAAATTCTTTATATCTACTTATAGAGGTCAGATTTACATTGGCCAAAACATAAATTCAGTGCCTTCTATAAACAAAATTTAGTTGTTGTTTTATTTTAGAAAAGGCAACTACAATGCCAAATTGTCCTTTCTTAGCATGCCATCCTCATGGCCTAAGGGCTATAGTGTGCATGCTTTTTGCTCATAATGGCTTCTTAATAGAATACTGAAAGGACTAAACAGAAAAGGAATCTGCTGGAAGCTAAAATAATATCTGATAAATAATATATTTCACATAATCATATATTTTCCCTAAATGGGGAATAGATCTGAAAGACCCATTAAGAAAATTAAAAAGGAAAATGGAAGTACATTTTCTTGGCAAGCAAGATGCCAGACAAGTGGACAATTGATAACATTTCTCTATAAAGTTACACCTTCTACATTTCAATTTGCTTTCCAATCTTATGTACTAAGAGAAAGAGACATTATTTTTTTTAACTGTGTTTATTTGAGTGAATGAGTGAACAAACTTTACGGGTCATGAGTGAAAAGGGCTATTTTTCAGTAAATCTGGGTGAAATGGGAAAGGATTAATATGATGGAGAGTTTCATAAATTCTATTTTGATCCTGTTGCTTTTGAGGAGCTTCTGAGACATCTGAATGGAGAGGTCAAGGAAGCATTTTGTCCTGTGATGTGGCCCTCTGAAGAGAAGTCAAGGAAGGGAGCAAAATGCTGAGGATGATTGAAACCAAAGACTGGAAAGAAATGTATGGGGAGAGAATGTGGAGAGACAACTTGGAAAGTCATAAAGAACTTCATCATCTCCTAGTCAGGATGGTAAGGAGCCAGAAAGGAATATAAATAGGGTCCTGCAGTATGATGGTAGTCAGGAGAGTGTGAAATGACAGCAGTGGAGCACTGGTAACTGTTGAAAAGAGACTGTAAAATAAGATATGGTGTTGAATATTGATAAGAGAGCTGGTTGAAAGAGCACCTGCCTCCCTCTGTCCTTAAAAAATATCCCAATAGAGAGGCCAGATTAGAGTAGATTGAAGGTGACTGGGAAGTGAGGAAGTGGAACAGTGAGGACAAGCAAAACTTTCAAGGAATTTAACTTTGGGGAGAAAAGAATGAAGAAAATAGTATATGGAGAAGTTGTAGGTTAAGGGAATTTAACTTTTGTAAAAGTAGTGCTGCTTTGTTGAGTATGTTTATTACAAAGCAGATCACTGGAAAGTTCAGGAGACAGAACGTAGTGAAAGAGGACAGTGGGCAAAAGGAGATTCAGGAAGAGGGCTCTGATCCTGACATTAAAGTGTACACCCGGCACTTTCATGCCAAAAGGAAAGACGAAAATGTAGACACTAAGGCAAGCATTTTGTAGACTTCAAAGAAAGCAGTGTGGTTTACCAGCTGATGCATTTTATGTTTTCTTTTTCTGGGAAATTAAAGATGAGGTCATCAGTTGAGTTGGTGTTTTTGCTGAGAGGTAGTTGGGAAAAAGTGTAGAAGGTAATAACAAGTAATTTGGGATTTAGAAAAGCAATTACTTGGGAAAATAAGAGTATGGATACATGGCAGTGCCATGAGTCAGGTTGAATTAAAAAAAGAGTATGAAACAAATGCATATGTATAATATATTTATCCATAGATACACACATTAGTATATACATAAATATGATGGTGCCTAGATGAATAATATCTATGTATCTCTCTGTGCTAATATGCACAGAGAAATGTCTGGAAGCATATGAATGTAAAAAACTAGTAAATTCTATCATATATGTATATATGATATTCATATATATTTCACATCTATAGTAATAAAAGGGTAATATGCTAATTAGGGTGGACGTCCATCTGGACAAAGCCACAGTGGCTGCGAGGGCCCAGGGCTGAAGCCACATGGGAGGGTCCTGCGCTTGGGAGAGGCGGATGGGTCCAGCGCTCGCGTGGGAGGGGCAGGCCGGTTCAGTGCCCCCGGTCCAGCACTGCGGCCCCTTTTGCAGAGGCAGCAAAAAGTCGGCACTGTGCCCCCTTCCGCAAAGGTGGCAAAGGACAGACCATGGCACGGCCAGGTCCCTGTGCTGCCCTTCCACAGAGGCAGCCACAGAGGCAGCAGTGTGGGCCTGGTCCAGGTGCCATGACTCAGCAGAGGCTGGACAGGGTGCAACCTGCTGTGCTTCAACCTCCCACAGCCCCTCCCCCAGCTGGCCTGGCCCTAGATCACCCTCCACCTACCAGTGGGCAGGAGGCGGGGCCAGCACTAAGAAGCAAGGGCTGAGGTCCAGCAGCAGCTGGCAATGGCAGCAGCAGCAGGCTGATGGAGGCAGAGCCTTCCCCTGATCATCTTGGTAGCCTCTCACAGAGGAGGACATCCCCTGAGGGCTCCTGGACTGTGAGAGGGGGCAGGCCGGGTTGAGGCCAGTGCATAAATTTTTGTGCACTGGGCCTCTAGTTCATTCATATAGAACCACTTTTAATGATGTATCAACATTTTCATGGTTTTCCCTTTATTTATTGTATTTTGTGTGTTTTTGCACATTATGAATGAGCACTAAGGCAAAGAAAGAGGAAAAATATGCTGTAAGTTATATTGACTATGTTTTCCATATATATTAAATACTAAGCAACCAAACGACCAAATGACTGGTCGACCGGTCACTATGATGCGCTCTGACCACCAGGGGACAGACGCTCAACGCACAGGCTTGGGCTCCCTCCTGTCTGGATCAGGCCTGCGAAGATTGGGGCAAAACTGGCTATCCGACATCCCCGAAGGGGTCCTGGATTGAGAGAGAATGCAGGCCAGACCAAGGGACCCCACTGGTGCACGAATCCATGCACTGGGCCTCTAGTCTGTAAAATAATTGACTATGATAAATTACCTATATATTTTTACCTACTACTCATTCAACTCTAAATAATTCAGAGGGGCAGCATTTCAACAGGCTCCAACTCATTTAGGAGGTTCAAGAAATCACAGTGTCAAAGTTCCTATTTTATAAAAGCCTACTTTTCTACAGTTTCCATTTTACATTACTGATGCCAGAAATTGCTGCAAAGTACAGAGTTAATTAATTAATATTCATTGGAGTCTACCTCCACTTACCCTAGAAGAATGAAAAAAAAAAATTCTAAGGTATAACATTGTTACTCAATAAAAAATTCTCTAATCTATATATATAAAAGCCTAGGTAAATGTTATGACTGAACAACCAGAACAACCAGAATGACTGGATGACTGGCTGGTAGCTATGATACACACTGACCCAGACCTTGCTGCTGGGGCCCTGACAGCCCCAAATCTGATTCACCTACATCCCGGACCCAGGCAGGAGGGAGGAGGGAGCCCCATTCCTTGCTGAATCTGCTGTTGGTTAGTTTGCTGCTGGGGCCCTGACAGCCCTGAATCTGGTTCACCTGCACCTTGGATCCAGACAGGAAGAAGGAGGGAGCCAGATTCCTTGTGGAATCGACCATGCCTTAGCTTGCTGCTGCAGCCAACCTCCCCCCATCCAGCTACCCCTCCCCCCACGATTAGGGATTCCCTGAGCTGGATGGCCCCTGCATTGTTCCCAATCACCAGCCAGACTGAGAGACCCCACCCATGCACAAATGCATGCATCAGGCCTTGAATGTGCAATAAGTTTGGGAAACTGTGGATGAAATGGAGTTGAATATCAGGTTTTGTTTTATGGCTTTTTATTTTTACTTCTGGTGTTTTCAGAGCCTTTTAGGGTTTCTATAAAAGGAGAAATTTTCAGTACTTCCCATACTTCACTGTCTCAGGAAGTGTGTATGTGGATGTGCATGCGTGCATGTGTGAGTCTGTGTGTGTGTATGTGTGTGGGGGTGCATGCATGTGTGGAGTTCAAGTGATGCACCTGCATGACTACTGCCTCATGAAACATATTCTGAAAATTCGGGAATGCTATTTGACGCCATGTCTTATTGTATGCCTTTTCTTAAATTTTTAAATTCCTTCTACTTCAGATATTTTAAATTTACATTATCATGCTTACTTTTCTGTAAGACAACTTAATTTAAAAAAAAAAACACAACTGAGAGTAAATAAACAACTTATAATGTATTAATAGGATAGCACTTTTTTTTCTTACCAATCATCAGCATTATCATTACAACAAGGTTTCTAAAAATGGTGGTCTAAGTGATATTTCAATTTTGGTGATAAAATTGAATTATAATATTGAATTATATATAAAATATATAACTATATATCTAGTTATACAAAATTGAATTATGATGTGTCTTAATTATTAGATAGGCAAAATTCTCAAATTAATTAGAAAATACTAGTAAACTGACTGCAGAGATGTGAAAGGCAAGGATTTTCTATCATTTCTAATTTGGAACTACATTGGTTATTTAAGAAAGTAATAAGCATTAAAATATTATCAGTTGCAGTACATTGTTTAATACCTTTAAATTAATTTAAGTGTGTAATACTGGATAATTGAGTGATTTGCATAAAATTAATAAGAGAAAACCAACACATTAAAATAAATGAGAAGAAATGGATCCATGATGATAACAATATCTGAGAACAAATTATATTCTTCTTTCTTAGTCATTGTTTTATATATACATGGTTATGTTATTATATATACTATATTACCTATTGTTTATCCTATATAATAAAAGCCCAGCAACCGAATGACTGAATGACCAGAATGATAAGTCAACCAGTCACTATGACATGCACTGACCACCAGAGGGCAGACACTCAACACAGGAGCTGCCTCCTGGTGGTCAGTGTGCTACCACTGTGGGAGCACTGCTTGGCTGACCAGGATGAGCGGCTGCTCCCTCTGCGAACCCCGGGCAGACGGACAGGAATCTGGGCTTCGACTGTTGCCTCCTCATGCCAGGCTCCTCCTCCTCTCTCCCTGCCTCCTCCTCCAGATGCCTGCAGGCCTTGTAGCTCCACCACCACTGGGCTCACAGAACTAACCCTGGAGGCTGGGAGGCGGGTTCATGGCCATTGCGGGACTGAGGCCTACTGCACCGCCTCTCAGTGCTATTGTTGAGGCAAGTGCTCCAGCTCCACAGAAGATGCCAGACCAGGGAGCAGCCACTCAGAGGATGGGTCCACAGCTGCTCGGCTGACCAAAATGAGCAGGGCTCCCACAGTGGGACCAATGACTGCAGGCCATGCCCCCGGCAGTGCATGAATCCCATGCATCGGGCCTCTAGTATATATATAAACAATATATATAAGTGATGCTCAACTTGGTCCAATTACTATTTTAAGTGATTTTCAAACACTGAAGTTGCCAAAAACAAACTTCAGCAAATTAATTTTCTTTGATTTTTATAGTCCTTTTATTTGTAGAAAAATTCAGTCCATTTGCACCTTATTCTTTAACATTTAACTCATCAAAAAATTGTTTTGGAAAGAATACTTATTTCTCAAAACTTTTTGAGGTTTCATAGTAACTTCCTTATCCAAGTATTTTAGGATAAGTTTTACTCTGAAAAAAAGTATTGAGAAAAACTGATAAAAGATATTGGTTTGGTGAGTTATAGTGAACTAGAGGCCTAGTGCACAAAATTCGTGCACGGGTAAGGTCCTACGCCTGGCCAGTGATCAGGGCCAATTAGGGCCTTCCGGCTGTGGGTTGGGGCCTTCCTTCTGGCTGTGGTCCAGAGCCTCCCTTGCGGATGACTCCCTTTGCTGGCTGCCAGCTTCCGGCTGCCGGCTTCCGCCTGGGGCTTTCCTTTGTTCCACACCACCCCTTGTTGTTCAGCACACGTCATAGCAAGCGTTCAAACTCTGGTCCCCCAGTTGAACTCTCAAAGGGACACTTTGCATATTAGCCATACACACACACACACACACACACACACACACACACACACACACACACAAGGCCTGGTGCACGAAATTCATGCACTGAGGGGTTCCCTCAGCCCAGCCTTCCCCCTCTCACAGTCCGGGAGACATCAGGGGATGTCCCAGTCTGGCTTCCCTTTGTGGGAGACAACCAGCTGATCAGGGGAAGGCACCACCCCCATCACCCCGCTGCTGCTGCCACTGTCAGCCGCCTCAGCCACCAAGGTGTTTTCATCAATATGGACTCCAATCCCTTCACCATGAAAAAAATGTCAACTTTCTTTATGCATTTTCTAGATGTCTCTTTCATAGGATATGATCTTTCTTTTCTTTCTTTCTTTCTTTCTTTCTTTCTTTCTTTCTTTCTTTCTTTCTTTCTTTCTTTCTCTCACCTGAGGATATGTTTCCATTGATTTTAGAGAGCATGGAAGAGAGAGGGAAAGATAGAGAGAAACATCAATGTGAGAGGGTCACTTCGATTGGTTGCTTCCTGCATGAACCCTGACCTGGGCCCTGGCTAAGGAGGACCCTGCAACCTAGGTACATGCCCTTGATCAGAATCGAACCCGGACCATGCAGTCCGCAGGCCAAGGCTCTATCCACTGGGCCAAATTGGCCAGGGCAGGATATGACATTTCTTAGCCTCTCCAGCAGTGGACCTTCGTTTTTTCCTCCAGGAGTGAGGTGGAAAACCCTAGATCATCTTCTTGGATTCTTATTACCCAAGTTACCAAGAGCACTGTGAGTGGTGTACAGGGAGCATAGCCAATGAGCGGTAAGAAATGGTGTTTCCTTTGCAGCTCACGTGCAGAGGCGGGATTGCTGGTGTGCTGCCTCCCAGCATGGGCGCCCCCCCCCCCATGTGCCCATGTGTTGAGTCTCTGCTCTGGGGGGGGAGGGGGTGGCACACAGTCCCCTCCCACCCATTTGCACGCGTAGCCTCCTCCTGAGCCAGTCGTGACTGTTATGGTGTCTCAGCTAATTTGCATATTATCTCTCTCTCTCTCTCTCTCTCTCTCTCTCTATATATATATATATATATATATATATATATATATATATATGTATGTATATTGTTCTGGGCAAAATTTCTTTTAATATTTATAATTATAAATTGTATACTGTATTACGGAAATACACTTGTACATTTTTTTTATTCCCTTAGATGGTCTTCCAAATTTATCAACTGTATCTAAAAATATACTTTTTTTTCAGGAGAAACTAAGATGGCGGCATAGGGAAACACTGAAATTGCTGCCTCCTACAACAACTTCAAAACACAATAAAAAGACAAAACAGACATCATCCAGAACTTACAGGAAGGCTGGCTGAGTGGAAATTCTACAACTAGAAGGAAAGAAAAGCACACTGAGAGCCAGAGGAGCTGCGGAAGTAAAGTGCAGAGGTACGGAGGCTCGAGTGCGCAGAAAGGGGCTGGTACCTGAGGGCGCGGCTGTCTTTTTGAATCGGGAGGGAGTCACAAGCTCCCAACTGCTCTGAACTCTGGATCCGGGAAGTCTCTGGGGACCCAGGACCCATAGGGGAGAAACTGGACTGTCTGGCAGCGGGCAGAACTCGGAACTCGAGGGCGGCTTTCCCTCAGAGGTGATTGCAGCAATTAAATTATCAGGACACTGAGACACGCGACCCCTTAGGGCAGGGCTGAGAATCCGCCATAGTTCTGTGCTCCGCCTTTTGCTTCCCTGAGACCCCGCCCCACACAGGCTGTGGCAGAGGCTTTTGCATATGAATGCTCTGGCCCTTTGCAACCTGAAAATTACCTAACAAACTGCAGCTGGGCCACAGACCCAGAACTTCCAAGAGAAGGCCCAAGGCCCCACAGCGGCTTACATTGCTTCACAGCTGGGCCTCATCAGGGCACCTCCAAACTCCAAAAAAGGAAGGGGAATCTGCAGTTCTCTTCATAGCTCCTGCTGGGTAACCTCCAAGAGCCAGTGTACCCAGTGGTCAGAGGGGGACCATTCGGATTACAACTCCTGAGATCCATAAGGGACACACCCAGGGGGCAGACTCAGTGAGCACCAAAGCCCCACTGAAGCAAGTCTTGCCCCAGAAGGGTGTCTTCAGCACAGAAGTTCTCCCGCGGCAGACACAGCCGATTCTCACTGCCAATTGGCCTGGAGGTCAATTCCTCCCAGTGATACCTACAACAATCAAGGCATAACTACAACAAGACTGTGCACAAAGCCCACAAGGGGATGCACCAAGAGTGTCCACCTCAGGTAACGGGGGAGGCTGAGCCACTGGGCTCTACAGGACACCTAGCACACAAAACCACTCTACCAACACAGGGAAGCATAAAAAATGCGGAGACAAAGAAACAGGTCACAAATGACAGAAATGGAGGAAAGCAAATGACTGGATATAGAGTTCAAAACCACGTTTATAAGGTTTTTCAAGAATTTTATGGAAACCGCCGATATATTTAGTGAGACCCTCAAGAAATCTAGTGAGATCCTCGAGGATATGAAAGAGGACCAACTAGAAATTAAGCATACACTGACTGAAATAAAGAATAATATACAGAGATCCAACAGCAGACAAGAGGATCCCAAGAATCAAGTCAAAGATTTGAAATACAAAGAAACAAAAAATACCCAACAGAAAAAGAAAAAAGAAAAAAGATTCCAAAAATATGAAGATAGTGTAAGGAGCCTCTGGGACAACTTCAAGGGTACAAACATCAGAATTATAGGGATACCAGAAGAAGAGAGAGGGCAAGATATTGAAAACCTATTTGAAGAAATAATGACAGAAAACTTCCCCTACCTGGTGAAAGAAATAGACTTACAAGTCCAGGAAGCGCAGAGAACCTCAAACAAAAGGAACCCAAAGAGGACCACACCAAGACACATCATAATTAAAATGCCAAGAGCAAAAGATAAAGAGAGAATCTTAAAAGCAGCAAGAGAAAGACAGTCAGTTACCTACAAGGGAATACCCATACGACTGTCAGCTGATTTCTCAACAGAAACCATGCAGGCCAGAAGAGAGTGGCAAGAAATATTCAAAGTGATGAATAGCAAGAACCTACAACCAAGATTACTTTATCCAGCAAAGCTATCATTCAGAATAGGTCAGATAAAGAGCTTCACAGATAAGAAAAAGCTAAAGGAGTTAATTACCACCAAACCAGCATTATATGAAATGCTGAAAGGTATTCTTTAAGAAGAGGAAGAAGAAAAAGGAACTCTTACCATTTGCCACAGCATGGATGGAACTGGAGAGCGGATAAATACCACATGATCTCACTCATTTGTGGAATATAATGAACAACATAAACTGATGAACAAGGACTGATCCAGAGACGGAGAGGCATTGATTGGACTGTCAGGCCCTGGAGGGAATGTAGGGGTGGATGGGGGTAAGGGGGAAAGATCAACCAAAGGACTTATATGCAAGCATATAGGCCTAACGAATGGACATGGACAAGGGGGGGGGGGTGAAGGCATGAGGGGGGGGGTTAGGTAACGTGGGGATAAGGACACATATGTAATATCTTAATCAATAAAAAATATATTAAAAAAATAAATAAAAAATAAAAATATACTTTTTTAAAAACCTGTAGAACTTCATATGAAGATAAAATACAACTAAAATTATAGTTTAGTGATAGAAAAATACCCAAGAGAAAGCAGTGGAAATTATCTGTACAAAAAATAGGAGATTTTTATTACATAGACATGTTATTAATAAATCCCAGATAATTCTTAAGCAGTGAGGTTGCTTAAAACTTTTCATATCCAAATTTATTGGAGCTACATCTATGACAAAAATTCTAATATTAAAAATGTTCTTACTGTAGCTGGTTTAGTTCAATGGGTAGAGCATAGACTGAAGAGTCCTGCATTTGATTCCCGTCAAAGGCACATACATCAATTGCATGCTTAATCCCTGTCCCTTGTTGGGGCACATGTGAGATGTAACCATACAATGTGTCTCTTTCACATTGACGTTTCTCTCTAAATCTCTTCCCCTCCCTTTCACTCTCTCTAATAAAAAAAAAAAAAAAATCAATGCAAAAATATCCTCGGGTGAGGATTAACAAAAACAAAAAAATGTCCTCAGTAATTTTTATTGTAAAAATAGCCATATTCTAATATTTTATTAGCTAGACGACATAATTGTTTAATCAAGTAAAAATAATGTCCTGAACTTTAAAAGAAATGAATAAATAAAGCATATGAGAAAGCAAGTATAGATTTAACAATTTTCTGGTTTAGAGATGAAATTGATTTAAAAGGCAAATAAGATATACTAGACTTTAAAAGTCCAGAAATACTAAAATAAATCTAAGATTATTTATTACTAGGTATTAATTACTTTAAAAAAGAATAGAGTTTGTTAAAATAGAACAATTAATAGTTTATATATAGTCTTACATGTGTCATATATATCATTTATATAATTATGTCTATATATGTAAACTAGTGTCCTGGTACACAAAATTCATGCACAGGGGGTTTCCCTCAGCCCATCCTGCACCATCTCCAATTGGGGACCCCTTGGGGGATATACAACTGCCAATTTAGGCCCTGTGGGATTGGGTCTAAACAAGCAGTTGGACATCCCTCTTTCAATATGGGACTGCTGGCTCATAACTGCTCACCTGCCTGTCTGCCTGATTGACCCTAACTGCCCTGTCCTGCCAGCCTGATCTTGTCCCCAACTGCCCTCCCCTGCTGACCTGGTCACTGCCAACTTCCCTCCCCTGCCAGCCTGATCTTGCCCCCAACTTCCCACCCCTGCTGGCCTGATATCACCCCTAACTGATCTCCCCTGCTGGCCTGATCACCCCTAACTGCCTCTGCCTTGGCCCCTACCACCATGGCTTTGTCCCGAAGGAAATTGGATGTCCAGAAGATGGCTGGTCAACCCAGTCTAATTAGCACATTACCCTTTTATTCGTATATATAGATTATATAGGATAGGATTGCTTAAATGGAGTGGGAGCTTTTTTCAGCAGGAGGAGATGCTCTTGGCATACAAAAATACATAATCCCTATATCTGGACTGATAGCCAGCCATATGCACTATACTGGCAAACCAGTCATTAAAAAATTAAACTGCTTTCTTACACCTTACACCAAACAGCTGTTGCCCTTAAAACCCCTCCTCAGCCCTCACCTTAGGTTCTGCCTTTGCAGTTCACCCAGATTAGATTCTGATTGGTTGGTTTCTATGTCAGTCAGTGTCAGAAGCTCCACCTCCTAAACAGCCATTGGCTTCTCATAGTTCACCCAGATTTGGTTCTGATTGGTCAGTTTCTATGCCAGTCAGCGTCTCTGGGCCTGATCAGAGAGGTGGGGCTGATCAGCAGCCACCCCAGGCTGCTGGCGAGGCCCAGAGATAGGCACAGCTGCTGACCAGGCCTGGAGAGATAGAGAGGCAAGGGCTGATCAGCAGCTGCCACAGAGCCTGCAGATCAGACCCTGCTTCTCTCTTTGGGCCCTGCCAGCAGCCTGGAGTGCCTGCTGATCAGCCCCACCTCTCTCTCTCTCCCAGAGGTCAGCAGTTCAGCCCGCTCACCAGTCCCCACCCACCCAAGCCTGCTGCACACACAGCCTGGCATTTGGTCGTCCCTTCGGTTGTTTTGGACGTTATGGACCCTGGCATGCATATATATATATATATATATATATATATATATATATATATATATATATAAAGTTTGTTAATCCCTACCCAAGAAGGACATTTTTTTCACTGATTTTTAAAGAGAGTGAAAGGAGAGAGAGAGAGAGAGAGAGAGAGAGAGAGAGAGAGAGAGAGAGAGAGAGAATATCATGGGGATGGGGTGGATGGGGTCAATGGGGTAAAAAGGAACATCTGCAATACTTTCAACAATAAAGATTAAAAACAAACAAACATGGGCCCTAATTGGTTTGGCTCAGTGGATAGAGCATTGGCCAGCAGACTGAAGGGTCATGGGTTCAATTCTGATCAAGGGTACATGCCTGGGTTGCAGGCTCAATCCCCAGTGGGGGGCATACAGGAGGAAGCCTACCAATGATTCTCTTTCATCATTGATGTTTCTACCTCTCTCTTCCTTTCTAAAAATCAATAAAAATATATTTAAAAGAAACACACATGGATATGAGAGAGACACATGAATTGTTTGCCTCCTATATGCAATCCGATCAGGCTGGGGATTGAACCTGCAGCCCAGGTACATGACCTTGACTAGGAATCAAGCCCACAATCCTTCCATGGTTGGGCTGATGCTCTAACCACTGAGAACACTGGCCAGGGTAGAAATCTTTTTATTATTATGAAACTGATGATTCATGAAAGCATCTAGTGTTTAAGAATTCAGGCACTGGGTTTAAGATGTCTTCATTTGAATTCTAGATTTACCATTTATTCACTTTGTAATGGTAAGTAACAACCTCTCTAAAAACCTCCCTGTGCTTTTTTTTTTTTAACCTACACAATGTCACTGCCCACCTCATGTGATTGTTGTGAGAATTAAATAAAATATTAAGAGTGCTTAATATGATATTTGGCACATTCCATAGC